>NC_134470.1:78836997-78851997 GCF_964194025.1 Convolutriloba macropyga | reverse complement strand
GCATTCTATAAGAGTAAGTACTACCAAAATAAAATGAGTCTTGTGGAATTTGTGTGATATCTGATTGATTTTCTTAGTATTGAATTTTTTAATGTTAATTAGTTCTGGTATAAAGTTCCGGAACCTCAATTTTTGTCATTATCAAATTATTCATCATAGATCTGATTTTAATTGGTTTTGGTATAAAGAAATTCCACTTTTAATATATAAATGAACATAAATTTTTAGTAGCCGTCCTCATGTTCTCAGCCGAATATTATAGCGTATTTTTACAATTCAAAGAATTTAAAAAGAATTTAATTCAAAGATTTTAAAAGAATTTTATTGGGGCACTGTCTTTTAAATATCTGTCCACACATTTTTATAATTTTTGAAGTCACGTCAAATTGAAGTGGTTACACAGATTTTTGTTACGCATAAACAGGAAGTGGAGCGAAAAAGCATGTGCCTTTGTGGCGTAAAATTTGTTCACTCCAGTTTTACAGTAGAGTGAGAAAACAAAAAGTAGAGTTTGAACAAAAATTAGTTTTCTCCCAAAAAATTACTTTTTTTCTGATCGATTTTTTCTTCAGGTGATTTTCCCAATCCATTCATAATTCATTCTTGGTCTAGTTCTTGTCCAGATGATGAAAATTTGTTAAATTGTAAGCCAGTACTTTGCTTGGAATCTTTGACTTCTTTAGACTTGTTTATTCGCGCATTCTGCTGAAATTGCTTTTCAACAGCAGTGCTCAGCAAAGAAATCTCAAAAGAATGGAGTCATAAAAACGAAATCAGGAATTGAACAGGATAAACCCATAAAGTCCGATTTTAGGTGAACGATTTTTTTTTCTTAGAATTCTTAATTACCATCTCTGATGCTCATTGGTATGCTAGGCCCCGTATATCCTCATTAGGAAACGGCAGTATTTCTGACGACAGATTGACATCACAATGGCTCGCACTTTAAAAGTATTTATGTACAAAAATCATTGTTCATTTACTGTTCTTTCAATCCCAATCAGGTTTATGGTAATCACGGTCGGCTGCTTTCTGGCAGTTAGGTTTAACATTTTTAATTGCTCTAAAAGAAGCAATTATTGTAAACATATGTCTTTTTATGCAGATTTTTTGCTTGACCTTTTTTGCGCTTTTCTTCTAGATTAATCGTTGACTTCTCAAGTGACTTTCACGCACTTGTTATTTGAGTGATTTCAATTGCTATAACTCCGAAGCAAAGTTTGTTATTCAAAAAACCAATTGTTAGAGACACGATGACAAGGACCCGATAGCCTAGTGGTTAGTGCATTTGTCGAGGTGAAGGAATCGGACTCAGGAGGTCGGGGTTCAAACCTACTTTTGTCTGATGTTTATGCACCCATAAAGAAAAAATTTTCCAGGCCACATCCCCTGAATTATATTGCCCCGCCTGTCTTTCAAGAGCAATTTTTCCGAAGACAATCGGTTTATGTTAAATAACTTTTTATTTATTTTTCAATCAATGGTGGCTAATCAGTTCTATTGGATAGTCTGAGCATTCTGAAATTTTGTTGAATATATTTTTTTGAAAAATACTGGATTGTTTTTACAACATAGGAAAGAATTAAATGAGAAATCCAAATGCTTTTTTTCTTAACCTTCTTTTCAATCTCTCAATTAGATTTTTTTCAAATCTTTTCTTAAACAAACTGACTTAAGATATTTTTGAATTATGTTTCTCGTGCGTGTATATTTTTTATCGATTTATTTGAGTTGGGGGTACATTTATCAGGTTTTAACTCATATTTCGAACTAAATTCAAGGCTTTTTTTAAAAATTTTTTGGTTCTTTCGTTTTTGATGCCGATGCTGAATGAAACCTTGTTGTTCCTTTTAAGTTGTCCCGTCTTTAAAGTTGTGGCAATTTATTCGAAAGAAGATGTACGGGACGAACTATGAAAATTTCATAGATTTTATACATTTGTATCGTAGTTTGTATTTATAGTTTATATTTATAGTTTTTATTTATAGTTTGTATTGTAGGTCTTCATCAAAATCTTCGAGTGAAGAGGAATCCGCCCCAAAATATATCACATCATTTGACTTCAACAATGAGAATGAAGAAGATGAGCAAGATTACAAGGAAACCAAAAAGTCAGTTAACAAGAGCGCTAAGAAGTCATCATCATCAGTGCATAGAAAGTCAAAGAGCAAAGAGCGTTCCCCACGTAGTCGAAAAAGGGAGAGGGCAAAATCCAGATCACGTTCACGTCGCAACTCCTCGAGACGCTCGCCTAAATCATTCCGGTCCAAATCGAGGTCCAGATCTCGCAGGTCGCTGTCAAGAAAACGCTCCGGTAATTCACGAAAGAGGTCTAGATCCAGATCATCCAGAAATAAACGCGACAGAAGATCAAGATCCCGCGATAGATTGGGAAAGAATGAAAGAAGACGACGATCATCGCGTTCGCGGTCTAGATCTAAAGGTCGAAATGACAATCGTATTAGGAAATCGTCCCCTGTCTCAAAGTATAAATCAAGTGCTTCATCAAAATCAAGTGCTCGGAGAAGATCACAATCGTCTTCCGACTCGGATGCCTCTGCTGATAAAAACAACCATAATAAAGTCGACTTAAGTGCAATTAAGAGAAAGAATGACGTAAGCAGAACTCTTGGCGTGCCTGGTAGTTCTACGAGTAATGGCAATGGAGTCATAAAACGATATAGACGGAAATCTTTATCGTCAACATCAGAACTAGAAGACTCTCCGCCAAGAAACGCTCCCATTTTTTCAAAGCCGCCTTTGCCTCCTATCAGAAAATCATTTGAAACCTCCCAACTAAATACCAGTAGCAGTAACATCGATACAATCAAATCTAAAAGCAGTAATAATATTGGTGGTAACTCCGATAAGAAGAGTGCAGTTGAACGTATGAAAAAACTGATGGAACGTCAGTTGAATAAACAAATCAAAGCTGATAAACAATCGCGAGCTTTGAAGGAGGAAAAGAAATTCCAGGAAAGGATGGATTGGGAAGAACATCAGAAGCATATGAGCACTATGTGGGCGAGCAGTTCAAGGAGAAAGGACCGGAATAGGTCAAGATCTTCGTCACGGTCGTCGTCTTCTAGAATGAGGAGGAGAGAATTGAGGGAAAAGTCAGGAAGCAAAAACGCTTCATCTTCAGACTCTGACTAAAGAAACCTGTAACTAATTAATTAGTTTTTTTCTGATGATAGTTGAACTTTTTTGCGATTAATGTCTACAATGATATTTTAAGTTTCATTATAGCATTTATGTCTCTAGATTAGCTGAGTGTAGGCCGTAAGTTGCGACTCTATTAGTCAATAGCCATTTTTCAAAACGAAATCTGTGTAGGTCTTATGAAAACAAGCGTAAATGAATGATAGGACGTCATGGACCTTAGGTTTCTGGTTGCCGGAAAATATAAAGTTGGACGGCGGTGACATATGTGTGTTGTATTCCGTCCGTTTAAACTGCAGATCCTGAGTAAGAGGGTACCTTCATCAATTGCTCTCAATGAAGTTTGTAGCAATTATATTAGTCTTGTAGGTCTTTGACCCCACAATGCCATTTTTAGGAGTTTTTGAGCCCAAAATGGTGCAATTTTCTGTCATTTTTCGAGTTCTTTTTGATCAGTCTTGACTTGACGCTTGTAAATGTTGATTAAGGTTCCTTGCAACATCTAATTACCTTTTCTGACCATATAAGGAGCTATATAAGGTACTGCAAACATAAACAGGCAAAACGATGCTAATTTTTGCTTTTTTCAAGTTTTTTGAAATTGTTTTGTCATTTTTAATTGCTCTCAAACAAAGTTTGTAGCAATTATATTAGTCCTGTAGGTCTTTGACCCCACAGTAGACTCTTTAGATTCCCTATCTCTGTGCCCCCCCCTAAAAAAAAACGTGCTTAGTAATTTCACGGCATAGAGATAGAGGGCAACTTGCGGTAGTTTGGACCCACTAGCTCCTCCCCAGCTCCCTCCCTAGCCCCCTCCATCCTCCTCCCACGTCCTCCCCCTCATCCCTCTCCTCCCTTCCCTAGCTCACTCCGTCCTCCCTTCTCCCCTCCTTCCATACTCCTCCCTCGTCCTCCTCCCTCGTCCTCCTCCCTTCCCCCTCCATCCTCGTCCTCCGCCTCCCTTCCCCCTCCATCCTCCTCCCTCGTCCTTTCCCTCCTCCATCCCATCCCCTCCCTCCTTCCCTAGCTCACTCCCCCTCCATTATCCCCCTTCCATCCTCCTCCCTCGTCCTTCCCCTCCTCCCTCCCCTCCCTTCCATAGCTCACTCCCCCTCCATCCTCCCCCTTCCAACCTCCTCCCTCGTCCTTCCCTTGTCTCTCTCTTCCCTACCTCACTCCCCTTCCATCATCCCCCTTCCATCCTCCTCCCTCGTCCTTCCACTTTTCCCTCCCCTCCCTCCCTTCCCTATCTCACTCCCCTCCATCATCCCCCTTCCATCCTCCTCCCTCGTCCTTCCCCTCTTCCCTCCCCTCCCTCCTTTCGCTATCTCACTCCCCCTCCATCATCCCCCTTCCATCCTCCTCCCTCGTCCTTCCCCTCCCCTCCCTCCTTTCCCTATCTCTCTCCCCTCCATCATCCCCCTTCCATCCTCTTGACTCGTCCTCCGCCTCCTCCCTTCCCTTTCTCACTCCCCCTCCATTATCCCCCTTCCATCCTCCTCCCTCGTCCTTCCCCTCCTCCCTCCCCTCCCTTCCATAGCTCACTCCCCCTCCATCCTCCCCCTTCCAACCTCCTCCCTCGTCCTTCCCCTTGTCTCTCTCTTCCCTATCTCACTCCCCCTCCATCATCCCCCTTCCATCCTCCTCCTCCTTCGTCCTTCCACTTTTCCCTCCCCTCCCTCCCTTCCCTATCTCACTCCCCTCTATCATCCCCCTTCCATCCTCCTCCCTCGTCCTTCCCCTCTTCCCTCCCCTCCCTCCTTTCCCTATCTCACTCCCCTCCATCATCCCCCTTCCATCCTCTTGACTCGTCCTCCGCCTCCCCCTTCCCTATCTCACACCCCCTCCATCATCCCCCTTCCATCCTCCTCCTCCCTCGTCCTTCCCCTCCTCCCTTCCCTATCGATCTCACCCCCCTCCATCATCACCCTTCCATCCTCCTCCCTCGTCCTTCCCCTCCTCCCTCCCCTCCCTTCCCTTTCTCACTCCCCCCTCCGTCGCCCCCTCCCATCCTCCTCCCTCGTCCTTCGCTCCTCCCTCCCCTCCCTCCCTTCCCTATCTCACTCCCCCTTCCATCCTCCTCGCTCGTCCTCCGCCTCCCTTCTCCCTCGTCCTTCCCCTCCTCCCTCCCCTAGCTGCCTCCGTCATCCCGCCCTCCTACCTTCCTCCGTCCTCGCTGCCTGCCCTCTCCATCCTCCTCCCTCGCCCTCCCCAATCAGCTGGGCGATATTCTGCCTGAGCTTGCGTAACTGCAACTACCAATACAAACGCATGCCAGTCGATTGAGAGCAATTCATCCGTCGTTAATCGGTTGTGTTCGTTTTCCAATACTATTGACCTAAACTTCAGTCACGTAAAGAATTAGCCAAAACAACGCAAATGATAAAATTTGATGCACCTTCATGATGAGGGGACAAAACGAATTTCAGCGAAATTTTTTTATGGCGCCAAAATGGCTGTAAGATTAAAATTTGACTAGACCTCGTTAGATTCAATTTTTTTTCATGCTGGTATTATCGGCTTACCGTACGTAATATTAATAGTTAGAATGTGGATAATATTAGTTTCAATTCAAATTTCACGAAACATTGGTTTTTGATAGGCTTTAATTATTCAAGAATAGTAACCACTGCATATAAAGATTCGGCAAAGATCAGTCACCATCAAAAAAGATTAAATTGAGCTTTTGACAAAAACAAACCAACAAAGTTGTGTTCCGCATTTATTTGTTGCAAATGAAAACATAAGCGATAAAAAAAGGAGATGGCAAAGCAATGAGGGCGGCACTACCCAACTGGTCTGTATCCTGGAAGGGCAGAAAACTATTTAAAATTAACAGAAGAAACAAAGATCTGTCTGTTTTTCTCGACCTCTACCCATTCCGAAGATAATATAAAGTAGCAAAGTGGACAGCAAAAACAGTGGCTATAAATATGGTACTTGAAAACAACAGCAAACTTTTAGCATTAGCTTACCAAATCCTTTTTTTTAAAAAATTGTTTTTTGGATTTGTCTGTTTTTTTGGAAATCTGAAGTCATAGTTCTTTCCGTGATTGCCTCCAATTGAGCATTGAATTTTATGGTCCTGATTAATGATGTTGAGGATTATCCTTTTTCCCATTTTGTTGATGTTGGCAGCAAAGTTGATTAATAACAATGATTGAAGACTAAATTAACTTAACTTTGTATTACGTGAAACGACAGGATTGTGAGGGAACAATATCTCATTTCGTATTTGTTTACTTTAGCTTGATTTCGGGTTTGTATTACTTTAGCAAGGTTTTGTGTCTGTACATCAAAAGGTTTTTTCAACAAAAAGTTTTCAGCAAAAGGTCCAAAATTTACATCTAAACTGAGAAAAACGGGTGTTGAATGCAAAGCACCTCAAATCTATAGTATAATATAAAAGGTTGTGAGCGATTCTTACGATATATTTGACCATCTGATTTTGATGATCACAAATGTTCTTCAGATAAGTAAGCAGAGTACGAAATGCGCTTATTAAGACTATATTTTTTCTTTCCAAACAAAAAATTACGCAGTCAATTCAAGAAATAAACTTCGGTTTTAGCCTTTTGCTTAAAATGAGCTCAGGGTGTTAGGGTTTTTAGCTGTTAGTTTTTTTTTAAAAAGAAAAGCACTAATTTCTAACTTCAAACAATAATTTCATATATAAATCACAAAATTACATGGTGAAGCAGGTAGATTTCTGGCAATGCTTTTGCGCAACTACATGGTGACCTGGTTATTAAACGGAAAACAAAAATTTTCTGTGTCCTATGTTTAGCATTTCAGAGTTGTGATGCGATTCATTAATTTATCTGTTGTTACATCAGCAGTGACTGCCTCTTGTAGCACAAAAAATGAAGTGTACAAACATAATGCAAATCAGTATGAAATAAAAAGTTTGAAACAGATCAGTATAAATTTAAAAAAGTTTGAAAAGAAGTTTTAAACATTTGAAAATGTTAATCAAAATTTAAGGCCTCTCCTTTTTTAGCCCCACTCCCCCCCCAGCTTAATGTTTCTATAACTTACAGCACCAAGTCATGGTAATTATATCATAATCGCGCTATATTTTGGGGTACAATCGGAAAGACCCAAACCTTTATTTGCTCTCGAACAAAGTTTTGAAGCAATTATTGACATTATTTTTGTGATCTTTTCCTTTTTTGCCCCAAGCTTAGTAGGTGAATATTTTTGCAGCACACACACGCACGTGCTATAATTTTACAATGATTTACAAGGTGAAGATACGTGCTCTTTAACTGAGGGTTGCATAACCTACGAGAGGGCGCAAACGGAAAAGATCCCTTTTCCTCTGTGAAACTTTTTTGCTTGACTGTTTTTGCGGTTGTGTTCTAGAACATTGTTCAACTTCATGACTGATTTCCTCTTGCTATCGTTTTTAGGCTTTTGGAGTGCTTTAAGTTGCTCTGATTCTGAATTATAGTTTGTTGCTAAAACAAAATTGATTATGAGCGAAAAAAATGACAAATTTTGTGGCTGATTGGTTAAGATGGCGGATTGCCATGATTAAAATACGGGGTTTAAAAACCTATAAGACCGCTACAAAAAACGAATAAGGTATACCCCTTTAAATTAAATCGCCCCCGTTAGTCATTCCAAAGCAATTCATCCAGCCTTAGTTGGTGTATGATGCAAAATTGAAACGTAAAAAGATGTAATTATTAGTAATTAAATACATGTAATTATTAGAGTGGAAGGGCAGAACATATTGTATTCGATTAACCTTGAGCGAATCGCTCTCAAACGTCTGGTCAGCAGTTGGGTACTTTGGTAGCTGGCTGCATTTTAGGGGGCTAGCTTTAGCTTAATTGAGGGGACGGGGTTGGTGGTGAGTCAGGGTGGACGCAAACATTTGGGGTTATGCATGAAATGAGGTGGTGTGATGGGTTGCAGGGCGGGGGGACTTGGGAAACGAGGGTTAAATGGGGGTGGCGGAGTTAAACTCTAAGAACCCGTGAACCACTTTTCACACCATGAATCTATGTATCTTATAGTTCCGGCGAATTGCCCAATTAGAGACTAGCAAAACGCAAAACCCTAATTGAACTGCTGAGCAATTTAATGTCTTTTGGACTTCATGGGCTTCACCTGTTCATTCCAGTTTTGAGGACCTAAAATTAAAGGGGCAAATAAAAAAATTGACCAGAAGAGCGAGTTGGTTGTAGAAAAAATGACCACCAGAACTATTATAATTGCTAGCAAATTAGTTTGAGAGTAAGTGAAAACCGTGCCATGGCCATAGTGCAGCCTATTTTATTTTTTTAAAATTAATTTTCTCCCAACATTTATGCAAAAAGTTTAACTAGTGGTTCTATCACAACACACGGTTTTCTGTCATCCACTTTCTAGCGCCTTCAAAACAAGGTTAAACTTCAAAATCCCCAACGATATCGTCTTTTGGCAATCATATTATTTCCGAAAAAGCGGGGCATTATTAAAATTGCAGATAGAGTTTTCCATTAAGTTGTTACGACAAGCAGTGGCCTGCAGCTTCATATTAGTAAAAGTACAATGATCCCAAACATGATTTGTCCTAAATGTCAAAATCTGCTCAATTTCAAGTGAACTTTTTTTCTTAAGGGCTGTATTGTGCTCATAATCTTTTGATGTTAATTCTTTCAGAATACATTGAGCAAAAATTGGCTCAAGATGGCGGATGAACAAAAATTTACTCCCAAATGTCAAAGATTTTTTAGTATCAAAGGGTTTCTATATAATAAATTGGTCTAAAATTTGTCAAATCTGCATTCCTTTAGTCTACATTCACTTCTAAAAAATTGAAATTGTTTGGATGGACCAATGAAACAGACGAAAAGTCAAGACAGCTGATAATTTTTTTGGGGCCCAAAAAGTTACTATTGAAATTTTTCTTTTCAACCATGCTACGCAATATTAAATTTTTAAAAAGTAAACATTTTAAAAGGCTTTTTGATAAAATAGAAACGGAATGTTTCCAGTACTTCTATAAAAAAGATACGGATATGATGCACAATTTCATTGTAAAAGCAATTTTTTCAATTGACAGTAGTATTAAAAAGTTGCGTAGAATCAATTAAACTAGTAATAAGAAAGAGCTCATTCACAATTAAACGTCGCTTTTTTCTAGTTCAGATTTGAAATTTAATGAAGATCTACGATGAAGATACAGCTGTTTTTGCTGTTTCAATAAGAATGAGAGATATTGAAGTCTAACTTTAGTTATATAACTTTTTCTCTCGGTTATAAAATACATCATTTGATGGTTTGGTACGTACGTTATGTTAGGACAGCCATTAATTGATCCTCTTTTTCAATTTGAACTAACTTCAAAATTTCTGTTCCACGACGCTTGGTTAATATTTTGCTGACAATACATAAAGCGTTGATTGTTTTCTGATTGGAGTACCATTAATGACTCCAAAATAGAAAATTAGGATGAACTATTTGGATCACCTTGAGAACTTACGCAAAGTGGTTTCATCGAACATTAATGGACAAATTGTTCTGCAGCTATAATTTTGTAAAACGTTAAGCAAATTTTTGAATGAATATTAAGAATACAGAAAAAAATCAACTATTTGTGTTAAAGCCGTTGTATGCAATGTTAATGCTCAAAATTTAGGATTTCCTTTGTACTGGACTAGAACAAACGAAAAGGTTTTTTCATTTTGAATTTCAGTCATTTGTTTTCCAACTATGATCAGTACATCAAATTGGTCTTTAATGAACAAAAAATTTGTTTTCGCAGCTGACTATCCGCTGTATGTTTCGACTAACAAAATAAATTTCAGTTTAATGACTGCAATGTAGTGAAGAACACTCCTCGGTTAAGTTTTGTTTTCCTCTTGTTATTTTTTAATTGTCACTTAAAAATTGTTACTTAAAAAGCTTTTTTAAAGTGTTCCCATGTTTACATAGATTTTGGGAGTAAATCTGTTTTGACCCCCCGTGGTTTTTACGCCCCCTCCCCCCGTTACACATTCTATGTTGCTGTATAGCACGTTACTATGTAAAAAAATATTAGGTGCAACTGCAGGACGTAAGAGATATAAGCCCGCTAAGCTGGGGGGTGGGGGACAGAATAGATCCAGGTTTGTAGTAACAAAAAAACCTATTTCCATATGATTTTTTAAAATAAAGTTCTTACTTTTTCCTGATCTTACAATAAACGTTAAGCAGGCGTTTTTTAGTACACGAAGAGCCATTAATTTGGTTTAATTTTTGTTGTAATCCGAATGATATCAATTATGACCGGAATAATTTATTTTGCAAAAACTTGTAAAAAGTAAATTACTGTGTTTAGTTTTTCGTTGACGAGAATCCGACCTCCTCAGAACGAATGAAAATACAAACTTTCTGACAGGCCTGAGATGCTTCTGAAATATTAGAACATTCAATTTTACGCACAGTCTCAAATGAGCAAATGAGTCCGACCTATCGTACCAGTTACGGAAGTCATGTCAAACTCTAATTGTTTGACTTCTTTCACAAATTGATTTTCAAGACAGTTTTTGCTTTATTCTAAGCATTGTTTAAGTGTCAGCTCTTAAGCGAATCTAAATCACTGCACTGCTTTCTATTTAACTCATCAGTTTATTTAACTTATTCATTTATTTTCTTCAACGGGATGTTAACTATCCAATGAAAATTAAAATGTCGGAGTCCTTCCCATTACAGCCCTTTCCCCATTAATTATAGCAAAAGGTATTTTATACCAATATCATGGGGGGTCACGTAATAAATTTTGTGTGTGTGTGTGTGTGTGTGCGTGTGTGTGTGTGTTGTGTGTGTGTGTGTGTGTGTGCGTGCGTGTGCGGGTCCGTGTGTGCGTCTCTCTCTTTCTCTCTCTCTCTCTCTCTCTCTCTCTCTCTCTCTCTCTCTGTGTGTGTGTGTGTGTGTATGTGCGTGTGTGTGTGTGTGTGTGTGTGTGTGTGTGTATGTGTGCGTGTGTGTGTGTGTGTGCCCGGGCCGAGGTGTCAACGCTAAAAAACGCAAAATTAGGTAAGATTTAAGATTGGCGTTGAATGCGTTGAATTTATGTAAGATCTACGCTTGAGCGTAGATCTTACATAAACTCAACGCATTCAACGCCAATCTTACATAATTTTGCGTTGAATTTTGGCGTAGATCTTACATGTTTAGCGTTGAATTTTAGCGTAGATCTTACACATTTAGCGTTGAATTTAGCGTAGATCTTACATAAATTCAACGCATTCAACGCCAATCTTACATAATTTTGCGTTGAATTTTGGCGTAGATCTTACATATTTAGCGTTGAATTTTAGCGTAGATCTTACATATTTAGCGTTGAATTTAGCGTAGATCTTACATAAATTCAACGCATTCAACGCCAATCTTACATAATTTTGCGTTGAATTTTGGCGTAGATCTTACATATTTAGCGTTGAATTTTAGCGTAGATCTTACATATTTAGCGTTGAATTTAGCGTAGATCTTACATAAATTCAACGCATTCAACGCCAATCTTACATAATTTTGCGTTGAATTTTGGCGTAGATCTTACATATTTAGCGTTGAATTTTAGCGTAGATCTTACATATTTAGCGTTGAATTTAGCGTAGATCTTACATAAATTCAACGCATTCAACGCCAATCTTACATAATTTTGCGTTGAATTTTGGCGTAGATCTTACATATTTAGCGTTGAATTTTAGCGTAGATCTTACATATTTAGCGTTGAATTTAGCGTAGATCTTACATAAATTCAACGCATTCAACACCAATCTTACATAATTTTGTGTTGAATTTTGGCGTAGATCTTACATATTTAGCGTTGAATTTTAGCGTAGATCTTACATATTTAGCGTTGAATTTAGCGTAGATCTTACATAAATTCAACGCATTCAACGCCAATCTTACATAAATTTGCGTTGAATTTTGGCGTAGATCTTACATATTTAGCGTTGAATTTTAGCGTAGATCTTACATATTTAGCGTTGAATTTAGCGTAGATCTTACATAAATTCAACGCATTCAACACCAATCTTACATAATTTTGTGTTGAATTTTGGCGTAGATCTTACATATTTAGCGTTGAATTTTAGCGTAGATCTTACATATTTAGCGTTGAATTTAGCGGAGATCTTACATAAATTCAACGCATTCAACGCCAATCTTACATAATTTTGCGTTGAATTTTGGCGTAGATCTTACATATTTAGCGTTGAATTTTGGAGTAGATCTTACATAATTAGCGTTGAATTTAGCATAGATCTTTCATAAATTCAACGCATTCAACGCCAATCTTACATATTTTGCGTTGAAATTTGGCGTAGATCTTACATATTTAGCGTTGAATTTTAGCGTAGATCTTACATATTTAGCGTTGAATTTAGCGTAGATCTTACATAAATTCAACGCATTCAACGCCAATCTTACATAATTTTGCGTTGAATTTTGGCGTAGATCTTACATATTTAGCGTTGAATTTTAGCGTAGAACTTACATTTTTAGCGTTGTATTTAGCGTAGATCTCCCATAAATTCAACGCTTTCAACACCAATCTTAGATATTTTGCGTAGAATTTTGGCTTAGATCTTACAAATTTAAGGTTGAATTTTTTGGATTCCATTTCAGACCACTTTATGATTTCAAAAGTTTTTCAAGTTTTTTTTTTTCAAAAAGTCAATTTTTTCACTGTTTCGACCCCGATACTTCACAGGTGAGAACAGGCGAAGTCAGCAAAAAAAACCACTTTTTAAGGCTCTTTTATAGTTCAAAATCTATCTGAGACCATTTTACGACTTCAGAACTTTTCCAGGTTTTTTTTCGAAAAATCATTTTCACTGTTTCGACCCCTATGCTGCAAAGGTGAGAAACGTGAAATCAGAGAAAAATCATATTTTAGTGCTCTTTTATAGTGCAAAATCCAATTGAGAGTTCCAAAAAGTTAATTTTTCAAAAAGTTAATTTTTTAACTCTTTCGACCCTATACTGCACAGGTGAGAAAAATCACTTTTTAGTGCTCTTTTATAGTGCAAAATCCGTTTCAGACCATTTTTACAATTTCAAAACTTTTTCAAGTTTTTTTTCGAAAAATTAATTTTTTCACTATTTCGAACCCGATACTCCAAAGGTGAGTAACAAGAAGTCAGAAAAAAATCTTTTTTAGTGCTCTTTTATAGTGCAAAAACCAATTCAGACCATTTGAAGATTTCAAATTTTTCAAGTTTTTTTTCGAAAAATTAATTTTTTACTGTTTCGACCCCTATACTGCACAATTGTGAAAAATGAAGTCAGCAAAAAACAACCATTTGCTCTCCTACGGTGCAAAAACCATTTGAGACCATTTTGGGAATTCAATTTTTTTTCAAAACTTAAAAAAAATTAAATTTTTCCCAGTACTTCTCGCATGATAAATGCGTTGAATACGTTGAAACTATGTAAGATCTCGGCTAAATTCAACGAAAAATATGTAAGATCTAGGCTAAATTCAACGAAATATATGCAAGTTCTACGCTAAACTCAATGCAAAATATGTAAGGTGTACGCTAAAATCAACGCAAAATATGTAAGATCTACGCTAAATTCAACGCAAAATATGTAAGATCTACGCTTTATAAGGATTGCGGCTCTTAAGGAAACCAAGGTACGGTGGCGCAAAGGTAGAAGAGTCGACAAGTAAACAGGAGGTCAGTGGTTCGAGTCCCATACCCAGAGTTCTACGCAGTGATTTTTTGTAAGATCAACGCTAAATTCAACGCAAAAATATGTAAGATCTACGCTAAATTCAACGCTAATTATGTAAGATCTACGCTAAATTCAACGCTAAATATGTAAGATCAGCGGCAACTAGCGTTGACAAGTTGGAAAATTCACCGCCATTTCTTTCATAATTTTGCGCTGAATGCGTTGAATTTTTGTCTTTAAATTCAACGCATTCAACGCAAAATTATGTAAGAAAATTGCGGTGAATTTTCCGACTTGTCAACACTAGTTGCCGCTGATCTTATATAATTTCGGCCAAATTCCTCGGCCCGGGTGTGTGTGTGTGTGTGTGTGTGCGTGTATGTGCGTGTGTGTGTGCGTGCGTGTGTGTGTGTGTGTGTTTCTGCGTGTGTGTGTAGTGTGTGTGTGCGTGTGTGTGTGTGTGCATGTCTGTCTGTGTGTGTGTGTGTGTGTGCGGTGGGGGGGGGGGGGGGGGGGTGATTGGGTGGGGGTATAATGGGAAATTCCCGAATCTCAAGTACCCCATGCGTCGGTACTTCTTCAAGTGCAGTCAAACAGAATCCCAGAGAGGCATTTTTGAAGATCAAAAGCGACAAGGCGCAAATATAAATTGTTTTCATCAACAAGCATAGCATTCTACGTTGCCCACATATCCAAAAACATGTAGAAAAGTGGCAATAAAAAGCAATTAATTTTTGTGAACTGAAATGATGACTGGTTTTACTTTGACTTAATTTAAAAGTGCTCATTTCATATTACTGATGCAAAAACACTAATTGACCGAAAATTTTACTGAAACAATTATTTCGATTGCTTAATCAGTTGGTAAGATAAAAATTTATTGAAGTCGAAAATGGCTAGAGTTTGAGTTTTGAATTTTTCATATCAGTAAAATATGTTCAAAATGCAAAGCCATAAGGACCTCTCTTCATGACTATTTGGAGTGCTCTATTTTTTTTCTTTGCATTCGACTATAGTCATTTAAAGTTTTTCAATTACTTTTTACTATACTCGCAGGTCGCGTGTAAAACGAATTAAGTTGACAACTCTTTGTCACTCATATTTATTAGCGTATTAGTCTGCAACAATTAAAAATTTATTAAAAATATATATTAGAAAAACGGGTGACAATATTCAATT
>NC_134470.1:78782580-78836797 GCF_964194025.1 Convolutriloba macropyga | reverse complement strand
CAAACAATTTTTATCGGCGAAATAAGTTTGTATTTTCATACGAGTTTTTTTACTGCACCAAAGTTGAGGTCTGTCGAATGGACTGTAAAGGGATCAATTTAAGAAGTTTTAAAGTTTTGGGACTGAGTTGTTTTCTTAAATCTTTTGTCTCCAGGTGAAGATTCTAGATAATTTTACTGAACCAAGTCTATCTTCTTTTCTGGTCCCTAAATATGCTTCTCGATTTATGTGTTTTTCCGTTTTAATTGAAGTTTTTAGTATAAACAACATTGTCTCTTTTCATACGGCCTCTTCTCAATCCAGAAGTTTTCAGGGTTTATTTTCGGCAAGCCATTAATAGTTTTCATGTGAAGTCTAATTTCGTCTTGATCAAAAGTTATAATAGAAGTTTCTTCAAATCTTCACCCTAATTCCATGTTTGAGCTTTAAACCTATATTGGAGAATTTGCTTTCGGACGGATAAAATTTTGCGATAAAAGAAATAAACTTACAGGCATGTAAGGAAACAATCAACGCTTTTTATGTTAAAAATGGTAAAAATGAGCTGCTAATTCAAAAAAACCAAAAAATAATATATAACTTAAAACTAAAATTTGAACGTCTTCCGTCGTCAGCCCAGATCATTTTGATGCTCAGGCAGCGTAATTTTCCAGTGCGACTCTGGTGATACAGGTTTTAAATATTTAGCAATCTCACTGCAAAGTGTGCATCTTTCGGCCTTCTTCAAGTTTTGTGGGTGCATATAGGGCCAAAGAAAATATTCAGACAAAAAACCATATATCTGCATTAAATCATTTTCTCCTTTATCTAATGACGCAATTCAGAAATTGAAGCAGAATCCAAACCCTCAAAGAAAGGACTTGAATTACTGATATTTTAAACTCCCTATGTGTGTTAACTGAAGTGGCTACAAAGCTGCCTCTTTGGTTGCCTTCGGGATTGCCAATCTCTGGTGAACACACAAACAACCCGAGCATAAGTGTAAATCGCGGTAGAACGGATGCATGCAGGGGTTAATCTCTTTGCAACGCTGCTCGTTGTCCTGGAGCACGCAGTCTCTGAAATCCGCCGGTACCGCATTCTTGGTTCTTCACAACACCTGGAAAGATTTTTTAAAAATTTTTGTGATATTATTCTCATAAAATTTTTTGGGAGAGGTCAATGTAGGAAGTTTGAATAAAAAATACTGACAAAAGATTGATTAGAGTGGTTTTGCAATGATTTTGCTGAGTTATATAAATGAGCCTTTCTTAAAAGAGGATTTGAATGAAGATTACAAAGTAACAGATTAACTCAAGAGTTTGGACAGAACTCAGTTCACAGTTTTTTGATTTGAAGCAAAGGCAGCATATGTGGAATGTTCACTCTTTACCAATTAAGAGCGGTGTGATTGACATCTTCTGATTAATGGAATGTACCTGCAGTTGCGTCGGAAATGCAGCAAGTTGTTGCAACTGCAAATTACTTATAAAATTTGTTTACAATTCTTGCTTTCTGGTTTCGCTGACGCCAGCTTTCATCTTCTCATTTTTGCACTAAAGATATTAAACAAAATATTAAATTCACAAAGGTTCAATATTAAATTCACAAAGTAATAAAAATATTTAACACGAAAACGTTCTTCTCTTCTTTAAATAATATCAGGACTCGAAATCTAATGCTTTCTAATCTTCCTACCTAAGCGAAATTGAGAAGCATCGTGTTTGATAAGCGTTTTCAGTGGTGCGTTTTTATCCTGGTTTTTGCAGTGGGGGATGTCATTTGTTCTTTATTAAATTGATACTAGGGTGTATCAGTCTAAGTGAATTTTAAGCTAAAGGTCTGTGCTGATAGCATAATTGTGCAAAACTTGGAATAGAAAAAGAGTAGATGTTGTGCTGGGAATGATGTGATCTGTTTCAAACTTTTTGGCGGTGAGAGTGATAAAGTTGCTGCCGTTTTTGATTAAAGTGGTATACTACTATGTGTGAAAGTTTATAACTTAGCTGACTAATGTTTTCATGTTTTCAGCGAATTGGCGTAGTGGTGTTAGCTAAGGTTAAACTTTAAACAATCATTTATCTAAATAAGTGAGGCATCTGTAGGCTAACTTTATGTGATCTTTCTGAAATATTTGACCGTAAAAATATCTTAAAAAATATCTTTCTAAGAAACTTGAAACCCAGTCATTTGCTTTTTATAATGCTGGCGGCATATGTCTCAAATCGGAAAAACCGGAAACGATTTCAAAAGTATCAGTTTATTCAGCAGTCACTCAATTTGCAATGGCGGGCCGTCTCTGGATTTATTTTCAATTGACTTCAAGCGTATTTCATCTGCAATAGAATTTTGTCAACAATTGCAAAAAAATGGACCTCTGTGTCATGATAATCTCAGTCGTAACTTGCTTTGCATATCTTTGGCGTTGCGTCTATCATATTTGTTGCACACTTAATTGACAATATTTTCCTTGTCTTGAATGATATTGTCACTGTTTAAACTATCTACTTTATTAGCCCCCTAGTTTCGGCTTCAGATTATTAGTTAGCTTCGACTTTCGAAATAACTTGGCAAAATGGTTCTTACGTTACAATTTCGAGGCAACTTCTCTTGAGCAAGGCAAAAGTTTTTGGGTTCCAGGTTCAATGCGCAATGAGGACAATTGATAGGTTTTCGTTGATTCAACCTTATGTTCTGTAGAGAAACTGGGTTTGCTTTAAAATTCAATTCTCCTTTTCAATTCTCCTTTGCTTATAAAACACTGGATTGCTCAGTTACAAAATACGCCCAAATCTGTCATTGAGGCAATGAGGTGCACTTTTGAACATAATATGAGGATCGACTCAGGACATTTTTTGAATAAATGGGATTGTAAGTAAATGTTGGCGAACAAGGGCACTTAATTGGCATTGCTAATTTTACGGAAAACACAGCTTGTTAAATTGTGAAAATATTGATTGCTGGAAATTGACTCAGCTCAATTGATTGAAATTGAGGATTGATTCACAAAAATGAAGTTCGACAACATCGCTTGTTGATTATTTGTCTGTCCCTGCTAATATGCAAATGTTTTGTAGAAGTGTTTTACATAAAACAAATGAAATTGATGTCAGTTTTTGTTAATTAGGTTTATGGTTTCTGGTTACGGTTATGCGTTTTGATGTGGTCAAGCTTGGTTCGAATAAAAAATAGAAAGTTTTTGTTTCCTTAAGGGAACCGTTTTGATTTGATCACGAAACAGCTTTACGCAAATGCATTTTTAAATTGCCCTACCACCAAATTTTGACAAAAATTCAATCTTAGATGCTAAAAAATGGTTCAACTCAGTTGATTACTATTGACTGCTTTTTTACTAAAATTAAGATTTAGCATATCGGGTTGATTATTTGCCTGCTGTTGCATATTATCAAATAGCATGAAAAACCACGTTCAATTACCCCAGCGATAACGCTTCTGAAAAAGTTTTTTCGTTTTTGGAAAAGTATGTGTCATACCCAAGCCCAGTCGTTTTAGTTCACTGTTTTGTCCTTTAATTAACCATTTAGTTCATTCGTGCCGTTCCTTTTAGTTGACCAAATTTGTCATCCCTTCAAATAAGTCATTGTCTGTTTTGTTTACAATTTTGTTCAGATTTTGTTTTGAATTGTTTTTGGCTCCTTTCCTTTCTGATTTAATCTATTTTCACTTTTTTCAAAAAAAATTAGTTTTTCAGTTGATCGAAATACTCTTCAACGTTGCAAGGCAAACTCAGCTAGGTTCAAGAAAAATAAATCAACGTGAATTGCTTTGCAATTCACAGCAAACTTCTTGGTACTTGATTTCACCTTCAAAATCAAGCCAAAATTTGCTTTGCAACGGAAATAAAAACCGAAGCTAAATAATACGCGATTTCACGACGCAAAGTCAAACAACATTAGTCACTACACGAAATTTCAACTCGCTACGCGAATTCGGCATCTAAAATAATGGCTTTGCTGGTGACGACATGGCTCAGTCAGCACACAGATAGTGATCACAAAAAACGCCCCTCTCAATTGAATATCTTTGGGGGAGACATCATCTGGAGCCCCCAATCCGATGCGAAAATTGAAGGACTCAACTCAAATTTGCAGTCCTAGCACGCAGTCACAATCGACCATGAAAACATCGCAATCGACACTCTTCTGGGCGAAAGACCCCAACAAGTAGCTCTACCAGAGGAACCCAAATTGAAGAGCCAATAGAGGACGCATCTCAGTGGGAGACGAAATCTCGAAAAGTAATTGAGGCTTCAACTCTTTGCGGCACAAGACCGCGTCCAATGTGCAATCAGAAATAGGTTTCACTCTTAAGTATAGTAACATGAGGGAGACAAATGCTGACACAAAAATTTCCACATGAGAAAAGTTATGAACAATTCTGAAAGCCTAAATTAAATACAACAACACCGATTTTGTGGAGCGATTATAACTCAAAACCAAAGTGCTCGAAATACAAACAATCATCGAGGCATCAACTTAACTATGACAGAGGTAACAACAAGTATTGCACTTGTGGCCACTATTGGAACGCTACCCAAAAACAGAAAAGCGCCACCATTGGTAAGAAAAACAATCATCGGGGGACTGGAGAACCTTTTCGCAAGGATTTGCCGCAAAACTTTTTATGAACTTCAAAAAAATGCCACTAATAGATAAGTAAAACTTTTTAAACTAAAAAAAACCCAAAAACACAGAAAACAACATCCAAAATTACAATGATTACTGTACATCAAACTACAACTCATCTCATCTGAAGATAATTAAATTGCAATGAACTCTAATAACATCACAAACGTGATCACCCCTATGATCTTGAGTTTGACCGTCGGAAATTCTGACCTCTTACTACTATTGAACTCGAGCAGTGCTTGTTCAGTCTTAAATTTGACATTGGCAAAACAAGTAATGTACGTTTGCAAAAAACGAAGTGCCCCGAAAAAGATTGACGAGCTAAAAAATTTCTCTATCGAAATAATCGATAAACTCTGATGTTTGTAATGCCGGACAAATATAATGAATGGACTGTCAAAAAAGAAAAAAAATCTTCACAGTTACAGATTATCATCGTCCGGTCGTCGGGAGATATCCTTTTGATACAGTGGTTATTTGTATCACACAACAATTGCTATCACAAGATGAAATATTGGAGGATCTAAAAATCAAGTTGTCAAAACAAAATTCCACAAAAACTATGAACAATATCATCAAAAAAATAGAGCATATAAAGAAAACCTTTAAGCTGTTCGGACCAAAAATTTGAGTCTTCAATCGTCAGCACTGATAAAAAGAATCAAACACTAAAACTATCTATTAACTCAAAAAATCTGAACAAATCAATCCTCAAAAAGGAATACCTAACCAAATACCCAAATACCGACAGCCTACTACAAATATTCTTCGAAATATTTAGATCTGCCACTCCAAATGATACGGTTTGTTTTGAACAACAACAGCTTGGCAATACGCTTACAGCCAACTCAATTTACGACGACGCCGGCCATTGCATTTTCAGTATTCTGAGCGTGGCATGACACGCACATACTGCTTGAAAACGGGTATTTACGGTTTGACTGATATGCTCGCCAAATTTCAGAGAGTTTTTGATTATACACTAAAAAAGACTAGACATTACTTTCTGTTTTCTGGATGACATTTCCTTTGTTAGCAAAGAAACATACGACAGCCATATAGCATTAATCAAAAAGGGCCATAAAAAGATGAAGAAATTCTTTAAAAAAGTTTAGGAAAATGTAAATTTGCTAAACAAGAGACCAAATGGTTGGGTCACACAACTACATCAAGGAGTATGACAACTTTTCACAATAAAATAGAAGTAATCCAAATATAAAAATCATGTGAAAAACTAAAAAAATTTACTACCATTCCTAGTATTGGTTCATCATCTTATAAGTTTCATATCGAGTTCACCACACGTATGCCATCCACTAAGAACCTTCTCACAGAAGAACATTGGAAACCCGTATCAAATGAAACGCATCACGCCAAGGACTAAAAGCCGAATTAGAGCAGCCAATTCAAGAAAGCAAACAAACATTAGCGCTTGCGTCGTGAATCTTTAATAAAAAGAAGAACGCTATAATTTCAACGAACTCCAAATATTAGGCGTCGTTTGGTCTTTGAACACATAAAATTTGATCTTTACGGAAGACCATTTCAAGTTATCACGGATAATAGAGCAATATCATCAATATTGCGCGAACAAAGATAAAAAAAAGATTTATAGTAGCAGATTGACATGTTGGATTGATGAATTGTTACCATTTGCTTTCACAATAGAAGATCTTCCGAGCTGAAAAATGGATTTAGTAGCTTACATTCATTTTTGGAGAGCTGCAAAAAAACCGTGCTTAAATTTTGACCTACAAGGAACTTTTTTTTTATCTGAAATAGATGCGATTAAGTGCGGTGCAAAACATTCACTACTTAAAAAAAGAAGTACCCTGACTTGGCACTGAATTATCGACGAAAAACTGAGGCAACTCCTAAAACTTCAAATTTTGACAAAATTAGTGCTGAATTCCCAGTGTGAAATGAAATAGTAAATAGACTACTCCTATTGTGCTAATAGTTTTATTGAAAAAAATCCAAAATCCAATCATATCAACAATAGACAGCATACTCCAAGTAAAAAACAGCTTTTTGCCCAAATTGCCCTTCTGAATCAGTGGAGCAAAACTTCTCAAAAATTTACGTTGATTGCAAATTGATTCGTATCTGTCGCAACTATGATAGTTTCTGATGTTGAAGCTTTCATTGCCATCAGATCTAACTAGTCCAGCCAAGAGCGAGCCTCGGATGAAGTCGGCCCTTCGACACACAATTCCCAAAATACACCAAACAACAACAATAGCAGCACAAATGCAACGCCAACAACCCCTGATATAAATGACGACGCACTTAACTTCCCCCTGGGAAGTTATCCCCACTTCTAAAGTGCCGTATTGAGAGAAATCTGGGACTGCATCCTTACACAGAATGAGGAGAGCTGCAAACAGATATCTCCCTAGATAAATAGCTTATGGTGGGAGCTACAATTTAATCCAAGATGTGTTTGCGTATAACATCGAATTGTAATAACAAACTTGATCAAAGAAGCCTAAAAGTGGAAGCAATCCACGCCACACATCCTGAAAAATGGGCATGAGCCTCATGGCGTTGCATGCCTGTATGCCGTACATGCACCGCAATACTGTAAGCAATACAGCAAAACCTAAACCCTGCACATAAAAAGTTAAAATTTTAAAACCCATAATACCTTCATCAAAATGAGCACCTTTAAAGTTATGTATTTTTCCTAGTGAAGAAACACAAAAAGATCTCGGAGGACCAATATTCAACGATAGTACTCAAGAAGTAAATTTTCTTGCATGTATCGACTGTCTCTCTATATACTCTAATGCACAGGTTTTACATAATTCCACTGACAAAAACGTACATCAGTTATTACAAATTTATATTATTTTGCATGGCGTTTCACGCACGAAAAGATTAGATTAAGCAAGATATAACGTCGGTCATCAAATAAAAATATTCTGCAAAAATAATTCTGCAGTACTAGCGGTGCAATTCACGATCAGAGAGCAATTGGATTAGTGGATTGTCTAATGCAAACTATTTAAAGCCGTTTGTCCTGTATTAAAGAAGCAGCACAAAAAGTTGAAAAGCATTCAATAAATCATCAATTAAGACTTTGTTGTCAAAAGCTTATTTGTAAATCCCTATCCAAAACTTATTTTGGCAGAACAACTAACACACCTCCGAGCATCATGAGCACTGAGCCAGATCCAGAAAAATTAAGCAATAAAGACATTCTTGGAATTATTTTTAGATCTCGAAACAGAAACATGAAACATATGACAAACTCATACCACAGAAAAATGTGAGGACGCTGAAGAGAGCGATGTGAAATCCCAACAAAATTGGATTTAATAGACAAAGAAGGGCCAAAAACTAAAGAAGGCCGACCCGGAAGGCGAATCAAGAGTTATACAAAATCATCTCATTGACTTGGCAAATTCAAGGACTGAAAACTTTTTCGCTCTGAAAATGACTAAGAAAACCCAAAACGAAATAATGTAGCTCAATCAAAAAAGAGCCTGGGAAGAAAGGGACGACCAATTGCAAATCAGATTTTGCAGAATTTGGAACAAAAGAAGTAGGACAAAACTTTTATTAGAATACGCAAAAAGTCGAAATTCTATCCAAACTGGAAAAAAATAGAAAAAGATTGATAAACACGCTAAGGACGCACCAAAATATCTCAAGATTGGAGCAAAGATTAAACACAAAAACCAAAAGACGATGCAAGCTGCGTATCATCAATTCATACCAATGTGTTGCGAGCTTCGAATATACGGATGCCTGCTATGTTAGCCAAACCCAATTCCGCGCCGCAAAATCTAGCAACTCACGAAGGCTCTGATAACGTGCCGCACAAAATACCAAGGCTTGAAACAAAACCAAAACGAAAGCACCTAGACAATCCAAAAAAAATGACGGAATAAAAGGAAGCGATCGTCACCCTCTTATCATATGTATCCCTCAGTATCAGATGAACCGAACAATTTTACGCAGACATGTCCCAATAACTCATTCAATTATATCGAGGGTACCTTCAAAAGAAAAACGAAGGCAGGCAACTAAAAAACAACAGAAAGATAACAAAAGTATTGTAGAAAATATACTGTCAACGGTGGCGCGAAACCCATCTACTCCAGATGGATATTTAGCAATCGGCACCTGCTTCCCCACTTAACCCCACCTAGTTGCTTACTACGTCTCGCAAACTATGAGGAGATAGAATTGAGTGTTTGTGACGCAGAAAATGTCTCGGGATAGATCAACTATTAATTTACCTAATTTAGGTGTGTTTGCGGTCTGGCTTTCCATGTTGAGTTTCAGATAAATGGAGATAGCGTTCTGAAAAAAAACTGGCTTTCTTTGGGTTCACAATTATTGAATACTTTGTTAATTATGAGGAAGAGATTTTTTAGTACTAATTGTTCAAACAGTTGGCATTTTTTGGGTGAATGGTTTACGTTTGTGTTAAAATTTTGGGACCTGAAAAAAGAAAGTTGGTGTTTACTTAGGAAAACTGTTACTTTTTCATTGAGCTGTTGCTTTGTGCTATGTTGGTATCAACATTTAAAATGCCTAATTTAAGTGTGATTACGTGCCGGCTTACCTGGTCGAGTTTCAGATAATTGGAGATTGCGTTTTTGGTAAAAATTTGAACTGGCTTTCTTTGAGTTCGCAATCATTGAATACTTGTTAAATTATGAGAAATGAAATTTGTTATTAGTACTAATAGTGCGAACAGTTTTCATTATTTGACTGAATGGCTTATGTTTTTGATAAAATTTCGGGACCTGAACAAGGAAAATGGTCCTTATTTGAAAAAATTGGTGCTTTTCCATTGAGTTGATGCTTTGTGCTCTATTGGGATCAAATATTTTTTAACCTAAATTTGAGGAATCTGCCTTACTTCGATTTAAGTTTGCTGACTGCTGTTTTTATATTGTTGTTCATTTTCAAAAATATATGGCCGTGAGATTTTGGTTGTGTTCCTCACATGACTTGTGCGGGGTTGGTTGCAATTGTTTCCGCAATTTTATTTACACAAGTTTCTTTTCTTCACAAAAACATTTGTCAGCTATATATTATTTCCGTTTGCCATTTTCTGGGCGGTTCTTTTTGATAATCGTCTCAAACATAAACAGAAGGAAGTATTGTACATTGAGCAACTTTCTGTCTGTTTTGAGATGAAATTTTTAGATTCTATTAACTGTTCGTATTCTTGTAACCGTTTTCAAGAGTTCAATATTTTTTTTAAGTTCGACATGATTGAAGTAAGATATACAGCCCAGCGTTTTGGATATTGTACAACTGCAAGGGTTTCGGTTCAATTTATAATTAGCTGATTAATTGAGGTTGATATTGTATTCTTGACTTTTGTTTTTTAGGCTCTTGCACGAACTTCGATTGATTTGCCGAACTTTGAACGCTTGCTGTTGAGGTTAAGTGCCTTAATGCTCGCTCAGCTTCCATGAGCCGAATGCTTTGCAGTTTCTCCGCCCTAGGTTATTAAAAAAACTTTACACCAGGAGAGCAGGTCAACATTGCGGCCTAAGTTCTTATGGTCAAAACTAAAATTTTTTGTAGAAAATAGTACTCTAAAAATGTTCACCCACACCCGATTCTCGAAGCAATAACATGAGCGCCCGACGGTCTTAGCGCATGGTTGATGTAACCTCTAAGCTACCGCGTGAACCACGCAAAGTTTTTTGCAACGGAACCAAAAATCTGGCTATTAACAATTATTGCGTTCGAAAGTGCAATTTTTTATAAATTCCAAATTATAGTTAAATTTCATGTTATTTTAATTAAGTGAACTTATAGTCATTTATTTATGTTCAAATGCCAAATATTCAAGGCATCAAGGGCTGGTTAATAACCATTCATGTTTTTATCAATAAAACAGTATTGCGAAGTAAATGGACATTTACAGTGTAAATGTTGAGCTAAGTGATTTTTATCTGATTGATGAAGCACAAACAAGTTAGAAGGTTGTTATAGATGAAACTTGCCATATTATTTACTCTAACCCGTTTGTTTGGATAGTGAAATATTATGGAAACTGTAACCTGACGAAACTGGTTCTGAGTTAATTTTCTAAGTTAGTAGAGCTTTTTTATATGAAGTCTTACACGCGGAATGAAGCCTTACATACTTCGGAACGAGATTGAACATAGTGAATCACTTAGAAAATTCTGTGTTTCATTCAATTCAAATCAAAAATTAATATTAGAGTCCTCTATTACAATCGAGCAACTATACAAATTTTTTCGGCAAGATTATTAGTCAATGGAATTAGGGGAACAAACAAGGTGGTGTAAAGCTCGAGAAATAGGCTTTAATATTCCAATTCCGCTGCGGTTCTTGAGCAGCCACAAAATTTGCTCCGCCGACCCTGATAGCAAGAACAGTGACGCAAACAGCAAATAATCTCGACTTCGATTAGACAGACCAAACCACAACTAGCAACGTTAGCGAACAAATTTCCCAGTAGGCACTGGAAAACAGTTGATTCGAAGGCAAGTTGTCAATTCCAGACAATAGAGAAGAAGCGATTTGACCTACTCAAGTTACTCTCCGGATAGCTCAGCGAGCTAGAAGGCTCCTTGACACAAAACACAAAAGAAAACTATGAAAACCGAAAATCCATTTTGAAGTTTCCTCAAGACTTACAACAATTTAGAAGACAACAGACAGCAACCGAGATTACTGTTAAAATTGAACTTATTTTCAAATTTTTCATAATGACACCAGGGTTATGTTAGGAGAAAAAGAAATTTTTTTGCGATGAGAAGCACCATTTCTCTGAGACATTGAAATTTTTTGCACAAAAGTGTGGCTGTTGGAAAGACACATTGCGAGTTTTCAAGGTAGAGGAAGTTGCTGCTCCATTTATGAACGCAATGTCAAGGTTAGAAAAGAAGTTGAAAGCAAAAATTTGAAGCGACTCCGAAAAAGGGACATTTTGCAATCAACTGAAAGAGCTATTGGGAAAGCTGGATAAAGTTTCCGCAGAGCAGGAATGCGTTCGGAAAATAAAGATAAACGATTGCTCGCAAGGGTTTTGAATTTTAGAGATATTAGGAGTTAATATCAGGAAATGATCAAGCAGTATGGTGACAGCAAGGATCGCGGAAATCAAATGTCTCACAACAAATAGTCAAAGTGATCCGAAGCAGACGGTAACATCAATTGCAGATGATAATTTGGCAAAACAGTTATATAATTGATGGGATATTGAGTCCTAGGCCTCAAAGAGCAATGTCACTAGGAATTGAAAACAAAAGCAGCGAGAAATAAAGACGTCAGAGCAGACCACCGATTTCAGTGGTGGAAAATGTGAAGTTGGACTTCTGTGGCGAGAAGATGACATGAAGTTGCCGAAGTATCTAGAATGACGACATCGAAAAGACAAAACACTAGGAAGGCATTATCAGGAAACCATTGACAGAAGGCTACGTTCGCAATGTTGAACAGACCAAAATGAAATTTTGGCGTAGTTGAAAAGTTGCAAAGTTCCCAAAGTTGAAAGTTCGCAAAGTTGAACAGACCAAATAAATTCGCAAAGTTGAACAGTCAAAATAAGTTCGCAATTTTGAACAGACCAAATTGAAATTAAATAGAAGAAACGCATAGCAAGTGACACGAAGTGAAGTTATAGATCACAAAAAAGACAGATCAATAAACTTTGCGAAAATATTGAAAAATTGAATACATTTTTTTCAACTTTTGACGAAACTGGGATTTAAAGACAGACAGATTGATAATCTGTCGTAGAACCAAGCAAAAAAGTCCAACGGAAATAGCTCAGAAAATTATGTTATCTTTGGTCTCACCAGGGTTTGCCCAACTTAGGATATGTTCAACTTTCACGTTTTGGATGCAGCAACTGCCTAAAAAAATGTGGAAGGCAACACTATCAGGAAACCATTGACAGAGATGTTAAAACAAGATACGTTGGCAAAGTTGAACAGACCAAATTGAAACAAACCAAAGACAAAGGACAATGGTATTCGCTATATCATCTTGTCTTCAACCAATGAGCCCCAGAAAGTCAAACGTGTATGCAACGCAGCAGCGAAGGATCAAAATGTGCCCTCAATGACAAAGTTCGATCTGGAGCAGACCTTTCGGAAATATTTTTTGCTTCCGAGAACACCAAATGGCTTTATCAGCCGACATAGAGGGAATGTTTCTTCTTGACCGAGCGAAACATTGAACCAAGCGATGATCGCCGGTGTTTACGTTTTCTCTGAATAGATGATCTCAAGCAGATGATATAAGTTTACGAGTGCCCATGAGAGGTTTTCGAGGCGATAAAGTTGCTAGTTTGTGCAAACCTTACTTTGCCTCAAGAGGAAATTGATAACTCAAGCAGCGACGAAAACCTAGGCAGAACGTTCCAGCAACATTTTTACATGAACGACTTCCGCAAGTCATTGAGAACCCCGAAGAAGCAGTCGAGATCTACCGGAAGCTGCAAAACATCTTTAGCAATTGTAGAATTAAAAAGAAGAAACGCTTAGCAAGTGACAAGAAGTTATAGATCACAAAAAATGACAGATCAACAAACATTGTGAAAATATTCAGAAATTGAATACAATCTTTTACAGCCTTTTGATGAAACTGGGATTTAAAGACAGACAGTTTGATAGTCTGTCGTAGATTCAAGTAACAAATTACAACAAAAACAACTCAGAGAATTTTGTTATCTTTGGTCTCACCAGTGTTTGACCAAAATAAGATATGTTCAGCCTTCACGTTTTGGATGCAGCAACTGCCTAAAAGAATGTGGACGGTAGTGGGACCAGCATGGGATAAAGAGTTTTTATTCGAACACACAACTGTTCAGAGATTGGTGCTGTACGACTTCATCTCGAAAAATTTTGTACAGAATTGAGACTTCAAATTCGCCTAGACGCCTCAGAAGAAGCAATGTACAGAGTGTAGTATCTGCAAGAACAAGAGATGTTAAAAGCTACCTAAGTGATGTTAAAAACTCCGTGCAGCACCGAAGTGAGAATTTTGAGCCGCAGTTTACGGAGTGTGTCACAGGGGGCAGATATTGCGAGAACATGATTTGAAAACTGACAAATTCTATCACTGAACAGATTAGTCTACAATGTTGCAACGGCTACAACCAGCACACAGAAACAACAAGTATTGGTTGTAAAGAGAATAGCATGTTGTCCAGAGAACGAGTTCAAACTTGAGCAAGCTATCAGTGCTAAAGCAACCGGTACCCGAGCTAAGCAATCGTTTGACGGGAACCGCGAGAGCTGTTTCAAAAAACTCAAACTTTATCGACTGATGTTTGAGTTTCAAGACACAGCAGAAGAGAACTCTAAACGCAGATGAGATCCAACTATCAGATCCATTTTGTTTCAATTTGTTCAATTCAAAGGCTTTCTGAGCGTTTCAAAGTGGATAACAAGCGGCAAAGAAACTCAAAAAGAATGACAATTGCGGAATTATAAGCTTTCGTAGAGGACGAAGGAAGAGTACGAGTGAAAGGTCGAGTCAAACGTTCGAATCTCAATTAAAACTCCAAGCATCCAATATTTTTGGCCGCAAAACATCCAGTCGTACAGCGTCATTGGAGAACGCGCATCGTGACACTTGGCACGCAGGCACAGCGTACGTCAAAATAATTGGGTTGACAAATTCTCTAAGGAAAATCAAGTCAAGATGTGTCAAATGTTGGCACGAAAAGATCTTAAAAATTCATCCACCGGTAGCAGATTTACCACGAGAGCAACTCCATAACCATGTGTTCCCACTTCCACAAACCGGAACAGTATATTTTCGACAGTTTGAACTCAAGTTCCTACGATTTTCAATAAGAGATGGTCTTGTCTTTTTACTTGTTGAACCACGAGAGCAAAACACATTGAAGTAGCACGGTCATTAGACTACGAATATGTACAGCAGAAGTGTTGATAATTTTTGCAAGAAGTTGTTCCCAAGCAATATAATCATTGATAACGAAAAATTTTTGTCAGACCAGCTAACGAGCTGAAAACATATATGGACGCGTTGGACAAAGCTAAGATTGAAATTGATATAGCTCAGAAAAAGATTGTTTGGGAAATGAAACGACCTGAAGCGCCAAATTTTGATGGAATCTGTTAGAGACTAGTTCAAAGTTGCAAGCAAGTCATGATTGCGTTCTTTCATAGCCAACGCCTCACTGAAGAAGTCCTCAGCACAACAATGTGTCTTGTGGAACAAATTCTAAGGCAAGAACCCTGAAAGCAGTCAGTGACAATCCTGAAGAGCTGACAACACCAACAACAAATTTTATATGGCTACGATGAGAAGATGCGAGTGCACCGTTCATGTCATCAAAAGAGCGTTACCAAGATCTGAAAAACAGTTCAAACGGCTTAGGCAAATGCCACATGATCTGTAAGAGATGGAGTTGTGAATACCTCTCGCGATGGAACCAGAGATATAAGTTGCCAAAAGAACATCTACGAAACGTGAAAGTAGGTGAATTGGAATGGCTAGTAGATGACTACGCTGTTTTTTGTTAAATAAATACAGAACTGTTTTCGACCATGTTAATGAAATTCTTGACATTTTCCGTTCAAAAATTTAATGTCCAATGTAAACAATTTTGAGGATTGTTTGAGTTGATTTATGCCAAATGATTTAAACCAAAAAACAATTTATTTTCGTTTCTGACTCAAATCTTTCTTCTGTTGTACATTTGCACAAAAAAATAGTGAAATAAAGAATTTTTTTTGTGTTCTGGCTTGTTATGGCTTGTTAACTTATGATAAAGGTTCAACAAATAATTGACCGGTTAACGTGGGTTTTCTTTTGGCAGATTGGATTTTTTTTGACAATGCATTGCATCATTGATATTGCATGGCAATTTGCCCGTCTTCGTTTTTTTTCTGAAACATGCCTGTTAAACAATTATTCAAGAAATATCCGATATAAAAATTATTGTGATTTGTTTTTAATTCATACTTATGGCTTTGTTGATTGCACAAGAACAATAAGATAGTCGTTGGTTGCTACGTCGCAGAACTGACGTCTCTCGTAGCAAAATGTTCCGCTACATTCCTGTTGACGATTGGTCTAGAAAAATCCGATTCCAGTCTCCGACGGGTGGGCGAAGACCTCGGGATTATGGGGTCTATGATTCTTGTGCAAGACTATCTTAGCTGCCAATGACGTCTAACGTCGCCATCGGAGTGTAAAATTTTCAGAAAAATTATCAAAAAATCACTCGATGCCATGATTATGTACAGCAATTAAAATGTATACAGATAAGCAAGATTTTTAATCGTTTGTTCTGTTGAAACTAAAACAGGGGGATTAAGATTGTCTATTTATCTGTAAAATGAGCAGCAGGAGAAAGTGTCAAATTTTAGTCTCTAGACAAAACTGACAAAATTTTGAAACTTTTTGTCCCCTCAATTTCTTGATCAGTCGTTCCAGCAAGTTGTCTCTTCTTTTTATTGTTTCAAATAATCCTCCAAACGAAATCAAACCTCCGATGAAATTAACCACGCATTTGCTTGATAAATTCATTTGTTCTGATAAAATCGTCGAAGGAAAATTTTTGAATCATTTCCTGACAACTCGTGCATTATCTCCATAAGTGCGCGGCAACATCTTGCGAAAAATGTCTGAGAGCAGAGTTTCTCTTGAATATTATCTGTACCATTAATTTTTCGGAAAAAAAGCTACAGTAGGCCCAATAGTGAGGGATTTTTTAGGTCACGTGAAGAAAAGTGCATTCATTTTATTTTTTTGTTGGTGGTGAAGGATGTTCAGATTTAGGAAAAAAATTTTACGTCTTACTGATAGCGCAAGGCGATCGATCAAAGAAGTTTTTTGATAATTTTCCTGCCCATCAGTTGTTTGGAATTGTCCTATATAAGATTTATGATTTATAATACAGATCAAATTGAAGGTTTGAAAGATTACCGACGAGAGGGAGGTCAGTTGGTTGTGGTTTTTTTCCCATCTTTGTTTTTTTCCCTGAAACATGCCTGTTAAACAATTATTCAAGAAATGTCCGATATAAAAATTATTGTGGTTTGTTTTCAATTCATACTTATGGCTTTGTTGGTTGCACAAGAAGAATAGGATAGTCGTTGTTTGCTACGTCTCAGAACCGACGTCTCTCGTAGCAAAATGCTCCGCTACATTCCTGTTGCCAATTGGTCTGGAAAAATCCGATTCCATTCTCCGACATGTGGGCGAAGAACTCGGGATGATGGGCTCTATGATTCTTGTGCAAGACTATCTTAGCTGCCTATGACGTCTAACGTCGCCATCGGAGTGTTAAATTTTCAGAAAAATTATCAAAAAATCACTCGATGCCATGATTATGTACAGCAATTAAAATGTATACAGATAAGCAAGATTTTTAATTGTTTGTTCTGTTGAAACTAAAACAGAGGGATTAAGATTGTCTATTTATCTGTAAAATGAGCAGCGGGAGAAAGTGTCAAATTTTAGTCTCTAGACAAAACTGACAAAATTTTGAAACTTTTTGTCCCTTAATTTCTTGATCGGTCGTTCCAGCAAGTTGTCTCTTCTTTTTATTGTTTCAAATAATCCTCCAAACGAAATCAAACCTCCGATGAAATTAACCACGCTTTTGCTTGAAAAAGTCATTTGTTCTGATATAATCGTCGAAGGAATATCTTTGAATCATTTCCTGACAACTCGTGCATTATTTCCATAAGTGCGCGGCAACATCTTGCGAAAAATGTCTGAGAGCAGAGTTTCTCTTGAATATTATCTGTACCATTGATTTTTCGGAAAAAAAAGCTACAGTAGGCCCAATAGAGAGGGATTTTTTTGGTCACGTGAAGAAAAGTGCATTCATTTTATATTTTTGTTGGTGGTGAAGGATGTTCAGGTTTAGAAAAAAAATTTTTTCTTACTGATAGCGCAAGGCGATCGATCAAAGATGTTTTTTGATAATTTTCCTGCTCATCAGTGGTTTGAAATTGTCCTATATAAGATTTATGATTTATAATACAGATCAAATTGAAGGTTTAAAAGATTACCGACGAGAGGGAGGTCAGTTGGTTGTGGTTTTTTTGAAGAATTGACCACCTGCAAAACAAAACTTCTTTTTGTTCGTGTTGACGGTTTGTCTGTTGAGATCTGAATCAATTCACAGATTGATGGCTTTAACCCTCGGATGCTGTCAAACATTCATTCGGAGGACTGTTTTTTGTCGTCAGCGTTTAATTTTTAAAAGCATAATACACCAAAATTGCGTTCAGGAGCTCTAATGATCTCAAAATAGTGTGATAAAGAGAGTTTGGAGAGGTAATAACTTTGAGGGAATATAACTGTAAAAACTAACAAAAAGTGTTTGTTTCTTTCTTTCCTTAGTTTCTCGACCAATTTTTCTGGCAAGCTTTCTCCTTTTCTTTGATTTTTTCATAGAAACTTTCAAACGCATTTAAACGTTTAAATAAAACAGATTGATTCCAAAAATTTCTCTATATTGTTTTTTTGGCTGTTTGGTTGCTTTGACTTCTTCATAAAAACCTTCAAACACATTAAAATAGCCAACTGATACAGATTGATTCCGTTGAATTGTTTTTTGGATGCTAGAGGTTCTTGGGCATTATAATTGGTAATTGGTTTAACTTAAAAAAGACCACATGTTGGCAAAATTTTCAACTGCGGAAAATTGAATGAAAATTAACACTTATTTTGATTTTAAACAGATTTTTAAGCTTGCTTTTGCTTTTGCTGGACTTGCTTTTGCTTTTCTTGAGCTTTATATTGTTTGTCTTTCCTACCATTTTTGATTTGTTTGGTCTTCTGAAAATACAAACAAAAAACAGGTGCTAATTTTGCCGAAAAAAAGATTGGAAAGATAATCAGAGAAAATTTTTGCACTCTTCTTATGTTCCATGTTTAAAACTGTTTTTCAAAAAACATTTGGTTGTTTCGACAAAATGGCACCAGAGCTTTAAAACTAAAATCAAAAATCTGTTTTCACAGTTGATTACACAATTTAACAGATTTTTGACTAATGAACTCCAAAAAACATTTGGTTTTCTCTGACTTCAAGAAAAATTTTCTTATCATTTTTTGTTCTGAGATCCGATTTTAAAAAATTGATAAGTAAACTTAGATTATTTGGGAAAACAAACATTTTTTTTAGATTTCTTGGGATACCAAATACGTTGTTCTGATAAATCTTGTGTTCAAAATCCAGTCATAAAAAATCAATTAGATATCTGATTTTCAAAAAAATAACAAAATTCTTCAGGTTTATGAAAGTCAATGAGAGCTTCAGTCCAGCCAAAAATATTATTATATTTTAGATTTCATATTTGATTTCAGATTAACCCTCGTTTTCGAGATCTAGTGATTTTATTATAAGTATTTGGAGAGACTTTATTTCTTTGTAAAACAAAATCTTCTTACAATGCTAGTTTGACTATTTGATTAGTTTATTCTAATATACTTGAGATCAGAATTTTTCGATATTTTTTTGTTATGTTCTTGTCGCATTCAGTCTTTCGGACAAATTTGGTTTTCAGAATTGTTTTTGATATATCGTATGAATAGGCCTTTTAGTTCAATCAAACGTATCTTAAGAAGCTGATTTGATTATTGGTTTCTAATACAACAAAGTTTGCTCTCAAATGATCAGGATATTTTCTGCATTTTATCTGATCTGAAAAGGGTTTTTCCCGACATTCCTTGTATTCGGATCCGATTTATATTTTTCAGACTCAGTGAGATGTTGACACTTACAAAAACAAAGCAAAACATTGGTTTGATTTTTTGTTTTTGTTTTTTAATTTTGTCTGTAATTGAAAAATAAAGACACTGGTTCAGAATTATTCTCCAGAAACTAATACCCAATTTTTTATATTTAATCTGATTTCGAAAGTAGAGTTTTTTTATGACCAATAAAAAATTAAGTTCAGTAAAAAATTTAGTTCAGTAAGCTATTTATGAAGCTAGGAATTGAATTGAACAAATCGGAAAGTTTCCATGAAAATTAAATGTCAAACACGTTTTGCAGCGATATTTCAAAAATTTTGCTCGATTTTTTTCACCATTAATTTTTTTCTGTTGCTTTTCAAATAAACTAGTTAATCTGCATGAAAAAGAAGCAGGAAACAAAAATTGTGGAATTGTACAGCTGTTTTTTGCATTTTTTTAAATAGAGTTTTTTTCTTCCGGATACATGTAACCAAAAAGGATATCAACGGAAAAACTTAAACTTATGCGCGGGCAAAAAGTGTTTGCTGCTGCGTTCATGAAAAAACACCAACTTTTTTGACGTTTGTTGCACCCTTTCTCCACTAGAAACACTTTCTAAATTTTATTTTCCACCAACTCGCAAAATGGCAGCAGAAAATTCTTTAGGGGCTCTCTATGATTTTCGTTTTCTGTATAGGACTATTGTCTATGCAATTGGTTAAAGACTACAGCAGGTGAGGTAGAACAACTGTAGAAAGTCAGTTATTCCGAAATCTACTTCGGTCAGCCAATTATGGAGTTTGCAATTGTATTGGACAACTGGGAAAACCTATATGAATAATTAGGATGTACTAAGTGTTTCGCAGTGCTTTTAAAATATGTGCTCCATTTTTTCGACCTTTAGTTTTTCTGTTGTTTTCAGTAAAAAAAGCAGTATATCTGCATAAAAAAACGCTGGGGCAAAAGTTTCAAAACTTCTACAGTTGCTTTTTTGCAATTTCGAAAATAGAATCTACTTACTTTCTGGATTTATCTAACCAAAAAGTACACCAGAGGAAATTTTTTGGATTTTTTGTGGGCAAAAATGGCTGCAGAAAAAAACAGGCCTACTTTTGTGACGTTTGTTGCAAGCGTCCCCACTGAAGACTCTTTTCAAGTTTTACTTTCTTCCGACCCGCAAAACTGCAATAGAACGCTAGTTAGGGAAATTAGTTAGGGTTTTTTGTTTTGTGCTTAGCACAATCTGTCTGCGCAATCATTAAGCGACTAGAGCTAGTGTGTTAAAATAAATAAAATAACTAGCTCATGCAGTGCATCAGTGCTCCACACAAGTTGACAGGTTGAGGAACTGCTGTTTTACCGTAAAAGTTTTGATACAAAACGATCTTTATTTCCAAACTTTAGAAAGTTGATTACCTTGTTGGGTTTTTATCATGTTATTGTTAAGAAAGCATACCTCTATGATTAAGAGTCATGGAAATTGGTCAGTATTTTCATTTTTTGTGTTTTCTATAGTAACCTTGCACTGCCCCCGTTTTTTCGAAAGTCAAGGGCTTCGCATCAATGACATTACGATCGAACTGTAAGGCAACTGATTTTCAACTTGCGACTGTTTTCCCAGGTGACTGGGGTTTGAATGCCATCCTTCCAAAAACAAACTCAGCTTTCTTATGTTTTTGGTCAGACTGACTTGCGTCGCATACTGGTTTATCAGACATTACAGGCCCAAATAACCTCTGATCATAGTAACTTGAACATGTCAACGGGGGTATCAGGCTCTCCGGGATCGCGCACTGGGTATACAAAACTTCTCATAGGTTACGCTCAGGAGATGAAAAGTCAACTTCGATTGCGGACTGGGGGTGCCAGGCCTACTTGTGTTACGCACGGAGGGTACGCAGACTAACAGTTATTTCGCCAACGAAAAGACAAACTCAAAACGAGTGCTATTTTTGTCGAATCAACTCTTTGGAAAGAAAATTAGAAAAAAATTTGCGTTCTTCTGATGTTCCATTGTTTTACCAAAAATCTTTTTCGAAAAAAATGGTATTTCAACAAACAGGGACTTTTAGATCTTCAAAAATGAACTCATTAATCATTTTTGACAATATAATAGTTTTTTTTACTGAAAACTAAAAAAAATCTTTCTTCTTTTTTTGTTTCTGAGACACGATTATAAAAAGCTCGATAATTTAATTTAATTTAATAATCATGAAGTTTTTTCAAAATAATCAATTTTCTGTCATTAGAAATTAGATTTCTTGGGAAACAACAATACTTTTTGCACGATATCCAATCACACAACATCACAAAAACCAGCCATCTAATTTTTGCATTTTTACTAGAATTGTCATTTTCATGCATTTCAAAGATAGTTTCGCTACAGAAAAAAAATATTTTTATACTTTAGATTTCATATTTGTTATTACATTAAAACCTCGTTATTGAGATTTGGCGATTAGATTGTATAGTTTATAGAAGTGCAATTGTATTGGACAACTGGGAAACGGTGGTGAAAATTTTTTTAAAAATTTAGTATTAATTGTTTTTGCAATTTTAAAAATAGAAATTACTTATTTTCTGGATTCAACTAACCAAAAAGGACATCAGAGGAACACTTTTGTGCGGGCAAAAAGTGATGTGGTGCAGTAGAAAAATCCGACTCACTTTTTGTGACGTTTGTTGCAAGCGTCTCCACTAAAGACCTGTTCCAAGTTTTACTTTCTTCCGAGTCGCAAAGTTGCAGCAGAGCGTTGGTTAGGGAAACTTTGGTTTGTGTTTTTTGCTTAGCACAATCTGTCTGCGCTATTGGTTAGCGAATGCAGCAAGTGAGGCAGAACCATTGTCATATCTGTCTCAAGCAGTTCATCTGTGCTTCACAGAGGTTTGAGAAACTGCTACGTTGCCCTACCTGTTTTGATTGTAAACAATCTTGATTTCCAAAGGTTAAATGGTTGTGTAGGTTGTCGGGTAACTATCATAATAATTTTTTGAAAACATATCTCTATGATTAAGAGTCAAGTAGGCTGGTAATGATTTTAATTTTTTGTTTACTATGGATATGATACACTACCACCATATTTCGAAAATCAAAAGATGGGTAGAAGTGTAAGGCCAACGATATTAAATTTTTGGCTATTTTTCCTAGGTGAGTGACGTTTGAATGTCATCCTTCAAAAAGGACCCAGATTTTTTTTAATTAACAAAAACTCTTTAGCCTACGATAATAGTATACCCAGAGTGAAGTGCACAACTACAGCCGTTTTTGATCAGACCTAATTGCGTCGGATAGTGGGCTTTTACCAGACAATGCAGACCCAAATTACCTCTGACCAATATAACATGAACATCTCATGGAGCTGTCAGAGTAGAATCATATATATACAGAAAGATCGGAGGGATATTATTGGAGATCCTTTTGGCAGAGGGGGATCCCTGATCCCTCAGGGGAGATCTTTTATGTTACGAAGGTGGTAATTGCGCTATATGTCTAGCGGCATATTGTTGGTATTGCGCTATTGGAAATCCATTTCAGTTTCAATTTAGCCTGGCTAGTTTTTGTCAAAACCTAGCAAAGTAGATTTGAATTAAAGCTGAATTTATACGTTACAACATATAGAATAGAGTTGTTAAAGAAATTGTTCTAGATAAGAGAATTAAACACGTACAAAAGGGTCAAATCGAATAGGAAATAGCGCTCTGTTTTGCTATTTAAGAGTCTGATTCTATCGCTTCAAAATCAATAAATGGGTTATACACTGGACGTTGTTCTTCTATCTCATTTTCGTCGGCACTTTCGTCAGAATCAATATCAGACTCTCTGATTGAGGTGGTTCGTACGAAGCCAGGGTCAGGATTTTCAGCGTTGTCAGTACTCGTTTCAACTGTTGCTTCAATTTTCCTCTGGTTTTAATTTCGCACAACTGTCTTGACGACCAGGAACAGAACGATTAATTATCGAAATTGTCGTTTTTGTCGAAGAAACGATCGTGGACAGTATTTATGTGACCAAACGGCAGCATATCAATCCCATTGTCAAGAATGTATCGTTTGTCACCGAAAACGTTGAGCGACATTTTATTAATGGTTACTGTATGGAGTCGGTGGCTGCTCGAAGCTTTTCTATGGTTTTGCGTGCGGATGAAACAACCAGAGTAGAGCGTTTCTTTGAATCTGTCATGCGTCAGTTGTCGTTCGGCTATGTTTTTGACAAATTTAGCTGATTTCTTCTTCCCGCCATATAAATTAAAATATTGAAATTTAAGAAAAGTCCCAACTAACAAGCTGCATATTGACACCTGGGAGAGTGTGATGAAAACTATCTTACCAATTGCAAATATTGAGTAGAGTTTCGGCTTGAGAGGACAAAATTTTTGAAAAGGTACGCTGGCAATCCAGTCCTTAAATTTCAGGACGATATATTTGTTCACTTTGGAGAAGCGCGGGTGCTGTGTTGGATATTATGAGAAGTCGAAATGTTACGAGATAACAATTTTTCGGCGTTTATCTTCATAAAAGTCTTTTGTATAGATTCGATATAGCAGTGAATCGGTATCCGATTAGGGAAATTTGCGACCAACATTTGGCTTCATCACTGTATAATGGTATTTGAACATGTGTAGTTTGTCCAGATCAAGTACACATGCCCCTACAAAAGTAGGTTTATTCCAATAAATCTGTTTTTTTTTCAATTATTATTGCAGACATACTTTCTCTAAAGATTTTGAACAATTTAAAGTGAAAGTTTTGCCTTGAATTATTCATGCCTTTATAATCCAAACGTTGAATTATTCATACCTTTATAGATCTTATTTTTCCAAAAACAGTACTGGCAGCAATCCGCCGACTGGTATTTAGCTCCATGTAAGGTCGCATTCAGTTGGCTTGCTCAAACTTTATTGCCCTATGAAGTTTTGTGATTTTCAGCCCCATTGAATTGTAGAATGGTGCCAGCCAATCATGTAGCGTGTATCGGTTTTTGAGCGACAGCTTTTGACGAGTTTTGGCCCAGGTGACATTCCTTTTAAGTGCATCTCAACCTTCAAACTTTTATGGTAATCGCTCAAACACGAATGATTGATTTTCAATTTGGATGGCGTCGGATGGTAAACTCGATGAGATTCATGAGTCTCGGATGAATAATCAACATCAACGATGTATCTATGTTGTGCCCTTGACAAAATTTTGAGTGAATCATTCAGTGTGATGTGATCATCTAGCGCAAAATCCATCAAGGGAAATGATCGTTTTGCATAATGCCGCCGTGTATGTTATTTGCGTCTAGCATCAAGGCATATCTAGACGGCTCAGAATCATTACAGTTCGGCAGATGGCAGTTGTTTGCTTGAAGAGGTCGCTGCTCATAGGCTGAAGACACTCCTCCGCCCGCGCATCATGTTCTCTACAAAATCAAGTTTTTCTCTCCCAGTTAGCAAATTCAAGTCGGGTTTGCATAACTTGAGGAAGGCTTCTCAAGATAAATTTGATGCTCCATAATACTGTGCTCTATCCAAGCCGTACGTGTCAAAGCCGATATCTCTGAAAGTCTCAAAAACGCACGCCAGGAGCAAAGTGTCACAGGTTAGATAATTGTTGTGGTAGTCGCCGATGTTTTGACAACCAACTTTAAAACCATTGCTTGCGCATGAATGTAGTCGTATTTGCTGATAGTTACTTCATCGCCATGCAATGTATTTTCCATTACGATAATGGCGGCAATATTTTTCATCGAAAACTTGTTCTGTTGTGATGTAGGAACAATAGTAAAAACCTTTTTGGCGAACAATTTGAAAATCGCTTTTGAAGTAGGATTCATACTTAGAGCGTAGAATGTCAAAGCGATTCTCAGACAGATCAGCTACCAAGGACACGAGTGGTTGGGGCATGAAGTAAAAATACTCAATTAACCTTATGTATGAGGAGATGGGTACTTGTTGTCCGGCCTCCGACTCATGTTTTTATATAGTTTTTGTCAGTAGAATGTAAAACTTCAAACTTTTTTCCGGCTCACACTCTGCAAGTGCGAGACATATTTGATAAATATCATACTTTTCGATATTATGACCTACCATTGGAGTAAAGTAAGATCTACTCGATGAGTGTTACAGAGTTAATGCGGTAAATCATCCTGAAATGATGCGGACAATGACCACTCTGGAAAATGACCATCAAAGTGAAAATGGTCAAGAACAAGCTGAGCCTCATCTTTTTTTTTCGTTTTCACAGATCCAACATCTTGTGTTACATTTACAAGCTGGAACAGTAACTCTGTTGGGTCCGTAGAAAGATCATTTCCGGTTATAGATGTCACGCGCCAGTATGTGCAAAGATTTTACATATTCGTTCAAACGTTTGTCACCTCTTTTGTGTTCAAAGTAGACCGGAGTTGCTCTACCGTGTTTTATGCCTGCTATGGAATAACCACAAGTTTCATGTTTTTCAATTGCTACTGTGTAGGAAAAAGAGGATGAGGGTTCTGCTTTAGCAATTGGAACAAGATAAGATTCTGTGTAAAAGCATAGAACAAAAAGAAGAAACCAGCGTGCTTTCCAGTTTCGGAACTGTAGGGAAGTGTTGGTTTGTTTTGGTATAACAATTTCAGATGCTGCATGTTTTATGGATGGTTTAACATGTTTTTGATAAGTTTCTCTTTTTGTGTACAAATGAAAACAATTTCGGCAAATACGCTGCATTTCACGGTGCGATCTACCTTTGAAGTATGCGATAAATCGTTCCAGATTCACGATGAATACACAGTGATGGGCGTTCTCATCGTGGAAGAGAATATGGTCCATTATTAAAGATTTGTTTGGCTTTTTAGAGACGTAAATCATCACCAAACGTGCTCCCTCGTTTCTGTAAACAAAACAGATTCATGAAGATCAGTGCAGTTTTCACATTTTGATTCGTTTAGCGGGTATTTTTGATTTTTAGTGATATTAAAAAAAACACTTAACCAGAAACATTGACGCGAACGTCGTTGGCGTCTTCAAAGTATGGGATCCTGTTTATGGGTATCGGCATCTGATAGTCTCCGACTGGCTGTTGTTCCGCAATCTTGTACGTATCTGAACGCGTCTTTTCAATTTCCCATCAACTTTCTGTCAGTAATTTGATTCGGTTTTCGATGTGATACGCGTCAACGAAACAATACATGAAGCAGTTGTGGTCAAATTGATTTTGTATGTTGAGCAATGAACGGCATCCATTCAGAAAACCAGGTAGAGCTATATGTGACGATGCAAGCACGGGAGAAAGGCGGCTATCTTAATTTCCCAACTGTTTATTTTGCTTAGAATCCAACCACTGCCTTGTGATGAAAACATGAAAAAAATATTTAAAATCTTACTCAACATCTTGAAAAATTCGTCGTTTGAGAGTCCCTCCAAGTACACTGTAGTAATTTCACAGCTAGCAAAGATTTCGATATCTTGATCTTCGTTGCCACATTCGTTTTTCTCTCTCTAGAGATCCAGAGATGCAACAAACTGAACTATTGAAAACTTGCAGTGCTCCTTGAAAGGCGGATTCTGTTGGTCTTCTGCTTGTTTCACTTATTCTCGATGGCAGTACGTGTTGATCTTGTATGTGTGTAGCAAAGCAATCAGCAGAATAAAAGCCGATGTAGCAGTAGAGGCAACATTGTTCTAAAGAGTTATGTCGGTTTTCAATAAGTCGTTCGAGGGTTCGAAGATCTCTTGAAGTGAGGTCACAGTTTTCAAAGTGGTACACTGGCACTCCGACTTCATCAGGATGCAAGTTCCTTTGGTCACGATGCGGTTGGTGCAAAATGTGAATTTAGCTTTAGAAAATTTGCATGGGAAACTCATAGTTGAATCGAATTAAAGATAAAATGGTTTTGATTTTTCAGTTTGAGCTAAACCAAACCTTCAAATCTCTTGAAATAACCAACGTCCTGATTGGTTCAATTTGAAAACAGATTCAAAACGAATATCTAGGGACGAAGTTTTTTTCCAAATAGTTAAACAAAGGACTACACAGGTGTGAAAAATATCATTGCGCAAGGTTCACAGCCCAATCGTTTTATTTAGGAGATGGATAATGCTTTAGAAACCACAATTTTTTTTATCCCGTATGAGAGTGTTTAGAATTTTAAAAAATTTAGTCACCGCTTCATACAAATTCTATCATTCGCCGTTGTTGTATGCAAACCGATTTGCATATATGATTGTTATTTTTGCCAAAAAGGGCTTCAATCATGTCTTAAGCAAAGCTGAACTAAAATGCAAATACCAATGTTTTGCCGTATTATCCGGAGAGAAATATGAGTAATTTCTATGCATTATATGCGTAGTTTCTATGCAATGACGTACTTTAGCAAGCCCAATATGGTTAAATAGCTTTATTGGTGTTCTAGTGCAACCTAATACTTATTATATGGATAAAAAATTGATTATTACCGCTTTTTAAACCAAAAACATTGAAATTAAAAACATTTGTGAGAATGGTTTTGAATTTTAGTTTAACAAGTCTCATCAATGATTACTGGAGGCTGTTGAAGAATCAGTTTAGGGTTGGAAAATTTTGTAAAAGTAAGAATTTTTTATTAAAAGTTAATTGATTTTTTTTGTCTTTTTCGAGTTTTTGATAGAACTCATTAATAGTTGGCGAACTCATTATTATGGTCAAAGTTCCATAGTGTGAGATTTTCGAAAGACTAGTTTCTACAGAACTTTGAATAAATCTCGGGAACACGATTTTTCAAACATCTGGCAGCCCGGGTTTTTTGGCCATGATCATATACACTTTTTTTTCTTTTACGAGGCCGTAAGAAAAACTCATTCTGAGTGTTTTTCCGTAAAACAACCATATCATTGATTTTTTTTCAGTTTTTCTGAAAAATTTACTTTTTTTCTCTAAAAAAGTGTTTTTTCTCTAAAAATTTTAAAGAGCCTTTTTAAAGTAACACCATCAAAATGTAGTAAAAAAATTGTAATCACAATGACATTGAAACGTTAAGAAATTCCATGCTTTCAAATTATCTGAAGGAAAAAAAAATTTACAGTTTTCACAAATTTTTTGCCTCTTTACAAAAAACTTTTTTTCTCAGATTTGAATGAAATTAGGGGGACAAAAAATTTAGAACGTGTTGTTTTACATAATATCAGAAATTTTTAAGTAGTTTCTTTATCAGTCTTTAACTATGGGCATAAGTTAAAGACAAAAATATATGGCTGGACATAGATTGTGTTCTCTGTGACCCTGAATTTGCGCTCCAAATTTTTTGTTAAGAGGTTTTTTGTAGAACATTTTGCGTTCAGCAAAATGTCTGCTATCATAATTATCCAATTTTCTATCTTTTTTATTTTTTTTTGTTTTTCCTTAAAAATTTGTCTATTTTTGAGCAATTTTTTCAAAAAATGTTTTTAAAATTGACAAAGGCACCACTTCTCAAAAAAATTGTTCGAGTCCTATTTTGAAGTCCATATTGTGCTCTAGAAAACCACGTTTATACATGTTTCTTCACTTAGCAAAGATATTCACTTTTTACAGGTTTTCGAAAAAAAATTCAGCTTGGTTTAGTCCTTCGAAATTTTTTTCAATTCTCAAAAACCAAACTACTAATACTAAATTTTATTTTGTACACCAGAAAAAATTAATCTCCCTACAGAATCGAAACAAATTAATCATAGAAAATGACTCATTTTTTTTACAGAACAAAGTTTTTGATTACTCTATGAAGCAATTTTTCACACCATCAAACGGAGAGTTCAAGTTTCCTTTCAGAATTTCTAATCAAATAGTTTTTACAGGGTCCAATGGACCTTCTTTTTCTTGGCGTGAGAGTGGCTTTTGTTGTCTTGGAGATGTCAGTTGTTGTTTTTGTTGCTACTAAGCTTGAGCCGGCCTCTGTTCTTCTGTTTTCATTTTCTGCTGTTGTTTCTTGCATGTTTTCTAAAGTTGTTGTTGGTGGCCTTAAATCTGAGCCAAAACTTGTTCTGAAGTCAGTCGCAGACAAGTTTTGCATCAATTGACTTGCAGTTGGCAATGAGCCGAAATTCAATGCAAGTTTCTCTTCTCTAAAGGGGGAAAACAGAGACGGTGAGATCTCCGGAGTCACAGGGGCACTGGGATCAGAAGTTGGCATTGAAACACATCCTGAAGTTCGTGGTGGTGACCCCAGAGAATGTGGAAGGCCCCATAAAACGGCTAAGTCATTACAGGCTCGAAATACTCCCAACTGGTTTTCGAAAAGGGCACGCAGTCAGAGTCGTTTTGTATAGAATGGTTCAGGTTTCTTTTGGTATTGTCACAATGTCATACTGGTAAAGAGGATGTGTTAACGACAAAGATGGAACAAACCCGCCTGAAATGATAAAGTTCCATCGCAATCATTACTCTCCTTTGTGTCCAGCAAGGTGGTAAGGAAGCTAACGAAGATTTCGGGTAGCATGCAGTATTGTCCAATTCTCATCTTTCTCGTCTTTCTTTTATAAGGGATAAAAACCACAAAGTTTTTTCAAAACTTTTGGTACACTTTTGGTTGCTCCCAAACATCCATTTGGTCATCCGGGATATGGAAAGACGTTTTATGCGTTTGAAAAAATTGAGGAGATCAAAATGTTTTTTCCTTAACAATTTTGGAATGCTTTGAAGAGATGATAACCAGACTGACTTTTAATTGAATTTGATAATTGAACAAGAAAAGGATTTGAAAGTATGTTAACCGAGAGGATATTTTTGATTTGTTCAAAAAATTTGGGTTCTACTCAGACGGAAGATTTTCCAACAAAGTTAAATCGCTGCTGTTTCGAAGCTGAAATGAAGTAAAATGTAGCGGGGAATAGAGATTTTACCCCATGTAGTTTTTGTGAGTCAACAATGGTTACAGTGGCTTCTCTTATTCGGCCCCCGGCACACCCGAAGGCAAACTATTTAGGCCTTGAATTTTGATTGAAAACATATGTGCTTTATTGCTTTGTCTATAACAGATTTAGGCACAAGCCTTGAAACAGCACCAGTATTAACAAAATTTAATTGAACGCCAGGTGTTTTTCATCAATTTGGATAGAGCCGGATAAGTAGACTACACACGTGTAACCCCCGCATGCCACGCGCATGAGGTGGGGAGCATGTTGCCTGTAATTGAAACCACAGTTCGGTTCCTGGTGGGAGTTTCATGGAGTTCCAAGGAGGGAGTTACCACACCTAACTTTCATTCACCTCTTATCAGTCGGCTTCTTTGAAACTCATGGTGGTAGGGACCATTACCAGTGTGTATTTGTGTGTGTACATGTGTTTTTTAGCAAGGCTTTGTTGACCCACCAAGATATTGATCATGTTGTTCTAAATACAACTGCGCGATATGTAAATTAAAAGGAAAATACACGGATCTCTGCAGATATTGATATATGTATATCACGTGAAACACCCTTATCAGTACCAATTTGGAATGAATACTGAACATTTGGATAAGTTAGCCTTTCCCAACAGTTGACTATGTTCTACGAAACTTCCGAGCTAATTTGATACAAATGATTTGCACTGCTAACAAAGACAAAGAGTAGGGTGATTGCTATTTCGATATATCTAAAACAGAAAAGAGGTTGATAAGAGCTACTCTCAAAACCTATGAAAACACCGGACGTATGTATTTTTGAAACGTTTTAATAGAAAATACAATGAATATGGATTTGAACAGAGAATATCCCTTACAACAGAGGAATTTGACGAACTTATGAAAAAAGTGGCAGGGTGCGAAACTCGGTGCCAGAGTCAAAAGAGAAAAAAGAGACTCCTGTTGCTAAGAAACCGGTCGCTAAAAAGCCTAAACCAGCGGAAAATAACTTTGAATACGACTCAGCGTCCTCAGCTTTGTCTGCAGATTACTCAATATGGTTGAAGCAATATTTGACCAATCGCCTTATTACTCCAAACAGTTTTAGGAGGCTTCCAAATTTTTAGTGTATGAATTTTGATCGATACATCAGACGTGACAAAGTCTTCACTCAAATCAAAGTTTAAAAAAAGCTATACAGTGTCTTGGCTCTACACAAATTTCACAATTTTGGTTGCCAATTCAAATACCCTAGAGCTGAAAGGAGAAAATTTTTAAATACCTGTTTTGGTGGTTGAATACAACAAGAATAAGAGCATAGATTCCCACTCAGATCAGAAACTATTGCCAAACTTCTCTAACGTAGCTGCTAAACCAAAAGTCAACAACAACAACAACAGCAGCAAAGTGACGTTGAACGAAAACAATCAACAGCGAATACAGCAAGCAAGCAGTTCACAACAGTTTTAACTCCATGAAAAGTCATTGCAATCTTGTATTACAAAGTCCAGTAACCAACAAACTAAAACTGATAACATTGTCAGTAATTCTCTAAGGAGAATTCAAAAAAATTTATTCAGCTAGGCAGAATTTTAGTAGAGTTAAAGCATCATGTGAAGCAAAAGTTTAAAATGCAAGCGAAAGAATAAATGCAAGCGAAATGACAAAGAACAAAAATGTAGTGAGTAACATAAAAAAAAGGCAACACACGGTCGCGTTTTGTGTTCGTATAGGTTGATTTCTGAGCAATTCAAAAACGTTTTGAATAGCAAGAGCAGCAGAGGCCAATCTGTTGTACAAACAATTGTATGATGACGTTAGTTTCTGTCCAAGCGGATCAGCAAAAATGTAATTGCCATACTTCCTACACAAAATGTTCCATTGTTGTCCAACAAAATCAGAGCTGGATACATTCACAAAAATGAATCTGTTTTAAAGCGAAAATTATCAGTTGCAAAGACACCGCAAAAAGTGTACTTTAGAAGTTTACATACTTGAATCAGGCTGTTTATTTCATTTTCATCCATCAGTTTGTCATCGATGCAAATCGCCTTCTCACCAAAAATGAAAATTTCTACATTATTTGGCAAGGCAGCTGAAAATTTGACTTCATTTGAAATTGAACGATTGGTGCGTTTAGGGTGAATAAAATTTTGCGACGACTGCTGAGTGCTAGTGAGATAAATCATTATAAAAATGACTCAGGAACTCAGACACTTTAATTCCATGACCCTTGTCAATACAGGCTAAGTCTGAAGTTGTGTTGAAATATAAGCGTTTTTCATCAGTTGTTTTTATTGGACTGTAAACAACCGGAAGTCCACTTGGGTAAATAAAAATCTGCTCCCCCTTGAATTTATTAAAGTGGAAAGGACAGGGTTGTTTGCTTTCTAAAAATGCTTAATTTGTGTTAAAGCATATTGGTAGACGTTCAATTGTCTCTCTGCTGAAAAATTCCTCTTGTTTTCAGCTTTGCAAGCCATTGGATGCAAGGTACGTTCTAGTTATGGTCTCCAAATACGGATAGGACGCTGGACTTGACAGAAAATTTTTTTCATTTGCTTGAACCACGTCATCGTTGAACGTAATTTTTCTCACATTCAAATTAGCTTCGAGAAAGTTTTATTTAAGGATTTTGCAGCATCGTCGGAAATTGTGACGAAATCATCTATTTATTATCGAAAAGAAATTTGCAGCGTCACACCACTCAAACGATGTTGATTGCAAGTAAAAGAAATTTACAGCTACTTTTCCATAAAAAACACTTTTGGCAGGTTGTCTAACCAAAGATTTCCGTCTCTTAGGTTCAGCTGACGGAATTGCCCCAGGGTTATCTTTGTACGAATAACCTTGTCATTTCAACCAAATTGCTTCTGCATCTTTGTTTTGAGAAAATTCAATTTCAATGATACCTTTGCGAGTAAAATTTCCATTTGCATTTCAAATTTTTAATACGTTGGCAGATGCTGAGCAGTCAGAAAAAAGCGAATAAAAAATTTATTACAGAAGTAAGGGGCGTTTGTTTTGGTTAATTCTGCTGCAGCTTTAGCGTCATATCTCAAATTGACTTCAGAAGCTTGAACTCTCTTGCGTTTATTTTCCAGGAATATTTTTTTAGGTCGATGACATTATGTCTGTCTCCAGCAACCTCAAATTGAAGGATGGGTTCGTTAGTGCTGCAAACCGGTCATACATTTTGACAAAAACTACCATCAAAAGTTACAAGAAGCGCTGGTTTTTGAAATAAATCCAGTACAGTAACACTTTGTTGGTAACACATTACCAATCTTTTTTACCTCTAGCAGAGAAATTCAACCGACTTGTTTTGGGCTGTTTTTTGAAATGAGTGCCTTTCTCATAATAGTACTTTTTCTAGCTTTTGAACCAGAATGTTTAGACCATCTCCGATTCTTTCAGTTTTGTCATTCTCATTCGCTAAGGAGCCTCCTGCTTGCTCTATGACTGTTTTCAAAATAGTGTTTTTCAGCGCCTGCTTTGCGGATTTTTTGTTGACCACATCCTCTAACTCTGGTACACTTTCCGACTCGTTTCGCTGCAGTTGTGATGAATTTTCGTGCAAGCGCTAAGGCAATTCGACATATACCACTTGCTAAAGCTCCAAAGCCGCCTCCTCTTTGTCTATAGTGTACAAAAAATAAAGCATCGAAGATTTTTGGTTGATGAGGTACGATTCCATTGTTTTTTCCATCAAAATCTGTGAACTGTATCGTCAATATTACTTTACCAGTCAGTGAAAGGTGGACTTCTTGACCTGTTTTGGTACCTAGCTCTTTGGAAATTGATTGCATCGTGTTTGAAAGCAGTTTTTATAGTCCAAATTTGAAAAGCTATTCTATGGGTTCAAGTTCAAACACGCTACCATTTTGCAGACGTTGTTTCGAATCAATGACACGTATTAACGTCGACTTAGCATCACCAACATACTGATACTCAATAATGTTTGTATAAATGAATTTTAGGCGCTTTACCGCGCAGAGATTATTAGGGAATTCTCCGTAATAAGTTTTGTCCCATCGGTCTTCATTATTTTGTTTGATGTAGCTGTTTTCATTTTGTACCTGTACCGAAAATGAGCACCATGTCTATGTGGAGTTCCTGTATAACCCAAAGTACTGGGTATTTCTTCACTAGGAAAAGTAATTCCCTCATTTTTACCAAAAATCTTTTGTATTTTCCAGTACTCTTGATTTCGCGGAACAAAAAACGGGGTAGTCCAACTGTTCGCTTGATAGTAAATAGAAGTTGAGCAACAGTGTCAAAATTTCCAGTCAAGAAAGAGAAATGACAAGGTCGAGAAATGACATTGGCATCAGATGAGATTCTTTGTGAGTCTTTGTAACCTTAAAGATTATATGCTATCAAATCTCCGTTCACAATATTCTGAGTTTTGGTCGCAAAAATAAGTTCATTTAGAGCGGCTCTCCAGTCGCCAAAAAATTGAATTTCATCGTTGAAAAAGTTTCTGAACGAAGCTAGTGTGTTTTGATCAAAGATCTTCATGGAAGTGCTAGAAAACACATGTACCGTAAACTCGTCTTCAAATCAATTACTTCTCATTTTTTAGAGAGGAGACTCTCTTACTAGTTCAAGTTCGTGCAGATAGAATTTACGCTGGATAACTTCTTTATCCGCATCATTAAGAGAATTCGTGGCAGGATGCGAGGTTGGGATAGATGCGATTTCAAAAAACTCGTCAGTAAACAACTGTTTGTAGCCCTTCCCGAACGTCTCCTCTTTTTTTACTATGCTCACAAAATCACCAAAGAAACTTGGATTTTTGAGAAACTGTTATAATTGCAGTCAGAGACACAATCCTTGAAACGTCTATCTTTGTGACTATGTTCTGTGCGTGTTTTATCGTTTGACTTAATCTACAATTGGTTGTTTTAATAAACGCATCCATTTTGTCTAGATGTCAAAAAGTCCACTATCTTCTAGGTGTCTTTGGATTATATTTTTCGAGGAGCGTATATTTTTTTCAGCAATAGCAGATTTTTCTCATTGATTGTATTATGTGATTGAATTCCGCAATTATGGCATAGGGCTTTGAAGGCACCTAGGAACTCTGTACCATCATCTACCCGAACTTTTTCATTTTATTCTGGTTGTTTGTGCTTGATCATTTTTTTGAGGAAGTGTGCTGTCTCTGTGCCATGATTCGTTTTCAGTGGTTCAACCCTGAGATGCCTTGAAAAACAGTCAAATGCCACCAGCAGATACTCTACACCACGGTTGCATATTGCTAGTTTATCATCATATGCTTGATCTACGGACCAGATCTCATTTATGACGTTAACAAAAATTTTAATTGTTGGAAACTCGAGGCGACGTGAACAGTATTTGGTGAAAGATGGTTTCGCTTCCAGATAAGTTTTAACTTTCTTCATTTATAATTTACTCAAAGTTAGCAATCTTTTTGCGCTTCCAAATGACGCAGCACCGTTTTAATGGAGCTTGTAAAGTTTCTGCACATCCTCAATGGAAATCCCAATCTTTTTTACTCGCCTCCTCCGATGTTCTCTCTTTACATCGATTCTTGGCTTTGCGTTTTTTTCCTTTGGCTCAAATCGTCTTGCTATTCTTTTTTTTGCTTCGACTGTTTCAATACGGTTTCCGTTTCATCTTCACTCTTCACTCTACAGCTGATCAACAACTTTTTTGCACGAGTGTTATAAACCAAGTCAGCTGATATATCAAGCTCATTTAAAATTTTGGAAAACTTTGAGGCTCACCGTCAATGTGAAGAATGTTAGTCTCTTCACTAATAGAAACACTAATTGAATTGAAAATTCTACTTCGGATAACTGCCAGCTCTTTCGGATTTTTTTTCATCAACTAGTTTCAGTTTTAACAGTATTGAGTCAATTTCTGAATCCCTCCTTTTTTCACTATGGGCTCTATTTCACTGTCATCTCTACAAAACGAATTTTACATTGTCTACATCACCTTTTGCATCACTGCTACTCTTTGTTCTCTTGATCAACCTATCAGTGTTAGTGTACGCGTCTTGTACTTTTTTCATTGTTTCGTTCAATACTTGGATTAGTCATTTGTAGAAGTGCTAACTGAGTTGCTTTTTGCTGATAAATTGGATTATCAAGTTTTTTTCTTTGGTTGGGTTTTTTGAAATGAACATTTTTTGGGGATCAAAACAAACCCTTATGCATGCATTAACCAACGTTTAAGTAAATATAACACGACAATCTCAACGATTGAATAATTTCTTGTTTTTAGCTAAAACTTTTCGCTTTTTCTTTAAACTTGTGTCCTTTAACAATAACTGTTGAAACGAATTCTCCTGATTTTCAAGTAACTGCTTGTTTAATGGAGCGTTGCCATTGATTACATTGAGCAAACACTCACAAAAAATGTTTCTGAAACTGTTTGGTGCTTGTTTGAGGAACTCTCTGAAATTCCTCTCGGGCAGCTCGAGCGTTTGCTTTAGCATACATAACTCTTTCTCTCTCATCTCTCAAAGAAGTGATAATCGCTTTGGAAGAAAGTAGAGAAAAATGGTTGTACCTGGCTGAACAATATTTGGACAATAACGCAAGGATTTTGAATTTTTTTGGATCTAAGTCAATGAGTAAATTTCCAAAAAAGTTTTTCTGCAAGTTCACAGCTTTTCTTGCTCGTTAACTGTTTTCGGGAATAGGTAATCTGCTGTACCTCTCTAGGTGATTTGAACAAGATTATATGGGTTGTGTTCAGATTAATTGTTAGCGACCATTTACTCTGTTTAAATAAGTTATGCTTAACATAAATCACACCAATATTTCTGTGGCGTCCGGCAGTTGCAAGTTTTGAAAATTCTCTGCCATTAAAAGTTTCTTTAAAAGAATCGTCAAACACAAGCAGATAGTTTTCCAGCTATGAAATAAATTCAAATGCAGAAAACCTAGTAAAAAAGGTTCACTTTACGCTCTATTGTGCTGAACTTTGGCTGCTCGTGTTGATAGAAGTAGTAAATAGAACTAAAATTTGGATAGAAAGTGTTTCTCATTATAATTTGAAATAGAAGTTCTGTTTTTCGACAACACGATGGACCAAAAGCAGCCATAAAAAGCGTATCGCTAGTGGATAGAATTTTCTTCATAGCTTTGGATTTGAAATAGCGTAGCCAACTGTGCACGCAAGCAATGAAAACCAAAATGTTGACTACTCACAAAAAAGTTTGAAAACACATGTTTGGTGCGGAGTCTATCTGGTCTTCTTTAACACTCATTTGAAAAATCAGTTATTTAAAAAATGAATTAACACTCAGTTTTTTAGTTGAAATTGATTTTGTTGGTATCTCTATAAATCCAAAAGAATTCATAAGAAGTATATTTAGAGTCTTTAATGTCCTTTTTGTAGGTCATTTTATAGTTTGCCTGCATGCCGTAACTAGTTCCATAGTAGACAATAGACTCTGCGTTGCCTTCACTGACCAACTGTTTAATTTCATCTGGTAGATTTTCATCGTCCAGAGGTACTTAAATTGGTGCTGGCAACTTGGGCGTAGGTAAAGGGGTTAGCTTCAGTTTTCTCATTTTCCATTGTAACGGCATGGTACATTCGAAAATCTTCAAGTAATTAAAGCTGTTTCTTCAGCAATTGAATTTCCTTAGTGTTGCAGAGAATCTGTTGTTTTTGCAGAAAATTTTGTCCACTTGAGTTTATTTTCTCTTCTTTTAAAAAAGTTAGTGAGAACTGATTATCATTCGTTAAGTAACGGCATACTGTCAGACGTGGAGATAAATTCATTTGTACAATTGACGGAGGTGCCTTCTCCAATTGACGGCCCGTTGGATGGCAGGAGGATCCAATAGAAATACAAGTTTGCTTTCTTTTCAGCTCAAGGTTTCCTAGTTTGATTTTCAGGTAGGTAGAAAGAAAGCAGAGCGTAATTAATACTTTAAATTGGCAATTTAATATCTTCAATTTTCGGTCATAGAAGAATTTCCAAATCTAATACCATTTTCTGCAAGAGAGTTTGAAGCGATTCTGTTTTCTCTTTCCCTTTGGCACAAAATGTCGGGAACCGAAGTTTAATGGCGACAAAAATTTGCGATAAAACCATTAGAGATAGGTGCCGCTGTTCCAAGGCAAGCCATGCAAAAATTTAGTTACCCACTTATGAAATCGGCTGTCACCAGCGGAAAGTGAGTTGTAGGAAACTGGCGGAAGACAAAAAATTGAGTCCAAAAACTATTTGAACAATGCGATAACTCTTTTTTTATAATACCAGTTTTCTTGTAACGAAAAACTTCAAACTCTTAAATCATTTTTCTTGTTTCAGCATTCCACCAAAGTGAACAAATTATTTTTGAAGGTCTTCACAAAAAACCAATATGCCCATCCCGTGATATGACCCAAAAACTCTTTCTTTATTTCACAAGGTTTGGCGACAATGTAATTAACACATAGGATTATCCAGGGCCTTTATGACTGTTTTCTGCTATAAAACCCGATGCGTTGTGGAGTATTGCACGAAGTCGAAGTATTTTGACCGATTTGAAGTAGTTGTCCAGTCAGGAATTATCAATTCCAATTAAACCGCCATACGGTCTCATCTTCAATGTTGCCTCCAAACCAATATCAGGATCAAGGTAATGAGATGCAGTTAGAAAATACAAAAAGCTTTCGCAGTACTTTGGATAATTGCTCTTTATCTGCAGGTAAATTTTATGAGTTTTTTTCAAGACCAATGGTTGCTATCGTTTTAGCAATCTTTTTCACCAATTATTATTCTAACAAAACGATTCCTAATCGTTGTTCTTAGGATAACCTCCCCAGTTGAGTTTTGAACCGGAGTATATTCCGACAACAAGAGTAGCGTATAATTACATGTAGCAAAAATACCACTCCTTTTACATGAAGGATCCCCCTCTCGCATTCGCCAAATATAAATACCAACAATAAGCCGCCAGTCAAATACATGTAGCGTAATTACCACTTTCTTTACATAAAAGACCTCCCCTATGGAATCAGCGATCCCCCTCTTCCCGATCTTCCTGTATATATATACGATACTACTTATCAGGCTCCCTGAGATCGCGCACGGGGATAAAAATTAACTTATAGGTTACGCACTGGACGGAACAGGTCAACTTGGATTGCGGTCTGGGGGTGTGGAAAGGGTTCTGACCAGTTCGAACAGATTGACGGTGGTGCCTTCTCCAATCGACGGCCCGTTGGATGGCAGGGAGATCCAATAGAAATACAAGTTTGCTTTCTTTTCAGCTCAAGGTTTCCTAGTTTGATTTTCAGGTAGGTAGAAAGAAAGCAGAGCGTAATTAATACTTTAAATTGGCAATTTAATATCTTCAATTTTCGGTCATAGAAGAATTTCCAAAGCTAATACCATTTTCTGCAAGAGTGTTTGAAGCGATTCTGTTTTCTCTTTCCCTTTGGCACAAAATGTCGGGAACCGAAGTTTAATGGCGACAAAAATTTGCGATAAAAACCATTAGAGATAGGTGCCGCTGTTCCAAGGCAAGCCATGCAAAAATTTAGTTACCCACTTATGAAATCGGCTGTCAACAGCGGAAAGTGAGTTGTAGGAAACTGGCGGAAGACAAAAAATTGAGTCCAAAAACTATTTGAACAATGCGATAACTCTTTTTTTATAATACCAGTTTTCTTGTAACGAAAAACTTCAAACTCTTAAATCATTTTTCTTGTTTCAGCATTCCACCAAAGTGAACAAATTATTTTTGAAGGTCTTCACAAAAAACCAATATGCCCATCCCGTGATATGACCCAAAAACTCTTTCTTTATTTCACAAGGTATGGCGACAATGTAATTAACACATAGGAGTATCCAGGGCCTTTATGACTGTTTTCTGCTATAAAACCCGATGCGTTGTGGAGTATTGCACGAAGTCGAAGTATTTTGACCGATTTGAAGTAGTTGTCCAGTCAGGAATTATCAATTCCAATTAAACCGCCATACGGTCTCATCTTCAATGTTGCCTCCAAACCAATATCAGGATCAAGGTAATGAGATGCAGTTAGAAAATACAAAAAGCTTTCGCAGTACTTTGGATAATTGCTCTTTATCTGCAGGTAAATTTCATGAGTTTTTTTCAAGACCAATGGTTGCTATCGTTTTATCAATCTTTTTCACCAATTATTATTCTAACAAAACGATTCCTAATCGTTGTTCTTAGGATAACCTCCTCAGTTGAGTTTTGAACCGGAGTATATTCCGACAACAAGAGTAGCGTATAATTACATGTAGCAAAAATACCACTCCTTTTACATGAAGGATCCCCCTCTCGCATTCGCCAAATATGAATACCAACAATAAGCCGCCAGTCAAATACATGTAGCGTAATTACCACTTTCTTTACATAAAAGACCTCCCCTATGGAATCAGCGATCCCCCTCTTCCCGATCTTCGTGTATATATATACGATACTACTTATCAGGCTCCCTGAGATCGCGCACGGGGATAACAATTCTCTTATAGGTTACGCACTGGACGGAACAGGTCAACTTGGATTGCGGTCTGGGGGTGTGGAAAGGGTTCTGACCAGTTCGAACAGATTGACGGTGGTGCCTTCTCCAATCGACGGCCCGTTGGATGGCAGGGAGATCCAATAGAAATACAAGTTTGCTTTCTTTTCAGCTCAAGGTTTCCTAGTTTGGTTTTCAGGTAGGTAGAAAGAAAGCAGAGCGTAATTAATACTATAAATTGGCGCTTTAATATCTTCAATTTCCGGCCATAGAAGAATTTCCAAATCTAATACCATTTTCTGCAAGAGAGTTTGAAGCGATTCTGTTTTCTCTTTCCTTTTGGCACAAAATGTCGGGAACCGAAGTTTAATGGCGACAAAAATTTGCGATAAAAACCATTAGAGATAGGTGCCGCTGTTCCAAGGCAAGCCATGCAAAAATTTAGTTACCCACTTATGAAATCGGCTGTCACCAGCGGAAAGTGAGTTGTAGGAAACTGGCGGAAGACAAAGAATTGAGTCCAAAAACTATTTGAACAATGCGATAACTCTTTTTTTATAATACCAGTTTTCTTGTAACGAAAAACTTCAAACTCTTAAATCATTTTTCTTGTTTCAGCATTCCACCAAAGTGAACAAATTATTTTTGAAGGTCTTCACAAAAAACCAATATGCCCATCCCGTGATATGACCCAAAAACTCTTTCTTTATTTCACAAGGTTTGGCGACAATGTAATTAACACATAGGAGTATCCAGGGCCTTTATGACTGTTTTCTGCTATAAAACCCGATGCGTTGTGGAGTATTGCACGAAGTCGAAGTAGTTTGACCGATTTGAAGTAGTTGTCCAGTCAGGAATTATCAATTCCAATTAAACCGCCATACGGTCTCATCTTCAATGTTGCCTCCAAACCAATATCAGGATCAAGGTAATGAGATGCAGTTAGAAAATACAAAAAGCTTTCGCAGTACTTTGGATAATTGCTCTTTATCTGCAGGTAAATTTCATGAGTTTTTTTCAAGACCAATGGTTGCTATCGTTTTATCAATCTTTTTCACCAATTATTATTCTAACAAAACGATTCCTAATCGTTGTTCTTAGGATAACCTCCTCAGTTGAGTTTTGAACCGGAGTATATTCCGACAACAAGAGTAGCGTATAATTACATGTAGCAAAAATACCACTCCTTTTACATGAAGGATCCCCCTCTCGCATTCGCCAAATATAAATACCAACAATAAGCCGCCAGTCAAATACATGTAGCGTAATTACCACTTTCTTTACATAAAAGACCTCCCCTATGGAATCAGCGATCCCCCTCTTCCCGATCTTCGTGTATATATATACGATACTACTTATCAGGCTCCCTGAGATCGCGCACGGGGATAACAATTCTCTTATAGGTTACGCACTGGACGGAACAGGTCAACTTGGATTGCGGTCTGGGGGTGTGGAAAGGGTTCTGACCAGTTCGAACAGATTGACGGTGGTGCCTTCTCCAATCGACGGCCCGTTGGATGGCAGGGAGATCCAATAGAAATACAAGTTTGCTTTCTTTTCAGCTCAAGGTTTCCTAGTTTGGTTTTCAGGTAGGTAGAAAGAAAGCAGAGCGTAATTAATACTATAAATTGGCGCTTTAATATCTTCAATTTCCGGCCATAGAAGAATTTCCAAATCTAATACCATTTTCTGCAAGAGAGTTTGAAGCGATTCTGTTTTCTCTTTCCTTTTGGCACAAAATGTCGGGAACCGAAGTTTAATGGCGACAAAAATTTGGGATAAAAACCATTAGAGATAGGTGCCGCTGTTCCAAGGCAAGCCATGCAAAAATTTAGTTACCCACTTATGAAATCGGCTGTCACCAGCGGAAAGTGAGTTGTAGGAAACTGGCGGAAGACAAAGAATTGAGTCCAAAAACTATTTGAACAATGCGATAACTCTTTTTTTATAATACCAGTTTTCTTGTAACGAAAAACTTCAAACTCTTAAATCATTTTTCTTGTTTCAGCATTCCACCAAAGTGAACAAATTATTTTTGAAGGTCTTCACAAAAAACCAATATGCCCATCCCGTGATATGACCCAAAAACTCTTTATTTATTTCACAAGGTATGGCGACAATGTAATTAACACATAGGAGTATCCAGGGCCTTTATGACTGTTTTCTGCTATAAAACCCGATGCTTTGTGGAGTATTGCACGAAGTCGAAGTATTTTGACCGATTTGAAGTAGTTGTCCAGTCAGGAATTATCAATTCCAATTAAACCGCCATACGGTCTCATCTTCAATGTTGCCTCCAAACCAATATCAGGATCAAGGTAATGAGATGCAGTTAGAAAATACAAAAAGCTTTCGCAGTACTTTGGATAATTGCTCTTTATCTGCAGGTAAATTTCATGAGTTTTTTTCAAGACCAATGGTTGCTATCGTTTTAGCAATCTTTTTCACCAATTATTATTCTAACAAAACGATTCCTAATCGTTGTTCTTAGGATAACCTCCCCAGTTGAGTTTTGAACCGGAGTATATTCCGACAACAAGAGTAGCGTATAATTACATGTAGCAAAAATACCACTCCTTTTACATGAAGGATCCCCCTCTCGCATTCGCCAAATATGAATACCAACAATAAGCCGCCAGTCAAAAACACGTAGCGTAATTACCACTTTCTTTACATAAAAGACCTCCCCTATGGAAACAGCGATCCCCCTCTTCCCGATCTTCCTGTATATATATACGATACTACTTATCAGGCTCCCTGAGATCGCGCACGGGGATAAAAATTCTCTTATAGGTTACGCACTGGACGGAACAGGTCAACTTGGATTGCGGTCTGGGGGTGTGGAAAGGGTTCTGACCAGTTCGAACAGATTGACGGTGGTGCCTTCTCCAATCGACGGCCCGTTGGATGGCAGGGAGATCCAATAGAAATACAAGTTTGCTTTTTTTTCAGCTCAAGGTTTCCTAGTTTGATTTTCAGGTAGGTAGAAAGAAAGCAGAGCGTAATTAATACTATAAATTGGCGATTTAATATCTTCAATTTCCGGCCATAGAAGAATTTCCAAATCTAATACCATTTTCTGCAAGAGAGTTTGAAGCGATTCTGTTTTCTCTTTCCCTTTGGCACAAAATGTCGGGAACCGAAGTTTAATGGCGACAAAAATTTGCGATAAAAACCATTAGAGATAGGTGCCGCTGTTCCAAGGCAAGCCATGCAAAAATTTAGTTACCCACTTATGAAATCGGCTGTCACCAGCGGAAAATGAGTTGTAGGAAACTCTCGGAAGACAAAGAATTGAGTCCGAAAATCTATTTGAACAATGCGATAACTCTTTTTTTATAAAACCAGTTTTCTTGTAACGAAAAAGTTCAAACTCTCAAATCATTTTTCTTGTTTTAGCATTCCACCAAAGTGAAAAAATTATTTTTGAAGGTCTTCACAAAAAACCAATATGCCCATCCCGTGATATGACCCAAAAACTCTTTCTTTATTTCACAAGGTATAGCGACAATGTAATTAACACATAGGAGTATCCAGGGCCTTTATGACTGTTTTCTGCTATAAAATCCGATGCGTTGTGGAGTATTGCACGAAGTCGAAGTATTTTGACCGATTTGAAGTAGTTGTCCAGTGACGAATTATCAATTCCAATTAAACCGCCATACGGTCTCAGCTTCAATGTTGCCTCCAAACCAATATCAGGATCAAGGTAATGAGATGCAGTTAGAAAATACAAAAAGCTTTCGCAGTACTTTGGATAATTGCTCTTTATCTGCAGGTAAATTTCATGAGTTTTTTTCAAGACCAATGGTTGCTATCGTTTTAGCAATCTTTTTCACCAATTATTATTCTAACAAAACGATTCCTAATCGTTGTTCGTAGGATAACCTCCCCAGTTGAGTTTTGAACCGGAGTATATTCCGACAACAAGAGTAGCGTATAATTACATGTAGCAAAAATACCACTCCTTTTACATGAAGGATCCCCCTCTCGCATTCGCCAAATATGAATACCAACAATAAGCCGCCAGTCAAAAACACGTAGCGTAATTACCACTTTCTTTACATAAAAGACCTCCCCTATGGAAACAGCGATCCCCCTCTTCCCGATCTTCCTGTATATATACGATACTACTTATCAGGCTCCCTGAGATCGCGCACGGGGATAAAAATTAACTTATAGGTTACGCACTGGACGGAACAGGTCAACTTGGATTGCGGTCTGGGGGTGTGGAAAGGGTTCTGACCAGTTCAAACAGATTCTGTAAAAGATTTCGTTCAGACTGTTCACATCATAAAATCGGCCTACCCAGGCTCCAAACTTGCTCTGATTAAACCATCTATGCTCTAACGGATCTAGAACCGTGAAGAGCTTCAATAAGACCGTGAAGAGCTTCGATATTGTCTTGATCAGACTTTCCTCCTCAGACCGCATACCTGCTGCCAGATTTTGTTGCTGTTTTGCGCTTAACAATCGTGTGCGCGTCACAAGTCGGGTTGATCAGAGCAGGCTTTGGTCACGCATCTGGGTAACATTTTTCTAATTCAGTCTTGATAATTAAACTATTGGTCTGCTCAAATCAAGTTTGACAGTACACTGGTTATGAAAGATACAAATTTTGATCTAATTAGTGACAAGTTTTATATCACGTCGAATTTGAGCAAAACCGCATTCAATCACACCAATTTTGTTCTCGAAATGTCTTCGGTTTACCTCAGAGAGATTTCACAAATTGCCACAGCTCTGTTACAATTTATGGAACTGGTAACGCTGACAAGGCTTACTTTTAAGGGAGATTTTTTAGTCTTGGTAACTACTGAAGATCTGATTAAAATAATTGAAATACTTACACGAGAAATCAATATCAAAAACGTGGAGCTAATACTTCGAAACTCGGGGGGTCTGGGGATTCTTGATCTGGAACGATCTGATCTGATTGACAAGTATACTTTCGACTCTAACGGACCTCGCGTGAAGCTTACGCCAGAATTTGCAGCGAAATATTTTTCGGTAAGAATGCAGCCGATCCAAAACACTGCGTTAACGATTGTGTTAAAGACAACTGGCGATGCTCCAATTTATTGGGATCAGTTCGAAACCTCAGAGAGTAATTTTCTTCCAACAGTATACAGAGTACAAAGTGCACAGGCGCGAATACTGTATGGATATATTTCAACTAATCATATCAGGAAAGAGAACTCTTGTACAGCTGGAAATATTGGGGTTTTAAAGATAAATGCGGAAGTAAACCGGATAGAATATGGTACTATCTCTGCTCAGAATCAGATGGTGATGCATGAGCTGGACATAGAAGTTCGGACGTAATTATTTTCTACTATAAACAGTGATTCTGGGATTTCTTATCAAAAGGTCTAATAAAAATCTCAAATGATCTCACAGTATCATATGATCTTTTATTAGCATCCATACCCTCTCAACTACACAACCATGCATAGTGATCATTATTGTTTTAGGTCATTTTGTCAAAATCAAGTATCTGCCCGTGTCTGCAGAAGATTATAGAAAACTTTTCCTGGAGAGTACGTTAGAAAAATTTTCAAGTACAAGTGTAAGGAAAAATTTACGTGAAAATGTTCACCATGCCCTCAATTACAAACGTGAAGTTTGAGCCAAAACTGGCAGACAAATTCGTTAGGTTAGAATTGCGGTTGATCGCCCAAAATACTACCCAAAAAATAGGTTGAATGACAACCGGCATTATTTCAATGTTTGCTCTCAAAGTTTTTTTGAATGTTCAGCTGAAAAAATTTTTAGGTAATATATTTTTTTAAAATTTTTGACCGCGTCTACAGGTCTTCAAAGTGATTGATATCGGGTTGGAAAGTTTCAATAGTTTCAAAAGAAGCAGCAATATGAAGCTTTGCGGCCTAGATTTGGCGACTCCTGAGAAGACATGCACTAGGAATACCATTGCTTTGGGAGAAAGTGAGCGGCTCACAAAATGCCAAGAACTTCTATTTTTTTTAGATTCGGAATTCCGATCAATTTTTTTTATAGTACAGAGAGAGAAATAAAAAATATCCATTTTGTTCAAATGACATGCCGGAACAGCACAGCAACGGTATCTACTGGGTAACAATAGAATCAAGCTCAGTTTTCTGAAGATATTTCTCAAAAATTTATGTTAGGAAATTCTTTGTCCTGACAATTTTTCGCACATTTAAAGATTTTTTCTTGAAGCATTTTGAAAGCAAATTTCTCTTCAACAAGTCAAAATTGTATTCCAAAATCTAAACAACAGTTTTTGCCTTTAAATGGCATAATTCAGCCACCCTTTCCCTTTCGCATTTAAAATTAATTTTTTTCAGGATAGCAAATTTGTTACAAAAAAAATCATTTTATCAAAATTAATTGCTACTGTGTTTCACTCTACGCAGGACAAGCAATTTGCTGATCATCTGAAGAATGTCGCGCAACGAAACTTTCCAAAGTTTTCAAGAAAAAAAAATCGAAATGTTCAGACTACAAAAAACTAAAATTTTTTCTGTTAACCCAAAATCAAAACAAATTAAAGAGGCATCTAAAGTCTAACAATTCTTAGACAACTTCCTGAAGAAGTCTTGCAATATTCTTCAGCAAGGCCACTAGGTTTATTTCTAATCCATAGGTGTAAATCCTACACCAAAATACTAGTGTGGGGTCTGTTAATAAAAGAAATAGAAATGGTAGGGATTTCATAGGTACATAATCAATGGGTAGTACGTTGGTTGAGGTCGTAAACCTATACAAAAAGCATTCAAAATTACTCTGAACGTAGATTATTTAGATTGATAATTATTGTTCCAGGGGATAGGTGCTCAACTTTGAATTGCTATAAGTTCCCTACACAGATGCTATTCTGTGCTCCGCAAAAAAAAAACTGTTCACTGTTTTAATCTGTGAAAAAGGACTCATTATGAGCATAAGCTAAAACTCTATTAGTTTCCGGTCATTGTTCATTGCCACACGCCAATCATCTTTTTTCTGGAGATTCTGCGCCCTCCATTTTGACTGGTTAAAATTAAGTTGGAATTCGTTTCTTCATCTGTTGTACCATCATGCATTTCGTTTGTCAATTGCAGAATTTTGTTTGTGTTGTTGATGATGTTCAATCTAAAGTCGCCTCCACGTGACAAAGTTTGATTGCAGGTAGTAAAGTTTTGATCCCATGGATAAATCCCTGCAAACACGAACCTCTTTGTCTTCTACCCGGATCAGCACGACAGTCGTACCCACAGGTCTTTAAGATCGCGACGTGTTTGCATCCAAAATCAACACGAAGTTCCCTACTTCTAATGATTCAAACAACTGATGCCAATTTCTTCTCTCTCTCTCTCTCTCTCTCTCTCTCTCTCTCTCTTTCTCTTAAGGACAATTTTCCTACACTAGCTTTTCCCAGAGTCCGACCGAGAGTTTTTTATGTTGTTTCCACGTTTGCTCTGCTGTTGCCGGTGGAGAGCTGAGCAATTGCAACTGCAAGGCGATAGAAAATTACTTGGTGTCATTTGTTCAACATCCGAAATATCATTGAAAACAATTTCCACAAACAAAAGTTCAACATGGTTTCATCTATGAAAACCAGTGTAAAGAACTCCCAGTGTGTGAGTTTTTGGTTGAATGCAAACCGCAAAATCAAGGATTTAGCGATGCCAACCGTTCTTTCCGATACATTTCCAGAAGGAGGTGACAATGGTGGATGTCATTTAATAATTTTTTTCAGCTGCTTTCTCGACACGAAGATCTTGTTGATTTTCTGTTGGTAAATCTTCAGCTGATTTCGGGAAAAATTTAGCTTTATCTGAATTTTTTTGCTGTACTCCTCGCCAAGTGCAGAAATTATTACTCGCTAAAAGTGAAGATGCATTGGTAATAAAATTACAAAACTCAATATTTACTGCCCTAATTATCAACCAAGGAAAATGAAACAATGACAATGCTGTTCCTGCATTGTTTTATCAAGCATGAATGGGTCAATAATTTCCAAACCAACAGATTATAAGGCTACGGGTACTTCAAAAATATATCTCGATATCGTTCGGTCAATTTAAGTTGACAGTTTAACTGATCTTCATGACACAAATAAATTTTAACCTTTTCAAAAATTTCATTGTTCTCAAGATCAATTTGTCTTACTCTAAAGATGCAACAATCCTGTATAATGGTTTTTGGAAGGATCGTATTGAGGAGAGAGGAGAACGTTTTTGATCTTTGCACCCAAAAATATTAGTTTATAGATACTGGGGCTTTCTGTTGTAGACCGTTGGCTCTTAGGTATCCCCCATCAACTAATGCTGAAATTAGGGAACCGATATGACTAATGCAGGAATGTTTTGTTTTCTGAACAGAAGTTTTAAAAAGTTCTAAATGTTCATTTTGTCAACTCTGACTTTTTGAAGTTTTGTAAAGCAAATTTTCTTTCCAGTAGGAAACTGGAAAAGCTCGAGTTGTCCTTTTGGAGCCCTCCTAAGTCTTCGAAGAAAACCAAAATGAAGATTACATTTCTCTTGATTTTAGCCCAGGTAGCAAAACGAGAGGCATTTAAAATCCTGACTAATTTAACGAATCTCCTATGCTTCCTTTCTGCGGCTCATGGTTGTACAATGATTGTTCTAGGAGTTTATGGCTAGTTGACTTCTAGTTTTTTGAGACACTGCGGTTCCTTGCACCAACGGTTCGTCATTAGGCAGTTCAATGGTAGCCCTCGTGTGTCCTCGTTGCCTGGATTTTCTGATGTTGGTTTCTACTTCCGCCCTCTGTTATTTGTTTGGCCTTTTATTTTGGCAGAACGGTTGGCTAAAAAATTAATTTTGTTTGTCAACTTTCTACTGCTTATTCATTGACAAAAATTAGAGCTGTCTGTCCCATGGATTACCTCGTTAGTGAAATTTTTTCCCAATCAGCGACTTGAGTCGTGTTCCCTGAGCGGCTGCTGGCAATTCCAGTTTGGGTATGTCAAGGCGCGTAGCAAGCTGACTAGACACTTACCCATCACAAACAACGAAAAATGTGCTTTCATTTTGAACTCTTTTTTTAGGCAAGCCTCGTAGGAGGAGGCGTTGATTTTAGTCTCTAACTGAAGAACCTTTGACACAACGAAATTGATATTGATGCTGAATGGTAGCACTAGAGTGAGCGTCCTACCTAACAAATACTTCAAAGCGTAGGGTTGGTGGGAGGTAGAACCATGGCTGCACTCTCCTCATGGAACAAATTGTTTCGCGACCCTTTGATTCGTTTCTGGTATTCAACTGGTTATTTTTCTATGCAATTGTTGTGTACCCCCAATTTTGTGTACCCCCAATATTGGTAAACAGGGTTGTAAAAAAGGGGTAAACAGATAAAACTCATAGGGCATTCAGTTGTCTTAGACCATTAGGGCTTGCTAATCTCCACCAAGGCTCAGCATACTCAATTCACCACAACTTCCCCCTCCCCAACCACTTCACATTCCATCCACTCCAACTCATTCTACCAGTAAACCCACACGCGTGCCCCCACCGGCTCTCACCAAACACCCTTCTACCCCTCTCCCCATTCCTCATGCTCACCTCCCCCACTCAGTTGATCTAAACGTACCTTCCCTAAGCTGCAACCTAGCTTTTGACGAAGCGAACCAATCGGCAGCCTTCTACGGGCGATTCGCCCGATGCCAGTTGGTTAAGCTTCCCTTTTCCACCATAGTAAAATCATTGTTTACTATGCAATTATCCTGGAAATCACTAAAAAAATCTAGAATCTCGAGGGCTCGTACCAGCAGTCTGATAATTTCGCAAAAATTTTAAAATTGATTTACAAACAATGAACATCATCCAGCGTATATTTTATTTTGAAATATCGGATCTTTTCCGTTTGCCCCCCCCCCCCCAGCTTATATGTGTCATAACTTTTTTGACAGATAAACAAGTCAATATGGAAAAAATACAAAAACATGGTTAATCCAGCCGAGATCTCGAGATCTTGTGATGATCAATTATTAGGCAGCCATTTTAATTGCAAAACGACCTTTTCTAATTTTTATAGAAAATTATTTGATTAAGGTATTTTTGGCATTCAATTTATTGCAAAATCTGCATTTCAGCTCTTGAACAAAAATAGCAAAATAAGCGGATCCATTGAAAGCGCCCAGATTGACGGGTCCCAAAGAACACAAAATTCACAATAAATCACCAATTTTTTTTAGTTCAGATCTTTTTCAGACTGTTGGTTGGGAATTTAAAGACACACTAACCGCTACTATATGATAAACGAAACCAAATCTGCCTGGCTAGAAGGTCGATGCAAAGATCTCACGGTGATCACAAACCAGACCAACTCACCTTTGTGTCAGGCATGTTTTATGCATCAGTATGGACTAAACAGAACCGAACACAACCTAACGGATATGTGTGAAGGAGTTATACCCGGACCTACAACTGGGGTTAAAAGATGCTACTGGGCACCTTTGCCCAAACAATCAGATTTTGTTAAAGGATTCAAGGTTGTGGATCCGATAATTGACCAAGACATTGCCAACGGGCCATTTTGTCCACCACCGGAGCTGAATATTAGAATACCTGATGTCTCACTTCAAAATCAGTCGAATAGTTTATCAGTACCGGATATTGAAATTCCGGACACCTCAGTTGAAGTTGAGTATAAAGATGAAGTGAGCAATATATCTTTACCTGGCCTTCGGCTGCCTCTGCATCATGAACCACTTATTAAACTTATAACAAGGAACTCCAAAATTTGTTGTCATACTTATTATTTATCATTTGTGATTATACTTACTAATTTATATCATACTATGATTTAAAGGCAGCCAATGAATTTCCAATATCGACGATTTTTGTAACCAGGTCATCCGTATTCAAATATGTAGACTTAAAGTTCTGGACTTAATTGTGTATTTGTAGTTTAAGGGGACGAAAAGACGATAAAAGTTCTGGACTTTAACAGAGACGATAAACAAACTTTTGGACAAAGACGATAAACAAACCTTTTTGTCTGAGCTGACCAATATTATACTGGATATGGCTCAGCTGAAAATCAGCCGAATAATTTATCAGTAACTGGTCATTTGTTGTTTTATCATGAACTACTCGTCAATCTTATCTCGGAATGAATTGTTTTGAAATCATACGAAGATCAGTAATGGTTCCAAATAAGACCCACAGAACTTCACGTTACGGTCTTGGAATGATTTATAAGAACCACACATATGATTTTTCTGTGGTCGCTAAGATTCATAAATGTTTTAGTGTTTTTCGGTTTGAAAAAGTTTTTTTGATAGCTGCCAGTGTGTGATACATATGATTACATATATTTATCGAAATCTCTATGTGTACTAAATTATCAGTTATCCTCTATTTTAATATTATATCATGCAATTTATAACTAAGATCATGAATTATTATTCACGTATATATATATATATATATATATATATATATATATATATATATTCCTGCTAGTCTACTAAATTATTTCATATTTTGTTCACAGTATTTTATTATAAGTAATCATAATCTCGATAAGCATTCTGAATTCAAGTTATCATTGTAAACGCTCTTCATTCTCAGAGACAATTTCTAGATTGGATTCGCGCAGCGATTCCACCAAATAAAAGTAATTCGTTCCGCGTAAATTCGGATTCGCACCGCGATTCCATTATAATTCTAAGACAACACATTCAAAGTGCTGCGACAATTCTAATTGCTAAACTCAGCTACAACACAGTGCTTGAAATTAACGTATTTGAAGAGTTATGGCAGTCACTATGCATTCGTCAACAAAATTGTCCCAGTGAATGAAATTTGATAGCCTTGATAAGAAACATCCTTAATCAAGAAAAATCTTGCCAAGATCTTGCCATGTTACATGGTAAGATAATATCAAGATATGTACGCACTTGCGAGATCTTTGCATGGCTGTCAAGAAACAAGATCTTGGCAAGATTTCCAAGAAAGATTAACCATGACTTGGCAAAGTGTACCAATTATTAAAAATTCAGTAGCACCCAGAAACATGAATTAACACGAAATCATAAGATTAAGCAAGAATTATTAAGATTTATCAAGAATTAGCAAGAATTATCATGATTGTCGGAAAATGCTGCTCCCGTTAGTTTATTAACCAACAAATGAGCCACTTTTTCCAATATAATGAAATTTTTGAGTGGATGATAGCTCGGTATGTACATAGTACACACCTTGTACAGGACCGCCACAGAGAAGGCCTCCACTAAAGTCCCGTGTAAAAAACCTAAAAACAAAGAAAATTTAACATGACATAAAATGTGATGTCCTGGAAAAGAGCAATCACAACATTTGATTACTTTTTACGCCTCTCACTTATAGTGAAATTTACATTGCCATTTTAAACCATAATCTTGGCAAGTTTAATCAAGAAATTTTCTTGATACAGCATGATAAGATCATGGCAAGATCTTACCAAGATGTACCAAGAATTTTTGTCCTATCAAGATCTTGGTAAGATAATCCATGTTTTGTCAAGACTGTCAAGATCTTGCATGTCTTGGCAAGATCTTATCAAGTTTCATTTCACTGGGGTTACTCTTTATCGCATTAAGAGTTTACATTTATCCTGATTGCATCTCAGTTTATAAAAACATCAATTTTATGAATTATTTAATTTTCAACTGAGTAAAAGTATACTTTGTTTACTCGTGGCATTATTTTAACAACCAGAATTGCTGTCATATGTATACTTTGCATTGTTATGTTATTATGCATTTGTAAGTAAACATGATGTCAATTTAAACACTGTTAAAACTAATAATCCAATATTTTTGAAACTAAAATGGTGGCAGTTATGAGTCATTGACACTATTCTTGAAATTACAGTTTTTATAATTTGGAGAGTTATACGATCTCTCTAGCCAATTTTCAACTTCCAGCCCACAAAAATCTCTATTTTTGAAAACATAGTAAACCAAAAGAACTGTTGAAAACAAAAGAGATTTTAAACTATTTTCACGGAATCATAGGAAGATGAGTCATAAAATTTTACGCGCTACATTCTACAGATAGTCTAGGGTCAAACTATATCTTCTCTTTTCTCGAAAAGTTGGGCAAACTTTGAGGTTCTACAATTTTCATACTCGAGTATTATAGGTTTATCATATGGTTCAGATCAAAGAAATCCTGAAACCGAAAAAAAAATTTAATTGTTTTTTATTCCGGAAACAATGGCGAAAGAAGCTTAAAAATGAGAGACATATCATCTCTTTCCTGAAAATATCAGACGTATCTCATTTTGAGTGCAAATTTTCAAATACAACTGGTGGTTTAGGTTCATTATACAGTTCACTTTAAAACAAGCCTTGAATCGATACGATACATTTTCTGTACGTTTATTTATGTTAAGCAGAAAAATAGAGATTATTTAAAAAACTGTTTCTCTCTAGCAATATTAGACGCACCTTTCTTAAACATTTAAATCCTGATTGTTATCGTAGCTGTAGAACAAACATAGGGCGCATTTTTAACATCTGCCTGACCCGCTAGATTTCTTCCATTTTTCAATGCTACAATAACAGAAGGAAAGACTCGGAAACAAACTTTTTCTAGTAAATCACGCAGACTGTTTCAGGTGTTGAAAATTTTTGTACCAGTAACACCCTGAGTTATCAAAGTGGTTCAATTTGAAG
>NC_134470.1:78642524-78782380 GCF_964194025.1 Convolutriloba macropyga | reverse complement strand
GTTTTCGCTATATAAACAATTTTTTGTTAAAATTTTTTTCTCTGGGACTTGTACAATGAGAGACTTGACGCATATATAAATTATGTGAGCAATTTGCATTTTTTAAAGTAGGTTTTGAGTGAACTTTCACAAATTAAACAACTTCTACCTAAATTTTTTTCCTGTGACTGGTACATGAGGAGGAGAAAAATGATGTACAATTGACCTTTCTTGAGTCATATATACTTTATGCAAACAAATTGACATTTTTAAAAGTAGTTTCTGGGTTATTTTTTGCTAATTAAACAACTTTTCGTTAAGAATCCTTTCTCTGGGTCTTGTACAAAGAGAGGGAAAAATTAATCTCAAAATTGATGTTTGATGACGCATATATTGTTTATGTGAGCAATTTGAATCTTTTAAAGTAGTTTTGCGTAAACTTTCGCAAAATAAACAACTTTTACCTACGAAATTTTTTTCTGTGCTTTGTTGATTACGAGGAGAAAAAGATGTACAATTGACATTTGATGACTCATATAAGTTTTATGTAAACCAAATTGACATTTTTCCAAAGTAGTTTTGGGTTAGTTTTTGCTAATTAAACAACTTTTTGTTAGGAAATGGTTCTCGGGGACTTGCACATCAAGAGAAAAAAAAAGATGCACAAATGATTTCTGATAAACTCATCTATACTGCATGAAAACCCAGTTGACGTTTTTTAAGTAGGTTTATGTTAGTTTTCACTAATTAAAAAATTTGTTTGGGAAATTTTTCTCTGGGACTTGTTCATGAAGAGAAAAAAAAGATTTAGAAGAGGTTTTGATGACTCCTATATACCTATTTAATTAAACAAAATTGACTTTTTTAAGTAGTTCTTTGTTAGTTTTCACTAAGTAAACAACTTTTTGTCCAGAAACTTTTCTCTGGGACTTGTACGTTAAGAGAAAAAGATGACGTACAATTGAGTTTTGATAACTCATTTACAGTTTACGTAAACCGAATTGACATTTTCATGTTGTATTGTGTCAGTTTTCACTAATTAAACAACTTTTTTTTTACAAATTTTGCTCTGGGACTTGTGCGTTAAGAGAAAAAAATGATGTACAAATGACTTTTGATGACTCATATATAACTTATGTAAACCAAATTGACTTTTTTAAAAGTAGTTTTGGTTTAGTTTTTGCTAATTAAACCAACTCTTGTGAAAAAATTCTTCTGTGGGACTTGTACATTAAGAGAAAAAAAGGATGTACAAATGATCTTTGATGACCCATATATAATTTATGTAAACCAAATTGACATTTTTAAAGTAGTATCGGGTTATTTTTCGCTAACTAAACAACTTTTTGTTAAGAAAATTTTCTCTGGGACTTGCATAACGGGAGGGAAAAATGATCTAAAGTTGTAAATTGATGACGCATATATAATTTATGTGAGCAATTTGCATCTTCGAAAGAAGTTTTTGTGTGAACTTTCACTAAATAAACAATTTTCATCTAAAAAACTTTTTTGTGACTTTTGCATTAAGAGGTGCAAAAACGATGTACAATTGGCCTTTGATGACTCCTATATACCTATTTATTTAAACAAAATTGACTTTTTTAAAGTAGTTTTTGTTAGTTTTCTTTAAGTTAACAACTTTTTGTTCAGAAACTTGATGACTCATATATACCTATTCATTTAAACAAAATTGACTTTTTTAAGTAGTTCTTTGTTAGTTTTCAATAAGTTAACAACTTTTTGTCCAGAAATTTTTCTCTGGGACTTGTTCATTAAGAGAAAAAGATGACGTACAATTGAATTTTGATGACTCATTTATAGTTTACGTAAACCGAATTGACAGTTGTATTGTGTCAGTTTTCACTAATGAAACAACTTTTTTTTACAAATTTTGCTCTGGGACTTGTGCGTTAAGAGAAAAAAATGATGTACAAATGACTTTTGATGACTCATATATAACTTATGTAAACGAAATTGACTTTTTTAAAAGTAGTTTTGGTTTAGTTTTCACTAATTAAACCTGTTGGCGCCACTGTGATATATCGGTTCCGCTGAGATTCTTGAGCAGCCGCAACATTTGGTCCGCCGACCCGGACACCAACAACAGCAGTAACACGAACAGCAACGAATCTTCGATTCAACCTGGTGGACCAAAACACAACCAGCAACGATGGCCAGCAAAAGTCCCAACAGACACTGGAAGACAGCTGATTGGAAGGCGAGTGGTCAACTCAAGACGTTAGAGAAAGAGCAAGTTGATCTACTTAAGTCCTTCTCCAGATACCTCAACGAGCTAGAAGGCTTCCTGACACAAAACAACACAATGACGGCCGAAGGTGCTTATCGATGTTTCTTCGAGACATACGACAACTTGGAAGACAACCGACAACAGCAGAGGTTACTATTAAAACCAAAGTATTTTGAAAGCTTTGACAATGACACCAAGCGTATGTTAGAAGAAAAGAGGAAGGTCTTGCGATGGGTAGTTGACAAAGTACCAGATCTCCGAGGCATTGAAAGTTGTCGCGCAATAGTCGTCGACTACCGGAAAGATACACTGAGAGAGTACAAATTATTGGGAGATTATGTTCTAATCGCGAACGAATTGTTAGAACTCGAAGAGAAATTGAAAGCAGAAAATTTAAGTGAATCCGAAAAACAGATACTGTGTGATCAGGCGGAACGGTTGTTAGAAAAGCTAGATGAAATTTGTGCAGAAGCTCTTCGAATAGCGAAGACAGAAGCTTGTCACCATGGGTTTACGAATTTCAGTAATGCTAGGAGTTACTATCAAGACCTGATCAAACAGTACAGGCTCAGCAAGGATTGTGGAAACCAAACATCGTTAGTGTCAACTACATCGACTGGTGATAAAGACCCAAACGACGAAACTGTAATTGATACAGGTAATGGAGCCATAGAAAACGCTGAGGAGAACGCCGAGGTCTCTTCTAAGCATTCTGCTACACACGGAAGCAGAAAACAACCCAGCATCGCCAACTCACGATCATCAAAAAGGCGACAGATCGAAGAAATGGAGCTCGAACACCTAAAAGCAAAGAAAGAAACAGAGCAACGACTGCGAGAGCGCCAGTTGGAGTTAGAGCAAGAGCTTGAAGAAATAGAACTTCGTCGCCAGCAAGAAGAGTTACGTTTGCAACAGCAACAACAACAACAGCGGCGAGAGCAAGAGTTACAACAACAACAACAAGAGCAAGAGTTACAACAACAACAACAAGAGCAAGAGTTACAACAACAACAACAAGAACAAGAGTTACGTCTAAAGATGCAGCAACAAGAAGACGAACTGCGTTTTCAACAGCATGAACGAGCCCTTGAAAACGAAAGAAGGAAAGCAGAAGAAGACGAAGAAGAAAGACGTATGAAATTTGAGCTGACCAAAGGAAGCTCACGGGCATCTGGATCAGTGGCAGATGAGATAGAAAGTATCGGATCAAAACGAAACCACGAAAGAACAACCGGGTGGGTAGAATCAGGGGCTCAACAGTCTGTCCCTCAACGACCACTATCTCCGAATGTTGTTATCAACCCTTCAACGAATGTCACGAAGGACAGAGCTGATAAACGTTTCAGCACCTACCCGAAAACTACCCCGCTCTTCCAACCAAGCGAAACGCTTTTTTCAACGCAACGGGCTGAACCGAGCATTCTCCAGAAACCAGAAGTCCGTAAACCAATTAGAGTAACGGACCCACCGGCACCGCTGTTGACAAGGACGACGTTTCAGCAGCAGCGAACGTCAGCAGTTCAAGACAGAAACAGGAGTCAGAGTCCCGTTAACAACTTTCGGAACAGGTCTGCCGAGAGCAGAAACAGGAGCACAATGAATCACACCACTCCCTAAGTAATCTACCAACCAGTACCAAGCAGTTGTGCCAGTGGCTTGCCAAAACTAAAACTGACTGAGTTTTCAGGAGACCCACTGGAGTGGCCAGAGTGGTCAGGTCTTTTTGATGTTGTTGTTCATCAAAAGCCAATCAGCGATACAGAAAAGATGCAATACCTCAAGACCAGTCTCACGGGTCAAGCAAAGGCAGCAATATCGGGAATGGGATTCAGCTCGCAATCATACTATCACGCTTGGGATATACTCTGTGAGAAGTACGGCAGATCAGATTTCATAGTCAACGCGCAATTCAAGAAAATACATACTCATTCTCCAGTTTGGCATGACGATTCTACGAGCATTGTTAAATTCGCAAATGTGGTTACAAATTTGGTGAACACCTTGACTCAACTTGGATACACATCCGATCTAGAAGCAGAAGCAGGGCTAAGTTCAACAACGAGAAAACTTTCTCCGCAACTGAGAGAACAGTGGTTGCAGTGTATGCAAGATTGTCGACTACTGAGAGATAACCTGATTATTTTCAACGAGTGGCTTGCCTCCAAAGCTGCAATTCATGAGAACTTGTTAGCACAAACAAACTCGTCGTTTGACAGAAACAAATTTCAAAGCCGTGATAAACCGAAGATGAGTACCTTTGCTTCAAACGCTGAAGAGTCAAGCAAACCCAAGAATTTCGAATGCCCCTTCAAAGACGGACAACATCCGATTTGAACGTGTGAAAAGTTTAAATCACTGAAAGTAAATGAACGACGAGAGCATGTCCAGAGGTTCCGACTGTGTTTCAATTGTTTGAAACCAGGCCACATGTCGAAGGAATGCAGAAGCAGGACATGTAGCGTACCCAGCTGTGGAAGGAGGCACAACAGGCTTTTGCACAGCGACCTACCGAAGAAGGATACTACAAAGAATGTCTCAGATGCTACAACGGCAGTAGCAACTAACATCACCCAAGAAGGACTTCCAGTGGTACAAATCAAGCTGACAAACAGAGACTTAAGTCTAAATTTACTGGCGATGTGTGATTCGGGATCCTCGATCGCATTTGTGGACAAATCAGTGGTGTCAAATCTCCAACTCCAAGGCCGAAAAGCATCTCTATCAGTAGCAGGGATCCATGGCTCACAAGATGTCAAGACTGAAATAGTGCCGATAGTTGTTTCAGCGCATGAGAAGTCTCGACCACTGACAACAGTGCCATTCTATGTGCAAGAGAAACTGAAATTGGGGACCAGATTGTGGAACTGCAAGAGTTGAAAGACCGCTACCCACATTTGAGGAATTTGCCAGATCAGAGCTACAATCTAAACGATGTTCAAGTGATTCTTGGACAAGATTGCTACGACATTTATCACCCTTTTGAATTCAAGAAGTCAGAAGACAAAAATGCACCATGGGCAATGAAATCAAAGATTGGTTGGGCTTTAAGTGGACCCCTACCAGCGAAGCAAGCAGCAACTCTTGCGACCACAGCAAAATCAATTGCAGATGACAACTTAGCAAACCAGTTGAGTAAGTGGTGGGATATCGAGTCCTACGCTTCAAACTGCGATGTCACCGGTCATTCGAAAGAGGAACAAAACGCAATCAAGACCTTGGAGCAAACAACGCGATTCAATGGTGAAAGATACGAAGTTGGACTTCTGTGGCGAGAGGACGAAGTGAAGTTACCAAACAACTTCTACTCTGCAATGGGGCATTCAAGTCCTTAGAACGACGCCTACAGAAAAACGAGGCGCTAAAGAAGCGCTACCAAGAAACCATCGACACAGATGTTAACGCTGGATGCGTTCGGAAAGTAGATCAAGCTGAACTGAATGAAACCAAAGACAAACTGCAATGGTATTTACCACATCATCCCGTCATAAACCCGAACAAACCCGAAAAAGTCAGAAGAGTGTGCAACGCAGCAGCAAAGTATCAAGGTGTAGCCCTAAACGAAAAACTTCTACCTGGGCCAGACCTGCTGCAGAGTTTGATCGGAATCATATTTCGCTTTCGAGAACACCAAATAGCCTTATCAGCCGATATAGAAGCAATCTTTCTTCAAGTAGCTGTCCCAAAGGATGACAGCCGATGTTTACGATTCCTCTGGAGAGAAGATCCAGAGCGGAGAATAGAAATCTACGAGTACACACGACACGTTTTAGGGGCGAAAAGCTCGCCGACTTGTGCAAATTACGCCTTGCACCAAGTGGCGAAAGATAATGCAATCAACGACGTAAATCTTGTCAAAGCTGTCCAGCGAAACTTCTACATGGACGACTTCCTCAAGTCAACCAGAACACCTCTAGAAGCGATTGAAATTTATCAGACGAAATGGATAACAAGTGACGAAGAAGTCAAGTCACACATTCCAGAGACAGACAGATCAAAGAAAGTTGTGAAAACTTTCGAAGCAGAACCACAATCATCCTCAATCCTAAGACTCAACTGGAATGTGGACACAGACAGTCTCATAGTCTGTCGTGGAACTGAGCAAGAAGTTCCAGCAAAAATAACTCAGAGAATTGTCCTATCCTTTGTCTCAGCAGTGTTCGACCCACTTGGGATATGTTCACCATTCACCATACGAATGCGGTTTCTACTCAAATGCATCTCGGCAGCAATGGGACAATTATGGGACAAAGAGTTGTCAGCAGAACACTCAAAACTGTTCAGTGATTGGTGCTCTGAGTTGAGAGAAATAAGGACAATGTCAATAAATCGACTTTTTTTTGAAAACGGATGCACAAACTTGAGACTACACATCTTTAGAGATGCATCAGAGGAAGCAATGTGCATTGTGGCATATCTGCAAGATGAAGCAACGCTAAAACTGACATATGTAATAGGGAAATGTCGTGTGGCACCCATCAGACATATGACGGTACCGAAATTAGAACTTCAAGCCGCAGTCTATGGAGTTCGTCTCAGAAAGCAGATACTCAATGAACATGATGTCAAAGTTGACAAAATCTATCATTGGACCGACTCATCAACAGTGCTACAGTGGCTACAGGCAGCGCACAAGAAACAACAAGTTTTTGTTGCGAACAGAGCAGCGGAAATCTTGGAAAACTCATCGATGGATCAATGGAGACACGTCAAAGGTGTCGAAAACCCTGCCGACATCGGAACCAGAGGAATGTCCATCGAAGGCCTCAAGGAGTCCGTATGGCTAAACGGGCCGGCATGGCTCCAGGCAGATGAAGACAAGTGGCCAAAGCTGTGGTGCCAAGTGAATGAACTCGAGCCTGAGCAGGTTATGAGTACTGTAGCAACAGAAACAAAACTAGACCAAATATTTGACTGGAGACGATACAGTTGCTTCAACCGAATTAGAAACTTCATTGCCTACTGCATGAGGTTCAAGACAAAGCAGAAGGGTCCCCTCAAAGCAGACGAAAGTCATCAAGCAGAGCAAATACTGTTTCGATTTGTTCAAAACGAAAGCTTCCCAAATGTTTCGAAGTCTATAGCAAACAGCAAAGAAATCTCCAAAACTTTAAACATTGCCAAATTGTCACCCTTCATAGAGGAAGATGGAACAATTAGAGTAAAAGGCCGACTGAAGCAATCAAACCTTGACTACAATGCAAAACACCCAATATTGTTAACAGCAAAACATCCAGTTGTACAACTTCTGCTGGAGAAAGCACATCAAGACAACCTACATGAGGGCACAAAATACGTGAGAAACATGGTCCAACAAGAATACTGGATCATCGGATTAAGAAACGCATTAAGAAAAATCAAGTCAAGATGTATCAAATGCAGACACAGGAACGCCAACCCAATTCACCCACCGATGGCAGATCTACCGCGAGAACGACTTGATGAAGATGTGTTCCCATTCACTCATACCGGAGTAGACTACTTCGGACCCTTCGAAGTCAAGTTCCTACGACGTACCTTGAAGAGATGGTGCTGCCTCTTCACTTGCCTGACAACGAGAGCAGTACACATTGAAGTTGCTCAGTCATTGGACACCGAGTCATGTCTAGCTGCAGTGACAAGATTCATTGCAAGACGTGGCTACCCAAATACCATCATTAATGACAACGGAACAAACTTTGTTGGAGCAGCCAATGAGCTGAAAGCATTCATGAACGAGTGGGACAAAGCTAAGATTGAGAGTGACTTAGCACAGAAAAAGAGTGTTTGGAAATTCAACCCTCCCGGAGCTCCTCACTTTGGTGGAATCTGGGAAAGACTGGTTCAAAGTTGCAAGAAGTTCATGATTGCAATCTTGGACAACAGAAGCCTCAACGAAGAGGTACTCAGTACAACAATGTGTCTTGTAGAGCAGACTCTCAACGCAAGACCCCTGACAGCATTAAGTGACGACCCTGAAGATTTGACGGCGCTCACAACTAATCATTTCTTGCTAGGATGAGAGAACGCGAGTGCACCATTCATGCCATCCAGTGAACGCTACCACGACCTGAGAAAATCATTCAAAACGGCTCAAGCATATGCCGACATGATCTGGAAAAGATGGACTCGCGAATATCTTCCACAATGGAACCAGAGATCGAAGTGGTCAAAAGAACACGTGCGAAACCTGAAAGAAGGCGAGTTAGTATGGCTAGTAGATGACTCTGTGAAACGCTGTGAGTACAAACTGGGACGAATCATTGAGATCTTCACTGGCAACGACGGAGTTGTGAGGTCAGCGAGAGTCAAAATGGCACATGGAGAGCTAAACCGGCCAGTCGTGAAGTTAGCGCCAGTATTCTACGATGGTGTTTCCGAGATCGAAAACAGGGCCGGCGATGTTGGCGCCACTTCAAATGAGCTAGAAAAGCCATCAGAGAGCAAGATATAACTTTTGAAACTGAAAAAACTTGAAATTTGTCAAAACTCAAAAATGGTCAAAACTGAAAAATTTTACAAGTTGGGACCGAAAATTTGTCCACCCCCTCCGATTTTGGGAAGGCAAAACCCGAGCACCCCGAGGTTAAGGCAGACGGTTAGGGTTACCTCTAAGCTACTCATGGAACCAACGAACGTTATTGCATCAGACCCACAAGTGTGGCTATTAGCACTTATTTGGTGCAAAATTGGCAATTTTCGATATTTTGTTATTTATTGGTAAACTTCTTAAATTGTTTATTTTGTGATACTTTAGATGATCATTAAAGGTGAAATACCATACATTCGAGGCATTCACAGCCACGTAGTAACCATCCGTTCTTATGTCAACAAAATTAAATATTGCAGTAATTTGACATTTACTATGTAAACAATGACCTAAATCATTTTCTTGATTAACCAATCAGAGACAAGTAGCGATGATGTTATAATTGATAAATATTTGATCATTTACTTTAACCCAATTGTTTGATTAGTGAAACCGTATTGTATTTAGAACCAATAGAAACTGTTACCAAGAGCAGTTGGCTCTCAGATAGACTAAAATTTGATTCTTTAACAACTTTAGTCTTTTTTGCTAAGTTTTGCTAGATCGTAAGATCTTGCGAGTTCTAAGTTAGTTGAGCTTACTTAACGAGAAGCTAGCAACTTTACTAACACTGGTTGAAGCCTTACAAACTTCAGCACGAGATTGAACATAGATTATCACTAAGGATTTTCTTAACTTCAATCAACAAAATTAAAGTTACAGTCCTTTAAATACGTCCGAGCGACTAATTATTTCTGCGAGATCGTTAGTCAATCCAACCCAGTGAAGAACCAGGCCGGCGTAAAACTCGAGAACCAGGCTGTGATATATCGGTTCCGCTGAGATTCTTGAGCAGCCGCAACAAAACCACCTTTGTGAAAAAATTCTTCTGTGGGACTTGTACATTAAGAGAAAAATGACGTGCAAATGATCTTTGATGACTCATATATACTTTATGTAAACCAAATTGACATTTTTTAAAGTAGTTTTGGGTTAGCTTTCGTTAATTAAACAACTTTTTGTTAAGAAATTTTTTTTTCTGAGACTTGTACAGTGAGAGAGAAAAATTATCTATTATTGACATTTGATGAAATATATATAATTTATGTGAGCAATTTGCGACTTTGAAAGAAGTTTTAGTGTGAACTTTCACTAAATAAACAATTTTTATCTTTATATTTTTTTTGTGACCTTTGCATTAAGAGGTGAAAAAATATGTACAATTGACCTTTGATGACTCCTATATACCTATTTATTTAAACAAAATTGACTTTTTTTTAAGTAGTTTTCGTTAGTTTTCTTTAAGTTAACAACTTTTTGTTCAGAAACTTTTCTCCGGGACTTGTACGTCAAAAGAAAAAATTGACGTACAATTGACTATTGTTGACACATATATACTTTATGTAAACCAAATTGATATTTTGTGAGTAGTATTGTGGTACTTTTCACTAATTAAACAGTTTTTTGTTGAGAAATTTACTCTGTGACTTGTACGTTAAGAGAAAAAAATGATGTACAAATGACTTTTGATGACTTTTATAAACTTTATGTAAACCAAATTGATCTTTTTAAAAGTGGTTTTGGTTTAGTTTTCACTAATTAAACAACTCTTGTTCAGAATTTTTTCTCTGAGACTGGTACATTAAGAGAAAAAATGATGTACAAATGATCTTTAATGTCTCATATATACTTTATTTAAAACAAATTGACATTTCTAATTAGTTTTGGTTTGGTTTTCACTAATTAAACCCCTTTTTGTTCAAAAAATTTTCCCTGGGACTTGTACATTAAGAGGAAAAGGTGACGTACAATTGAATTTTGATGACTCATTTATACTTTATGCAAATCGAATTGACATTTTCAAGTTGTTTTGTTTCATTTTTCATTAATTAAACAACTTATTTTACAAAAACTTTTCTCTGGGACTTGTGCGTTAAGAGAAAAAAATGATGTACAAATGACCTTTGATGACTTTTATAAACTTTATGTAAACCAAATTGACCTTTTTAAAAGTGGTTTTGGTTTAGTTTTCACTAATTAAACAACTATTGTTCAGAATTTTTTCTCTGAGACTTGTACATTAAGAGAAAAATGACGTGCAAATGATCTTTGATGACTCATATATACTTTATGTAAACCAAATTGACATTTTTTAAAGTAGTTTTGGGTTAGCTTTCGTTAATTAAACAACTTTTTGTTAAGAAATTTTTTTTTTCTGAGACTTGTACAGTGAGAGAGAAAAATTATCTTTTATTGACATTTGATGAAATATATATAATTTATTTGAGCAATTTGCAACTTCGAAAGAAGTTTTTGTGTGAACTTTCACTAAATAATCAATTTTTATCTGTATATTTTTTTTGTGACCTTTGCATTAAGAGGTGAAAAATGATGTACAATTGACCTTTGATGACTCCTATATACCTATTTATTTAAACAAAATTGACTTTTTTAAGTAGTTTTCGTTAGTTTTCTTTAAGTTAACAACTTTTTGTTCAGAAACTTTTCTCCGGGACTTGTACGTCAAAAGAAAAAATTGACGTACAATTGACTATTGTTGACACATATATACTTTATGTAAACCAAATTGATATATTGTGAGTAGTATTGTGGTACTTTTCACTAATTAAGCAGTTTTTTGTTGAGAAATTTACTCTGTGACCTGTACGTTAAGAGAAAAAAATGATGTACAAATGACTTTTGATGACTTTTATAAACTTTATGTAAACCAAATTGATCTTTTTAAAAGTGGTTTTGGTTTAGTTTTCACTAATTAAACAACTCTTGTTTAGAATTTTTTCTCTGAGACTGGTACATTAAGAGAAAAAATGATGTACAAATGATCTTTAATGTCTCATATATACTTTATTTAAAACAAATTGACATTTCTAATTAGTTTTGGTTTGGTTTTCACTAATTAAACCCCTTTTTGTTCAAAAAATTTTCTCTGGGACTTGTACATTAAGAGGAAAAGGTGACGTACAATTGAATTTTGATGACTCATTTATACTTTATGCAAACCGAATTGACATTTTCAAGTTGTTTTGTGTCATTTTTCATTAATTTAACAACCTATTTTACAAAAACTTTTCTCTGGGACTTGTGCGTTAAGAGAAAAAAATGATGTACAAATGACCTTTGATGACTTTTATAAACTTTATGTAAACCAAATTGACCTTTTTAAAAGTGGTTTTGGTTTAGTTTTCACTAATTAAACAACTTTTGTTCAGTATTTTTTCTCTGAGACTTGTACATTAAGAGAAAAAATGATGTACAAATGATCTTTAATGTCTCATATATACTTTATTTAAAACAAATTGACATTTCTAAAGTAGTTTTGGTTTAGTTTTCACTAATTAAACCCCTTTTTGTTCAAAAAATTTTCTCTGGGACTTATACATTAAGAGGAAAAGGTGACGTACAATTGAATTTTGATGACTCATATATACTTTATGTAAACCGAATTGACATTTTCAAGTTGTTTTGCGTCATTTTTCATTAATTAAACAACTTTTTTTAAAAAAACTTTTCTCTGGGACTTGTGCGTTAAAAGAAAAAAATGATGTACAAATGACTTTTGATGACTCATATTTACTTTATGTAAACCGAATTGACATTTTCAAGTTGTTTTGTGTCATTTTTCATTAATTAAACAACTTTTTTTACAAAAACTTTTCTCCGGGACCTGTACGTTAAGAGAAAAAAATGATGTACAAATGACTTTTGATGACTTTTATATACTTTATGTAAACCAAATTCACCTTTTTAAAAGTAGTTTTGGTTTAGTTTTCACTAATTAAACAACTCTTGTTCAGAAATTTTTCTCTGAGACTGGTACATTAAGAGAAAAAATGATGCACAAATGATCTTTAATGTCTCATATATACTTTATTTAAAACAAATTGACATTTCTAAAGTAGTTTTGGTTTGGTTTTCACTAATTAAACCCCTTTTGTTCAAAAAATTTTCTCTGGGACTTGTACATTAAGAGGAAAAGGTGACGTACAATTGAATTTTGATGACTCATTTACACTTTATGCAAACCGAATTGACATTTTCAAGTTGTTTTGTGTCATTTTTCATTAATTAAACAACTTATTTTACAAAAACTTTTCTCTGGGACTTGTGCGTTAAGAGAAAAAAATGATGTCCAAATGATCTTTGATGATCCATATATACTTTATGTAAACCAAATTGACATTTTTTAAAGTAGTTTCGGGTTATTTTTCGCTAACTAAACAACTTTTTGTTAGAAATTTTTCTCTGGGACTTGTACAATGAAAAGGAAAAATGATCTAAAATTGAAACTTGATGACGCATATGTAATTTATGTGAGCAATTTGCATCTCTGAAAGTAGTTTTTGTGTGAAATTTCATTAAATGATCAATTTTCATCTAACCAATTTTTTCTGTGACTTTTGCATTAAGAGGTGAACAATGATAAACAATTGACCTTTGATGACTCCTATATACCTCTTTATTTAAACAAAATTGACTTTTTTTAAGTAGTTTTTTGTTAGTTTTCTTTAAGTTAACAACTTTTTGTTCAGAAACTTTTCTCTGGGACTTGTACGTTAACAGACAAAATTGACGTACAATTGACTTTTGATGACTCGTATATACTTTATGTAAACCAAATTGATATTTTGTGAGTAGTTTTTTGTTAGTTTTCGCTAATTAAACAGTTTTTTGTTGAGAAATGTTCTCTGGGACCTGTATGTTAAGAAAAAAAGAATGATGTACAAATGACCTTTGATGACTTTTATAAACTTTATGTAAACCGAATTGACCTTTTTAAAAGTGGTTTTGGTTTAGTTTTCACTAATTAAACAACTCTTGTTCAGAAATTTTTCTCTGAGACTGGTACATTAAGAGAAAAAATGATGTACAAATGATCTTTAATGTCTCATATATACTTTATTTAAAACAAATTGACATTTCTAAAGTAGTTTATGTTTGGTTTTCACTAATTAAACCCCTTTTTGTTCAAAAAATTTTCTCTGGGACTTGTACATTAAGAGGAAAAGGTGACGTACAATTGAATTTTGATGACTCATTTACACTTTATGCAAACCGAATTGACATTTTCAAGTTGTTTTGTGTCATTTTTCATTTATTAAACAACTTATTTTACAAAAACTTTTCTCTGGGACTTGTGCGTTAAGAGAAAAAATTGATGTACAAATGATCTTTGATGATCCATATATACTTTATGTAAACCAAATTGACATTTTTTAAAGTAGTTTCGGGTTATTTTTCGCTAACTAAACAACTTTTTGTTAGAAATTTTTCTCTGGGACTTGTACAATGAGAAGGAAAAATGATCTAAAATTGAAATTTGATGACACATATGTAATTTATGTGAGCAATTTGCATCTCTGAAAGTAGTTTTTGTGTGAAATTTCATTAAATGATCAATTTTCATCTAACCAATTTTTTCTGTGACTTTTGCATTAAGAGGTGAACAATGATAAACAATTGACCTTTGATGACTCCTATATACCTCTTTATTTAAACAAAATTGACTTTTTTTAAGTAGTTTTTTGTTAGTTTTCTTTAAGTTAACAACTTTTTGTTCAGAAACTTTTCTCTGGGACTTGTACCTTAACAGACAAAATTGACGTACAATTGACTTTTGATGACTCGTATATACTTTATGTAAACCAAATTGATATTTTGTGAGTAGTTTTTTGTTATTTTTCGCTAATTAAACAGTTTTTTGTTGAGAAATGTTCTCTGGGACCTGTATGTTAAGAGAAAAAAATGATGTACAAATGACCTTTGATGACTTTTATAAACTTTATGTAAACCAAATTGACCTTTTTAAAAGTGGTTTTGGTTTAGTTTTCACTAATTAAACAACTCTTGTTCAGAATTTTTTCTCTGAGACTTGTACATTAAGAGAAAAAATGATGTACAAATGATCTTTAATCTCTCATATATACTTTATTTAAAACAAATTGACATTTCTAAAGTAGTTTTGGTTTCGTTTTCCTTAATTAAACCCCTTTTTGTTCAGAAAATTTTCTCTAGGACTTGTACATTAAGAGAAAAAGGTGACGTACAATTGAATTTTGATTACTCATTTATACTTTATGCAAACCGAATTGACATTTTCAAGTTGTTTTGTGTCATTTTTCATTAATTAAACAACTTCTTTTGCAAAAATTTTTCTCTGGGACTTGTGCATTAAGAGATAAAAATGATGTACAAATGACTTTTGATGACTCATATATACTTTATGTAAACCAAATTGACATTTTTAAAAGTAGTTTTGGTTTAGTTTTCACTAATTAAACCACTTTTTGTGAAAAAATTCTTCTGTGGGACTTGTACATTAAGATAAAAAAAGGACTTACAAATGATCTTTGATGACCCATATATACTTTATGTAACCCAAAATGACATTTTTTAACGTAGTTTTGGGTTATTTTTCGCTAACTAAACAACTTTTTGTTAGAAATTTTTCTCTGGGACTTGTACAATGAGAAGGAAAAATGATCTAAAGTTGACATTTGATGACGCATATGTAATTTATGTGAGCAATTTGCATCTCTGAAAGTAGTTTTTGTGTGAAATTTCAATAAATAATCAATTTTCATCTAAACAGTTTTTTCTGTCACTTTTGCATTAAGAGGTGAACAATGATAAACAATTGACATTTGATGACTCCTATAAACCTCTTTATTTAAACAAAATTGACTTTTTTTAAGTAGTTTTTTGTTAGTTTTCTTTAAGTTAACAACTTTTTGTTCAGAAACGTTTCTCTGGGACCTGTACGTTAACAGACAAAATTGACGTACAATTGACTTTTGATGACTCGTATATACATTATGTAAACCGAATTGATATTTTGTGAGTAGTTTTTTGTTAGTTTTCGCTAATTAAACAGTTTTTTGTTGAGAAACGTTCTATGGGACCTGTACGTTAAGAGAAAAAAACGATGTACAAATGACCTTTGATGACTTTTATGTACTTTATGTTAAAAAAATTGACCTTTTAAAATGTAGTTTTGGTTTAGTTTTCAATAATTAAACAACTCTTGTTCAGAATTTTTTCTCTGAGACTTAGAAATCAAGAGAAAAAATGATGTACAAATGATCTTTAATGACTCATATATACTTTATTTAATACAAATTGACATTTTTAAATTTAGTTTTGGTTTAGTTTTCCTTAATTAAACCCCTTTTTGTTCAGAAAATTTTCTCTAAGACTTGTACATTAAGAGAAAAAAGTGACGTACAATTGAATTTTGATTACTCATTTATACTTTATGCAAATCGAATTGACATTTTCAAGTTGTTTTGTGTCATTTTTCATTAATTAAACAACTTATTTTACAAAAACTTTTCTCTGGGACTTGTGCGTTAAGATAAAAAAAATGATGTACAAATGACCTTTGATGACTTTTATAAACTTTATGTAAACCAAATTGACCTTTTTAAAAGTGGTTTTGGTTTAGTTTTCACTAATTAAACAACTATTGTTCAGAATTTTTTCTCTGAGACTTGTACATTAAGAGAAAAATGACGTGCAAATGACTTTTGATGACTCATATATACTTTATGTAAACCAAATTGACTTTTTTTAAAAGTAGTTTTGGTTTAGTTTTCACTAATAAAACCACTTTTTGTGAAAAATTTTTCTGTGGGACTTGTACATTAAGAGATAAAATTGATGTACAATTCACTTTTGATGACACATATATATACTTTATGTAAACCAAATTGACATTTTGTGAGTAGTTTTTTGTTAGTTTTCAATAATTAAACAGATTTTTGTTCAAAAATTTTCTGTGGGAGTTGTACGTTAAGAGAAAAAAATGATGTACAAATGACCTTTGATGACTTATATATACTTTATGTAAACAAAATTGACATTTTTTAAAGTAGTTTCGGGTTATTTTTCGCTAACTAAACAACTTTTTGTTAGAAATTTTTCTCTGGGACTTGTACAATGAGAAGGAAAAACGATCTAAAATTGACATTTGATGACGCATATATCTTTTATGTGAGCAATTTGCATCTTTGAAAGTACTTTTTAAGTAAACTTTCACTAGAAAAAAATTTTTACCTAAAAAATTTTTTCTGTGACTTTTTCATTAAGAAAAATGATGTACAATTGCCATTTGATGATTCCTATATATAAACCAAATTGACTTTTTTAATTAGTTTTGTGTTAATTTCCACTAATTAAACAACTTTTTTTCATAAATTTTTCTTGAAACTTGTACTTTAAGAGAAAAAATGATGAACAATTGACTTTTGATGACTCAAATGTACTTTATGTAAACCAGACTGACATTTTTAAGTAGTTTTGAGTTAGATTTCACTAATTAAACAGTTTTTTGTTCAGAAATTTATCTCTGGGACTTGTACGTTAAGAGAAAAAATGATTTACAAATGGCTTTTGATGACTCATATATACCTTATGTAAACCCCACTGACATTTTTTAAGTAGTTTTGTCTAATTAAACAACTTTTCGTAAAGAAATTTTTCTCGCACATAAGTAAAAAATGATGGACAATTGACCTTTGATGACTCATATATATACTTTTTCTGAGCAAAGTTGACATAGAAAAATTAAAGTAGTTTTGTGTTAATTTTCACTAATTGAACAATTTTTACTTACAAAACTTTTCTCTATGGCTCATACAAACTTTTTGTAAACCAAATTGATATTTTTAAAGTAGTTTTCCGTTCTTTTTCCTCAAATAAACAATTTCTCCATTAAAAACGTTCTCTGGGACTTGCACATTAAGAGGGAAAAATGATGTAAAAATGACCTTTGAAGTCTCATATATACTTTATATGCGTAAACTTGACGTTTTTTAAGTAGTTTTGGGTTAGTTTTCACTAACTTAATAATTTTTTGTTAAGAAAAATTTCTCTGGGAATTGTACCTAAACAGGACAAAGGATACACAATTGACCTTTGATGACTCCAAATACATTTTATTCGAAATTTTTTAAAATGGTTTTGTGAGAACTTTCACTAATTAAACAACTTTTACCAAAAAAAAATTTTCTCTATGACTTGTACATTAACAGGGAAAAATAGTGTACAAATGACCTTTGATGACTCATATATAATCTATGTAAACCAAATTGACCTTTTTAAAAGTTTTTTTGGGTTAGTTTTAACTAATCAAACAACAATTTTTTGGAAACTTTTCTCTAGGACTTAGACATAAAGAGGAAAAAATGATGTACAATTGACATTCGATTACTCATATAAAATTTTTCTCTGGAGCATGTACACTGAAAGGTAACTATTTATCTGAAATTGGCCTTTGATGACGCATTTAAACTTATCTGATCAGGTTGCATCTTTCAAAATAGTTTTTTGTGAATTTCCACTAATTAAACAAAAATTGTTTTCTGTGACTTGAACATTAAGAGGAGAACAATGATGCACAAATGACCTTTGATGACTCATATATACTTTATGTTAACCAAATTGACATTTTTACAAGTTGTTTTGGGTTAGTTATCACTTACTAAACAACTTTGCGTTAAGAAATTTTTCTCTGGAGCTTGTGTTTAAACAGGAAAAAATGATGTTCACTGGACCTTTGTTGACTCATAGATACTTTATTTGAGCAAACTTGATTTTTTAAAAATCGTTTTGTGTTAATTTTTGTTAATTGAACAACTTTTACCTAGGAAGTTTTCTCTATGACTTGTACATTAGGAGGAGAGAAATAATGTGCAAATGAGCTTTGATGACTCATTTATAGTTTTTGTGAACCAAAGTGACATTTTTAAAGTCATTTTGGGCTACTTTTCACTAATTCAGCACCTTTTCCTGAAGAATTTTTCCTCTGGGACTTGTACATAAACAAGAAAAAATAATGTACAATTTACCTTTGATTACTCATATATACTTTTTCTCTGGGTTCTGTACAATGAGAGGGAAAAAATGATCCAAAACTGACCTTTGATGACGCATATATAATATAAGTGAGCAAATTGCATCTTCTAAAGTAGTTTTTGTGTGAACTTTCACTAATTAAACAACTTTTACTTATAAACTTTTTCTGTGACTTTTACATTAAGAGGAAAAAAATAATGCACAAATGAGCTTTGATGACTCATATTTAATTTTTGTGAACCAAATTGACATTTTTAATGTAGTTTTGGGATAGTTTTTACTAATTAAACAACTTTTAGTAGTGAAATTTTTCTCTCCGATTTGTCCATAAACATGAAAACATAATGCACAATTGAACTTTGATAAATCATATTTGCTTTTTATGAGCAGAACTAACGTTTTTAAAAGTATCCTTGTGTGAATTTTTTTTAATTAAGCAACTTCTATTTAATACTTTTTCTGTGACTTATACATTAAGAGGGAAAAATATACCTACAAATAGATTTTGATGACTCATATATATTTTATGTAAACCAAATTGACATTTTTAAATGTAGATTTGGGTTAGTTTTCACTAACAAAACAACTTTGCATTAAGAAATTTTTTTCTGGGACTTCTACACACACAGGGAAAATGACGTGCAATTTACCTCCTTTGATGACTCTTATATATTTTATACGAGCAAACTTAAAGTTTATAGAGTCTTTTTGTGTTAAATTTAACTAATAAAACAACTTTTACTTGATTTTTCTCTATGACTTGTACATTAAGAGGAAAAAAAATGTCCAAATGAGCTTTGATGACTCATATTTAATTTAGGTGAACCCAATTGACATTTTTAAAGTAGTTTTGTGTTAGTTTTCACGAGTTAAAAAATTTTCAGTTTTGAAATTTTTCTCTGGGACTTATACATAAACAGGAAAAAATAATGCACAATTGACCTTTGATCACTCTTATATGCTTTTTATGAGCAAAATTGACTTTTTGAAAAGTACTCTTGTGTGACCTTTTATTAATTAAACAATTTTTAGTGGTAAAATTTTTCTCTGGGACTTGTCCATAAACAGAAAAATATAATGCACAATTGACCTTTTATGAATCATATATGCTTTTTATGAGCAAAATTAAAACTTTTAAAAGTAGTTTTGTCTGAATTTTTATTAATTAAGCAACTTCTATATAAAAATTTTTTCTGTGACTTGTACATTAAGAGGGAAAAATATACCTACAAGTAAACTTTGATGACTCATATATAGTTTATGTAAGCCAAATTGACATTTTTCAAAGTAGATTTGGGTCAGTTTTCACTAACAAAACGACTTTGCATTAAGAAATTTTTTCTGGGACTTTTACACACAAAGGGAAAAATGTTGTGCAATTTACCTCCTTTGATGACTCATATATACTATATATGAGCATACTTGAAGTTTTTAAAATCGTTTTGTGTTAATTTTTGTTAATTGAACAACTTTTACCTAGAAATTTTTTCTCTATGACTTGTACATTAGGAGGAGAGAAATAGTGTGCAAATGAGCTTTGATGACTCATTTATAGTTTTTGTGAACCAAAGTGACATTTTAAAAGTCATTTTGGGTTATTTTTCACTAATTCAGCAACTTTTCCTTAAGAAATTTTGTCTCAGGGACTTGTCCATAAACAAGATGAAGAAGAAATAATGTACAATTTACCTTTGATTACTCATATATACTTTTTCTCTGGGACTTGTACAATGAGAGGGAAAAACTGATCTAAAATTGACCTTTGATGACGCATATATAAAATAAGTGCGCAAATTGCATCTTTTAAGGTAGTTTTTGTGTGAACTTTCACTAATTAAACAACTTTTGCTTAAAAACTTTTTCTGTGACTTTTAAATTAAGAGGAAAAAAATAATGCACAAATAAGCTTTGAAGACTCATATTCAATTTTTGGTGAACCAAATTGACATTTCTAAAGTAGTTTTGGGTGAGTTTTCACTAACTAAACAACTCTTAGATAGGAAACTTTTCTCTGGGACTTGTACATAAACAGGAAAAAACAATAAGCAATTGACATTTGATGACACATATATGCTTTTTATGAGCAAAATTAACATTTTTAAAAGTAGTCTTTTGTAAATTTTTTTTAATTAAGCAACTTTTATTTATTAACTTTTTTCTGTGACTTGTACATTAAGAGGGAAAAATATACCTACAACTGAATTTTGATGACTCATATATTTTATGTAAACCAAATTGACATTTTTTAAAGTAGATTTGGGTTAGTTTTCACTAACAAAACGACTTTGCATTCAGAAATTTTTTTCTGGGACTTCTACACACACAGGGAAAATGATGTGCAATTTACCTCCTTTGATGACTCTTATAAACTTTATATGAGCAAACTTGAAGTTTTTAAAGTCTTTTTGTGTTAAATTTAACTAATAAAACAACTTTTACTCGATTTTTCTCTATGACTTGTACATTAAGAGGAAAGAAATAATGTACAAATGAGCTTTGATGACTCATATTTAATTTAGGTGAACCAAATTGACATTTTTAAAGTAGTTTTGGGTTAGTTTTCACTAATTAAAAATTTTTTAGTTATGAAATTTTTCTCTGGGACTTGTACATAAACAGGAAAAAATAATGCACAATTGACCTTTGATCACTCATATATGCTTTTTATGAGCAAAATTGACTTTTTGAAAAGCACTCCTGTGTGAACTTTAACTAATTAAACAATTTTTAGTAGTAAAATTTGTCTCTCGGACTTGTCCATAAACAGGAAAATATAATGCACAATTGACTTTGATGAATCATATATGCTTTTTATGAGCAAAATTAAAATTTTTGAAAGTAGTCTTGTATGAATTTTCATTAATTAAGCAACTTCTATTTAAAAATTTTTTCTGTGACTTGTACATTAAGAAGGAAAAATATACATACAAATGAACTTTGATGACTCATATATATTTTTTGTAAACCAAATTGACATTTTTCAAAGTAGATTTGGTTTAGTTTTCACTAACAAAACGACTTTGCATAAAGAAATGTTTTTCTGGGACTTCTACACACACAGGGAAAATGACGTGCAATTTACCTCCTTTGATGACTCTTATATACTTTATACGAGCAAACTTGAAGTTTTTAGAGTCTTTTTGTGTTCAATTTAACTAATAAAACAACTTTTACTTGATTTTTCTCTATGACTTGTACATTAAGAGGAAAGAAAAAATGTTCAAATGAGCTTTGATGAATCATATTTAATTTAGGTGAACCCAATCGACATTTTTAAAGTAGTTTTGTGTTAGTTTTCACCAGTTCAAAAATTTTTAGTTATCAAATTTTTCTCTGGGACTTGTACATAAACAGGAAAAAATAATGCACAATTGACCTTTGATCACTCATATATGCTTTTTATGAGCAAAATTGACTTTTTGAAAAGTACTCATGTGTGAACTTTTACTAATTAAACAATTTTTAGTGGTAAAAATTTTCTCTGGGACTTGTCCATAAACAGGAAAATATAATGCACAATTGACCTTTTATGAATCATATATGCTTTTTATGAGCAAAATTAAAACTTTTAAAAGTAGTTTTGTCTGAATTTTTATTAATTAAGCAACTTCTCTTTAAAAATTTTTTCTGTGACTTGTTCATTAAGAGGGAAAAATATACCTACAAGTAAACTTTGATGACTCGTATATAGTTTATGTAAGCCAAATTGCCATTCTTCAAAGTAGATTTGGGTCAGTTTTCACTAACAAAACGACTTTGCATTAAGAAATTTTTTCTGGGACTTCTACACACACAGGGAAAGATGATGTGCAATTTATTTCCTTTGATGACTCACATATACTATATATGAGCATACTTGAAGTTTTTAAAATCGTTTTGTGTTAATTTTTGTTAATTGAACAACTTTTACCTAGGAAATTTTTCTCTATGACTTGTACTTTAGGAGGAGAGAAATAGTGTGCAAATGAGCTTTGATGACTCATTTATAGTTTTTGTGAACCAGAGTGACATTTTAAAAGTCATTTTGGGTTATTTTTCACTAATTTAGCACCTTTTCCTTAAGAAATTTTTTCTCTGGGACTTGTACATAAACAAGAAGAAGAAGAAATAATGTACAAGTTACCTTTGATTACTCATATATACTTTTTCTCTGGGACTTGTACAATGAGAGGGAAAAAATGATCTAAAATTGACCTTTGATGACGCATATATAAAATAAATGTGCAAATTGCATCTTTTAAGGTAGTTTTTGTGTGAACTTTCACTAATTACACAACTTTTACATAAAAACTTTTCTGTGACTTTTACATTAAGAGGAAAAAAATAATGCACAAATGAGATTTGAAGACTCATATTCAATTTTTGGTGAACCAAATTGACATTTCTAAAGTAGTTTTGAGTGAGTTTTCACTAACTAAACAACTTTTAGTTATGAAATTTTTCTCTGGGACTTGTACATAAACTGGAAAAAATAATGCACAATTGACCTTTGATCACTCATATATGCTTTTTATGAGCAAAATTGACTTTTTGAAAAGCACTACTGTGTGAACTTTAACTAATTAAACAATTTTTAGTAGTAAATTTTTTTCTGGGACTTGTCCCTAAACAGGAAAATATAATGCACAATTGACCTTTGATGAATCATATATGCTTTTTTGAGCAAAATTAAAATTTTTAAGACTAGTCTTGTCTGAATTTTTATTAATTAAGCACATTCTATTTAAAGGTTTTTTCTGTGACTTGTACATTAAGAGGGAAAAAATACCTACAAATGAACTTTGATGACTCATATATATTTTATGTAAACCAAATTGACTTTTTTCAAAGTAGATTTGGGTTAGTTTTCACTAACAAAATGACTTTGCATTAAGAAGTTTTTTCTGGGACTTCTACAAACACAGGGAAAGATGATGTGCAATTTACCTCCTTTGATGACTCGTATATACTTTATATGAGCAAACTTGAAGTTTTTAAAATCGTTTTGTGTTAATTTTTGTTAATTGAACAAGTTTTACCTAGGAAATTTTTCTCTATGACTTGTACATTAGGAGGAGAGAAATAATGTGCAAATGAGCTTTGATGACACATTTATAGTTTTTGTGAGCCAAAGTGACATTTTTAAAGCAATTTTGGGTTATTTTTCACTAATTCAGCACCTTTTCCTTAAGCAATTTTTTCTCTGGGACTTGTACATAAACAGGAAGAAATAATGTACAATTTACCTTTCATTACTCATATATACTTTTTCTCTGGGACTTGTACAATGAGAGGGAAAAATGATCTAAAATTGAGCTTTGATGACGCATATATAACATAAATGAGCAAATTGCATCTTTTAAAGTAGTTTTTGTTTAAAATTTCACTAATTAAACAACTTTACTAAAAAACTTTTTCTTTGACTTTTATATTAAGAGGGGAAAATAATGCACAAATGAGCTTTGATGACTCATTTATAGTTTTTTGAACCAAAGTGACATTCTTAAAGTCATTTTGGGTTATTTTTTACTAATTCAGCACCTTTTCCTGAAAAATTTTCTTCTCTGGGACTTGTACATAAACAAGAAAAATAATGTACAATTTACCTTTGATTACTCATATATACTTTTTCTCTGGGACTTGTACAATGAGAGGGAAAAAATGATCTAAAACTGACATTTGATGAGACATGTATAATATAAGTGAGCAAATTGCATCTTTTAAAGTAGTTTTTGTGTGAACTTTCACTAATTAAACAACTTTTACTTTAAAACTTTTTCTGTGACATTTACATTAAGAGGAAAAAAAATGCACAAATGAGCTTTGATGACTCATATTTAATTTTTGTGAACCAAATTGACAATTCTAAAGTAGTTTTGGGTTAGTTTTCACTAATTAAACAACTTTTAGTAGTAAAATTTTTCTCTCGGACTTGTCCATAAACAGGAAAATATAATGCCCAATTAACCTTTGATGAATCATATATGCTTTTTATGAGCAAAATTAACATTTTTGAAAGTAGTCTTGTATGAATTTTCATTAATTAAGCAACTTCTATTTAAAAATTTTTTCTTTGACTTGTACATTAAGAGGGAAAAATATACCTACAAATGAAATTTGATGACTCAAATATATATTATGTAAGCCAAATTGACATTTTTCAAAGTAGATTTGGGTTAATTTTCACTTACAAAACAACTTTGCATTAAGAAATTTTTTCTGGGACTTCTACACACACAGGGAAAGATGATGTGCAATTTACCTCCTTTGATGACTCGTATATACTTTAAATGAGCACACTTGAAGTTTTTAAAATCGTTTTGTGTTAATTTTTGTTAATTGAACAACTTTTACCTAGAAAATTTTTTTCTATGACTTGTACAATAGGAGGAGAGAAATAATGTGCAAATGAGCTTTGATGACTCATTTATAGTTTTTGTGAACCAAAGTGACACTTTTAAAGTCATTTTGGGTTATTTTTTACTAATTCAGCACCTTTTCCTTACGAAATGTTTTCTCTGGGACTTGTACATAAACAAGAAAAATAATGTACAATTTATCTTTGATTACTCATATAAATATTTCTCTGGGACTTGTACAATGAGAGGAGAAAAATGATCTAAAACTGACCTTTGATGAGACATATACAATATAAGTGAGCAAAATGCATCTTTTAAAGTAGTTTTTGTGTGAACTTTCACTAATTGAACAACTTAAAATAATGCACAAGTAAGCGCTGATGACTCATGTTTAATTTTTGTGAACCAAATTGACATTTTTAAATTAGTTTTGGGTTAGTTTTCACTAATTAAACAACTTTTAGTAGTAAAATTTTTCTCTCGGACTTGTCCATAAACAGGAAAAATGTAATGCACAATTGACCTTTGATGAATCATATATGCTTTTTATGAGCAAAATTAACATTTTTAAAAGTAGTCTTGTATGAATTTTCATTAATTAAGCAACTTCTATTTAAAAATTTTTTCTTTGACTTGTACATTAAGAGGGAAAAATATACCTACAAATGAAATTTGATGATTCAAATATATATTATGTAAGCCAAATTGACATTTTTCAAAGTAGATTTGGGTTATTTTTCACTAACAAAACGACTTTGCATTAAGAAATTCTTTCTGGGACTTCTACACACACAGGGAAAGATGATGTGCAATTTACCTCCTTTGATGAATCATATATACTTTATACGAGCAAACTTGAAGTTTTTAAAATCGTTTTGTGTTAATTTTTAGTTGATTGAACAAATTTTACTTGATTTTTCTCTATGACTTGTACATTAGGAGGAGAGAAATAATGTGCAAATGAGCTTTGATGACTCATTTATAGTTTTTGTGAAACAAAGTAACATTTTTAAAGTCATTTTGGGTTATTTTTCACTAATTCAGAACCTTTTCATTAGGAATTTTTTTCTCTGGGACTTGTATATAAACAAGAAAAAATAATGTACAATTTACCTTTGATTAGCCATATATACTTTTTCTCTGGGACTTTTACAATGAGAGGGAAAAAATGATCTTAAATTGACATTTGATGACGCATTTATAATATAAGTGAGCAAATTGCATCTTTTAAAGTAGTTTTTGTGTGAAGTTTCACTAATTAAACAACTTTTACTTAAAAACTTTTTCTGTGACTTTTACCTTAAGAGGCAAAAATAACGCACAAATGAGCTTTGATGAGTCATATTTAATTTTTGTGAACCAAATTGACATTTTTAAAGTAGTTTTGGGTTAGTTTTCACTAATTAAACAACTTTTAGTAGTGAAATTTTTCTCTGGGACTTGCCCATAAACAGGAAAATATAATGCACAATTGACCTTTGATGAATCATATATGCTTTTTATGAGCAAAATTAACATTTTTAAAAGTAGTCTTGTATGAATTTTCATTAATTAAGCAACTTCTATATAAAAAATTTTTCTGTGACTTGTACATTAAGAGGGAAAAATATACCTATAAATGAACTTTGATGACTCATATATATTTTATGTAAATCAAATTGACATTTTTCAAAGTAGATTTGGGTTAGTTTTCACTAATAAAACGACTTTGCATTAAAAAATTCTTTCTGTGACTTCTACACTTACAGGGAAAGATGATATGCAATTTACCTCCTTTGATGAATCATATATACTTTATATGAGCAAACTTGAAGTTTTTAAAATCGTTTTATGTTAATTTTTGTTAATTGAACAACTTTTACTTGATTTTTCTCTATGACTTGTACATTATGAGGAAAAAAATAATGTACAAATGAGCTTTGATGACTCATTATTAATTTAGGTGAACCAAACTGACTTTTTAAACTATTTTTGGGTGAGTTTTCACTTATTTAAAAACTTTTAGTTCTGAAATTTTTCTCTGGGACTGGTACATAAACAGGAACTACTGAAGAATTTTTAGTAGTGAAATTTCCCTCTGGGACTTGTTTATAAAGAGGAAAATATAATGCACAATTGACCTTTGATGAATCATATATGCTTTTTATGAGCAAAATTAACATTTTTAAAAGTAGTCTTGTATGAATTTTCATTAATTAAGCAACTTCTATTTAAAAATTTTTTCTTTGACTTGTACATTAAGAGGGAAAAATATACCTACAAATGAAATTTGATGACTCAAATATATATTATGTAAGCCAAATTGACATTTTTCAAAGTAGATTTGGGTTAATTTTCACTTACAAAACAACTTTGCATTAAGAAATTTTTTCTGGGACTTCTACACACACAGGGAAAGATGATGTGCAATTTACCTCCTTTGATGACTCATATATACTTTATATGAGCAAACTTGAAGTTTTTAAAATCGTTTTGTGTTAATTTTTAGTTAATTGAACAAATTTTACTTGATTTTTTTCTATGACTTGTACATCAAGAGGAAAGAAATAATGTACAAATGAGCTTTGATGACTCATATTTAATTTAGGTGAACCAAAATGACATTTTTTAAGTAGTTATGGGTTAGTTCTCACTAATTAAAAAACTTTTAGTTATGAAATTTTTCTCTGGGACTTGTACATAAATAGGAAAAAATAATTCACAATTGACCTTTGATGAATCCTATATGCTTTTTATGAGCAAAATTAACATTTTTAAAAGTAGTCTTGCGCGAATTTGTAATAATTAAGCAACTTCTTTATAAAATTTTTTTCTGTGACTTGTACATTAAGAGGGAAAAATATACCTACAAATGAACTTTGATGACTCATATATATTTTATGTAAACCAAATTGACATTTTTCAAAGTAGATTTGTGTTAGTTTTCACTAAAAAAACGACTTTGCATAAAGAAATTTTTTCTGGGACTTCTACACACACAGTGAAAGATGATGTGCAATTTACCTCCTTTGATGACTCATATATACTTTATATGAGCAAACTTGAAGTTTTTAAAATCGTTTTGTGTTAATTTTTGTTAGTTGAACAACATTTACCTAGGAAATTTTTCTCTATGACTTGTACATTAGAAGGAGAGAAATAATGTGCAAATGAGATTTGATGACTCATTTATAGTTTTGTAAACCAAAGTGACATTTTTAAAGTCATTTTGGGTTATTTTTCACTTATTCAGCACCTTTTCCTTAGGAAAATTTTTCTCTGGGACTTGTACATAAACAAGAACAAAATAATGTACAATTTACCTTTGATTACTCATATATACTTTTTCTCTGGGACTCGTACAATGAGAGGGAAAAATGATCTTAAATTGACCTTTGATGACGCATATATAACATAAGTGAGCTAATTGCATCCTTTAAAGTAGTTTTTGTGTGAACTTTCACTAATTAAACAACTTTTACTTAAAAACTTTTTCTGTGACTTTTACATTAAGAGGGAAAAAATAATGCACAAATGAGCTTTGATGAGTCATATTTAATTTCTGTGAACCAAATTGACATTTTTAAAGTAGTTTTGGGTTAGTTTTCACTAATTAAACAACTTTTAGTAGTGAAATTTTTCTTTGGGACTTGCCCATAAACAGGAATATATGATGCACAATTGACCTTTGATAAATCATATATGCTTTTTATGAGCAAAATTAACATTTTTAAAAGTAGTCTAGTATGAATTTTCATTAATTAAGCAACTTCTATATAAAAATTTTTTCTGTGACTTGTACATTAAGAGGAAAAAATATACCTATAAATGAAGTTTGATGACTCATATATATTTTATGTGAATCAAATTGACATTGTTCAAAGTAGATTTGGGTTAGTTTTCACTAACAAAACGACTTTGCATTAAGAAATTCTTTCTGGGACTTCTACACACACAGGGAAAGATGATGTGCAATTTACCCCCTTTGATGAATCATATGTACTTTATATGAGCAAACTTGAAGTTTTTAAAATCGTTTTGTGTTAATTTTTGTTAATTGAACAACATTTACTTGATTTTTCTCTATGACTTGTAAATTAAGAGGAAAAAAATAATGTACAAATGAGCTTTGATTACTCATATTTGATTTAGGTGAACCAAATTGACTTCTTTAAAGTATTTTGGGTGAGTTTTCACTTATATAAAAACTTTTAGTTCTGAAATTTTTCGCTGGGTCTGGTACATAAACAGGAACTGCTGAACAATTTTTAGTAGCGAAATTTCTCTCTGGGACTTGTTTATAAACAGGAAAATATAATGCACAATTGACATTTGGTGAATCATATATGCTTTTTATGAGCAAAATTAACATTTTTAAAAGTACTCTTGTATGAATTTTCATTAATTAGGCAACTTCTATTTAAAAATTTTTTCTGTGACTTGTACATTAAGAGGGAAAAATATACCTACAAATGAAATTTGATGACTCAAATATATTTTATGTAAATCAAATTGACATTTTTCAAAGAAGATTTGGGTTAGTTTTCACTAACAAAACGACTTTGCATTAAGAAATTCTTTCTGGGACTTCTACACACACAGGGAAAGATGATGTGCAATTTACCTCCTTTGATGAATCATATATACTTTATATGAGCAAACTTGAAGTTTTTAAAACCGTTTTGTGTTAATTTTTGTTAATTGAACAACTTTTACTTGATTTTTCTCTATGACTTGTACATTAAGAGGAAGAAAATAATGTACAAATGAGCTTTGATGACTCATATTTAATTTAGGTGAACCAAATTGACTTTTTTAAAGTACTTTTGGGTGAGTTTTCACTTATTAAAAACTTTTAGTTCTGAAATTTTTCTCTGGGACTGGTACATAAACAGAACTACTGAACAATTTTAGTAGTGAAATTTCTCTCCGGGACTTGTTTATAAACAGGAAACTATAATGCACAATTGACATTTGATGAATCATATGTGCTTTTTATGAGCAAAATTAACATTTTTAATGGTAGTCTTGTGTGAATTTTTTTTAATTAAGCAACTTCTATTAAAAATTTTTTCTGTGACTTGTACATTAAGAGGGAAAAATATACCTACAAATGAAATTTGATGACTCATATATATTTTATGTAAGCCAAATTGACATTTTTCAAAGTAGATTTGGGTTAGTTTTCACTAACAAAACGACTTTGCATTAAGAAATTTTTTTCTGGGACTTCTACACACACAGGGAAAGATGATGTGCAATTTACCTCCTTTGATGACTCATATATTTTTTATATGAGCAAACTTGAAGTTTTTAGAGTGTTTTTGTGTTAAATTTCTCTTATAAAACAAATTTTACTTGATTTTTCTCTATGACTTGCACATTAAGAGGAAAGAAATAATGTACAAATGAGCTTTGATGACTCATATTTAATTTAGGTGAACCAAAATGACATTTTTAAAGTAGTTATGGGTTAGTTCTCACTATTTAAAAAACTTTTAGTTATGAAATTTTTCTCTGGGACTTGTACATAAATAGGAAAAAATAATTCACAATTGACCTTTGATGAATCATATATGCTTTTTATGAGCAAAATTAACATTTTTAAAAGTAGTCTTGTGCGAATTTGTATTAAGTTGCAGCTTCTTTGTAAAAAATTTTTCTGTGACTTGTACATTAAGAGGGAAAAATATACCTACAAATGAACTTTGATGACTCGTATATATTTTATGTAAACCAAATTGACATTTTTCAAAGTATATTTGGGTTAGTTTTCACTAACAAAACGACTTTGCATTAAGAAATTCTTTCTGGGACTTCTACACACACAGGGAAAGATGATGTGCAATTTACCCCCTTTGATGAATCATATATACTTTATATGAGCAAACTTGAAGTTTTTAAAATCGTTTTGTGTTAATTTTTGTTAATTGAACAACATTTACTTGATTTTTCTCTATGACTTGTAAATTAAGAGGAAAAAATAATGTACAAATGAGCTTTGATTACTCATATTTGATTTAGGTGAACCAAATTGACTTCTTTAAAGTATTTTGGGTGAGTTTTCACTTATTTAAAAACTTTTAGTTCTGAAATTTTTCTCTGGGACTGGTACATAAACAGAACTACTGAACAATTTTGGTAGTGAAATTTCTTTCCGGGACTTGTTTATAAACAGGAATATATGATGCACAATTGACCTTTGATAAATCATATATGCTTTTTATGAGCAAAATTAACATTTTTAAAAGTAGTCTAGTATGAATTTTCATTAATTAAGCAACTTCTATATAAAAAATTTTTCTGTGACTTGTACATTAAGAGGGAAAAATATACCTACAAATGAACTTTGATGACTCATATATATTTTATATAAACCAAATTGACATTTTTTATAATTAGATTTGGGTTAATTTTCACTTACAAAACAACTTTGCATTAAGAAATTTTTTCTGGGACTTCTACACACACAGGGAAAGATGATGTGCAATTTACCTCCTTTGATGACTCATATATTCTTTATATGAGCAAACATGAAGTTTTTAGAGTCTTTTTGAGTTAAATTTCTCTAATTAAACAACTTTTACTTAAGAAATTTTTCTCTATGACTTGTATATTAAGAGAAAAGAAATAATGTACAAATGAGCTTCGAATGACTGAACCGAATTGACTTTTCTAAAGTAGTTTTGGGTTAGTTTTCACTAATTAAACGACTTTTAGGTATGAATCTTTTCTCTGGGACTTGTACATAAACAGGAAAAAAATAATGTACAATTGACCTTTGATGATACATATATGCTTTTTATGAGCAAAATAGACATTTTTAGAAGTAGTCTTGTGTGAACCTTCACTAAATAAACAACTTTTACCTTAAAAAAATATTTTCACTGTGACTTGTACATTAAGAGGAAAAAATCATGTACAAATTACATTTAATGACTCATGTATACTTCATGTGAACCAAATTGACTTTTTTAAAATTAGTTTTGGGGTTTTTTCACTATTTAAACAAATTCTGTTTAGAAATTTTTCCCTTGGACTTGTACATTAACAGGAAAAAAATGATGTACAATTGACTTTTGATTACTCATCTAAAATGTTTCTCCGGGACTTGTAAAATGAGAGGCGAAAATTGTCTAAAATTGGCTTTTGATGACTCATATATAATTTATGTGAGCAATTTGCATCTTTTAAAGTAGTTTTAGTTTGAATTTTCAATAATTAAACAATTTTAACTTGAATTCTTGTTCTGTGACTTGTACCTTAAGAGAGAAAAAATGATCCACAGATGAAATTTGATGACTCATATATATTTCAAGTAAACACAATTGAGGTTTTTAAAGTAGATTTGTGTAAAATTTCAGTAATTAAACAACTATTCGTTAAGAAATTTTTCTCTCGGACTTCTACATAAACAGGAAAGAATGATGTACAATTGACCTTTGATGGCTCATATATTCTTTATATGAGCAAAGTTGACAGTTTTTAAATTCTTTTGTGTTAATTCTCTCTAATAAACCAACTTTTACTTAGGAAATTTTTCTCTATGACTTGTACATTAAGAGAAAAGAAATGATGTACAAATGAGCTTTGATGACTCATAACAAATTTTGGTGAATCGAATTGATTTTGGGTAGTTTTGGGTTAGTTTTCACTAATTAAACAACTTTTAGTTTTGAAACTTTTCTCTGGTACTTGTGCATAAAAGGAAAAAATAATGCACAATTGACCTTTGATGACACATATATGCTTTTTATGAGCAAAATAGACACTTTTAGAAGTAGTCTTGTGTGAACCCTCACTAATTAAACAGCTTTTACCTTAAAAAATTTTCACTGTGACTGGTACATTAGTAGGAAAAGATGACGTACAAATTACCTTTAATGACTCATGTATACTTCATGTGAAACAAATTAACTTTTTTAAAATTAATTTTGATTTTTTTCACTAATTAAACAAATTTTGTTGAGAAATTTTTCCCTTGGACTTGTACATTAACAGGAAAAAAATAAGGCACAATTGACCTTTGATCATTCATATATGCTTTTTATGAGCAAAATTGACTTTTTGAAACGTACTCCTGTGTGAACTTTTACTAATTAAACAATTTTTACTTAAAAATTTTCTCTGTGACTTGTACATTAAGAGGGAAGAAATGATCCACAGATGAACATTGATGACTCATATATATTTCAAGTAAACTCAATTGAGGTTTTTAAAGTAGATTTGGGTAAATTTTCACTAACTAAACAACTTTTCGTTAAGAACTTTTTCTCTCGGACTTCTACATAAACAGGAAAGAATGATGTACAATTGACCTTTGATGGCTCATATATTCTTTATATGAGCAAAGTTGACAATTTTTAAATTCTTTTTGTGTTAATTCTCTCTAATAAACCAACTTTTACTTAGGAAATTTTTCTCTATGACTTGTATATTAAGAGAAAAGAAATGATGTACAAATGAGCTTTGATGTCTCATAACAAATTTTGGTGAATCGAATTGATCTTTCTAAAGTAGTTTTGGGTTAGTTTTCACTAATTAAACAACTTAGTTATGAAACTTTTCTCTGGTACTTGTGCATAAACAGGAAAAAATAATGCACAATTGACCTTTGACGACACATATATTCTTTTTATGAGCAAAATAGACACTTTTAGAAGTAGTCTTGTGTGAACCTTCACTAATTAAACAGCTTTTACCTTAAAAAAATATTTTCACTGTGACTTGTACATTAAGAGGAAAAAATCATGTACAAATTACATTTAATGACTCATGTATACTTCATGTGAACCAAATTGACTTTTTTAAAATTAGTTTTGGGGTTTTTTCACTATTTAAACAAATTCTGTTTAGAAATTTTTCCCTTGGACTTGTACATTAACAGGAAAAAAATAATGCACAATTGACCTTTGATCCTTCATATATGCATTTTATGAGCAAAATTGACTTTTTGAAACGTATTCCTGTGTGAACTTTTACTAATTAAACAATTTTTACTTAAAAATTTTCTCTGTGACTTGTACATTAAGAGGGAAAAAATGATCCACAGATGAACATTGATGACTCATATATATTTCAAGTAAACGCAATTGAGGTTTTTAAAGTAGATTGGAGTAAATTTTCACTAACTAAACAACTTTTCGGTAAGAAATTTTTCTCTCGGACTTCTACATAAACAGGAAAGAATGATGTACAATTGACCTTTGGTGGCTCATATATTCTTTATACGAGCAAAGTTGACAATTTTTAAATTCTTTTTGTGTTAATTCTCTCTAATAAACCAACTTTTACTTAGGAAATTTTTCTCTATGACTTATACATTAAGAGAAAAGAAATAATGTACAAATGGGCTTTGATGACTCGTAATAAATTTTGGTGAACCGAATTGACATTTCTAAAGTAGTTTTGGGTTAGTTTTCACTAATTAAATATCTTTTAGTTATGAAACTTTTCTCTAGGACTTGTACACAAAGAGGAAAAAACACTGCACAATTGACCTTTGATGACACAAATGTGCTTTTTATTAGCAAAATAGACATTTTTAGAAGTAGTCTTGTGTGAACCTTCACTATTTAAACAAATTTTACCTTAAAAATTTTTCACTGTGACTTGTACATTAAGAGGAAAAAATGATTTACAAATTACCTTCAATGACTCATGTATACTTCATGTGAACCAAATTGGCTTTTTAAAATTATTTTTGGGTTTTTTCCACTAATTAAACAAATTTTGTTGAGAAATTTTTCTCTTGGACTTGTACATTAACAAGAAAAAATGATGTACAATTGATTTTTGACTACTCATCTAAAATTTTTCTGCGGGATTTGTACAATGAGAGGCAAAAATTGTCTAAAATTGGCTTTTGATGACTCATATATAATTTATGTGAGCAATTTGCATCTTTTAAAGTAGTTTTAGTTTGAATTTTCACTAATCAAACAACTTTAACTTGAATTTTTGTTCTGTGGCTTGAACATTAAGAGGAGCGAAATTATGTACAAATGACCTTTGGTGACTCATATGTACTTTATGTAAACATTTTTCAATGTAGTTTTCGGATAGTTTTGGCTAACTAAACGACTTTGCACTAAGAAATTTTTCTCTGGAACTTCTACACACACAGGAAAAGATGATGTGCAATTGACCTTTGATGACTCATATAAACTTTATATGAGCAAGCTTGACATTTTTTAAATTCTTTTTGTGTTAATTTTTTCTAATAAAACAATTTTTACTTGGGAAATTTTCTCTATTTCTTGTACATTAAGAGACAAGAAATAATGTACAAATGAGCTTTGATGACTCATAATAAATTTTGATGAACCGAATTGACTTTTCTAAAGTAGTTTTGGGTAAGTTTTCACTAATTAAACAACTTTTAGTAGTGAAATTTTTCTCTGGGACTTGTAAATAAACAGGAAAAAATAATGCACAATTGACCTTTGATCACTCATATATGCTTTTTATGAGCAAAATTGACTTTTTTAAAAGTACTCCTGTGTGAAATTTTACTAATTAAACAATTTTTACTTAAAAGTTTTCTCTGTGACTTGTACATTAAGAGGAAAGAAATAATGTACAAATGAGCTTTGATGACTCATATTTAATTTAGGTGAACCAAATTGACATTTTTAAAGTAGTTTTGGGTTAGTTTTCACTAATTAAAAATTTTTTAGTTATGAAATTTTTCTCTGGGACTTGTACATAAACAGGAAAAAATAATGCACAATTGACCTTTGATCACTCATATATGCTTTTTATGAGCAAAATTGACTTTTTTAAAAGTACTCCTGTGTGAAATTTTACTAATTAAACAATTTTTACTTAAAAGTTTTCTCTGTGACTTGTACATTAAGAGGGAAAAAGTGATCCACAGATGAACTTTGACGACTCATATATAGTTCAAGTAAACGTAATTTAGGTTTTATAACTCGATTTGTGTAAATTTTTACTAACTAAACAACTTTTCGTTAAGGAATTTTTCTCTGGGACTTCTACATAATCAGGAAAGAATGATGTACAATTGACCTTTGATGACTCATATATACTTTTTAAATTCTTTTTGTGTTAATTTTCTCTAATAAAACAACTTTTACTTAGGAAATCTTTCTCTATGACTGTACATTAAGAGAAAAAAAATGTGCAAATGAGCTTTGATGACTCATAATTATTTTTGGTGAACCGAATTGACATTTCTAGAGTAGTTTTGGGTTAGTTTTCACTAATTAAACATTTTTTAGTTATGAAACTTTTCTCTGGGACTTGTACATAAACAGGAAAAAAGAATGCACAATTGACCTTTGATGACACATATATGCTTTTTATGAGCAAAATAGACATTTTTAGAAGTAGTCTTGTGTGAACCTTCACTAATTAAACAACTTTTACCTCAAAAAAATTTTCACTGTGGCTTGTACATTAAGAGGAAAAAATAATGTACAAATTACCTTTAATGACTCATGTATACTTCATGTGAACCAAATTGACATTTTTAAAATTAGTTTTGGGTTATTTTTCACTAATTAAACAAATTTTGTTGACAAATTTTTCCCTTGGACTTGTTCATTAACAGGAAAAAATGATGTACAAATGACTTTTGATTACTCATCTAAAATGTTTCTCCGGGACTTGTAAAATGAGAGGCGAAAATTGTCTTAAATTGGCTTTTGACGACACATATACAATTTATGTGAGCAATTTGCATCTTTTAAAGTAGTTTTAGTTTGCTTTTTCTCTAATTAAACAACTTTAGCTCGAGTTTTTGTTCTGTGGCTTGAACATTAAGAGGAGAAAAATGATGTACACATGACCTTTGGTGACTCATATGTACTTTATGTAAACAAAATTGACATATTTCAACGTAGTTTTGGGTTAGTTTTAGCTAACTAAACGACTTTGCTTTAAAAAAAATTTTCTCTGGGACTTCTACACACACAGGAAAAGATGATGTGCAATTGACCTTTGATGACTCATATATACTTTATATGGGCAAACTTGACATTTTTTGAATTCTTTTTGCGTTATTTTTCTCTAATAAAACAACTTTTACTTAGGAAATTTTTCTCTATGACTTGTACATTAGAAGAAAAAAAAATGTACAAATGAGCTTTGATAACTCATAATAATTTTTGGTGAACCGAATCGGCATTTCTAAAGTAGTTTTTGGTTAGTTTTCACTAATGAAACAACTTTTAGTTAGGAAACTTTTCTCTGGACCTTGTACATAAACAGTAAAAAATAATGCACAATTGACCTTTGATGACACATATATGCTTTTTATGAGCAAAACAGACCTTTTTAGAAGTAGTCTTGTGTGAACTTTCACTTATTAAACAACTTTTACCTTAAAAAAATTTTCACTGTGGCTTGTACATTAAGAGGAAAAAATGATGTACAAATTACCTTTAATGACTCATGTATACTTCATGTGAACCAAATTGACCTTTTTAAAATTTGTTTTGGGTTATTTTTCACTAATTAAACAATTTTTGCTGACAAATTTTTCCCTTGGACTTGTACATTAGCGGAAAAAATGATGTACAATTGACTTTTGATTACTCATCTAAAATTTTTCTCCGGGACTTGTACAATGAGAGGCAAAAATAGTCTTAAATTGGCTTTTGATGACTCATATATTATTTATGTGAGCAATTTGCATCTTTTAAAGTAGTTTTAGTTTGCTTTTTCACTAATTAAACAAATTTAGCTCGAGTTTTTGTTCTGTGGCTTGAACATTAAGCGGAGAAATATTATGTACACATGACGTTTGGTGACTCATATGTACTTTATGTAAACAAAATTGACATTTTTCAATGAAGTTTTGGGTTAGTTTTAGCTAACTAAACGAATTTGCATTACGAAATTTTTCTCTGGGACTTCTACACACACATGAAAAGATGATGTGCAATTGACCTTTGATGACTCATATATACTTTATATGGGCAAACTTGACATTTTTTAAATTCTTTTTGTGTTAATTTTCTCTAATAAAACAACTTTTACGTGGGAAATTTTCTCTATGACTTGTACATCAAGAGAAAAGAAAAAATGTACAACTGAGCTTCGATGACTCAAATTAATTTTCGGTTAACCAAATTGACATTTCTAAAGTAGTTTTGGGTGAGTTTTCATTAATTAAACAACTTTTAGTTATGAAACTTTTCTCTGGGACTTGTACATAAACAGGAAAAAATAATGCATAATTGACGTTTGATGACACATATATGATTTTCATGAGCAAAATAGACATTTTTGGAAGTAGTCTTGTGTGAACCTTCACTGATAGAACAACTTTTACCTTAAAAAAGTTTTCACTGTGGCTTGTACAATAAGAGGAAAAAATGATGTACAAATTACCTTTAATGACTCATGTATACTTCATGTGAACCCAATTGACTTTTTTAAAAATAAATTTGGGTTATTTTTCATTAATTAAACAAATTTTGTTGACAAATTTTTCCTTTGGACTTGTAAATTAACAGGAAAAAATGATGTACAATTGACTTTTGATTACTCATCTAAAATTTTTCTCCGGCACTTGTGCAATGAGAGGCAAAAATTGTCTTAAATTGGCTTTTCATGACTCATATAAAATTTATGTGAGCAATTTGCATCTTTTAAAGTAGTTTTAGTTTGCTTTTTCACAAATTAAACAACTTTAGCTTGAGTTTTTGTTCTGTGGTTTCAACATTAACAGGACAAAAATGATGTACACATGACCTTTGGTGACTAATATGTACTTTATGTAAACAAAATTGACATTTTTCAATGTAGTTTTGGGTTAGTTTTAGCTATCTAAACGACTTTGCATTAAGAAATTTTTCTCTGGGACTTCTACAAACACAGGAAAAGATGATTTGCAATTGACCTTTGATGACTCATATATACTTTATATGAGCAAACTTGATATTTTTTAATTTCTTTTTGTGTTAATTTTCTCTAAAAAAATCAACTTTTGCTTAGAAAAGTTTTCCCTATGACTTGTACATTAAGAGAAAAGAGATAATGTACAAATGAGCTTTGATGACTCATAATAAATTTTGGTTAACCGAATTGACATTTCTAAAGTAGTTTTGGGTTAGGTTTCACTAATTAAACAACTTTTAGTTATGAAAGTTTTCTCTGGGACGTCTACATAAACAGGAAAAAATAATGCACAATTGACCTTTGATGACACATATATGCTTTTTATGAACAAAATCGACAGTTTTAGAAGTAGTCTTGTGTGAACCTTCGCTAATTAAACAACTTTTCCCTTAAAAAAACTTTCACTGCGACTTGTACATTAAGAGGAAAAAATGATATACAAATTACCTTTAATGACTCATGTATACTTCATGTGAACCAAATTGACTTTTTTAAAATTAGTTTTGGGTTACTTTTCACTAATTAAACAAATTTTGTTGAGAAATTTTTCCCTTGGACTTGTACATTAACAATTGACTTTTGATTACTCATCTAAAATTTTTCTCCGGGAATTGTACAATGAGAGGCAAAAATTGTCTAAAAATGGTTTTTGAGGACTAATATATAATTTATGTGAGCAATTTTCATCTTTTAAAGTAGTTTTAGTTTGAATTTTCACTAATCAAACAACTTTAACTTGAATTTTTGTTCTGTGGCTTGAACATTAAGAGGAGAAAAATGATATACAAATGACCTTTGGTGACTCATTTGTACTTTATGTAAACAAACATTGACATTTTTCAATGTAGTTTTGGGTTTGTTTTCGCTAACTAAACGACTTTGCATTAAGATTTTCTCTGGGACTTCTACATACACAGGAAAAGATGATGTGCAATTGACCTTTGATGACTCATATATATACTTTATATGAGCAAACTTGAGATTTTTTAAATTTCTTTTTTTGTTATTTTTCTCTTATAAAACAACCTTTTCTTAGGAAATTTTTCTCTATGACTTGTACATTAAGAGAAAAAAATGTACAAATGAGCTTTGATGACTCATAAAAATTTTTGGTGAACCGAAATGACATTTCTAAAATAGTTTTGGGTTAGTTTTCACTAATTAAAAACTTTTAGTTAGGAAATTTTTCTCTGGGTCTTTTACATAAACAGGAAAAAATAATGCACAATTGGCCTTTGATCCCTCATATATGCTTTTTATGAGCAAAATCGACTTTTTTTAAAAGTACTCCCGTGTGAAATTTTACTAATTAAACAATTTTTACTTAATATTCTTCTCTGTGACTTGTACATTAAGAGGGAAAAAATGATTCACAGATGAACTTTGACGACTCATATATATTTCAAGTAGACGCAATTGAGGTTTTCAAAGTAGATTTGGGTATATTTTCACTAACTAAACAACTTTTTGTTAAGAAATTTTTCTCTAGGACTTCTACATAAACAGGAAAGAATGATGTACAATTGACCTTTGATGACTCATATATACTTTATATGAGCAAACTTGATATTTTTTAATTTTTTGTGTGTTATTATTCTATAATAAAACAAACTTTTAGTTAGGAAAATTTTCTCTATGACTTGTACATTAAGAGGAAAAAAATAATTTAAAATGAGCTTTGATGACTCATAATAATTTTTGGTGAACCAAATTGACATTTCTAAAGTGGTTTTGGCTTAGTTTTCACTAATTAAACAACTTTTAGTTATGAAACTTTTCTCTGGGACTTGTACATAAAGAGGAAAAAATAAAGCACAATTGACCTTTGATGACACATATACGCTTTTTATGAGCAAAATAGACATTTTTAGAAGTAGTCTTGTATGAACCTTCACTAATTAAACAACTTTTACCTTAAAAAATTTTCATTGTGACTTGTACATTAAGGGGAAAAATTGATGTACAAATTACCTTTAATGACTCATATATAGTTCATGTGTATCAAATTGACATTTTTAAAATTAGTTTTGGGTTGATTTTCACTAATTAAACAAATTTTGTTGAGAAATTTTTACCTTGGACTTGTATATAAACGGGAAAAAATAATGCACAATTGATCTCTGATCACTCATATATGCTTTTTATGAGCAGAAATGACATTTTTAAAAGTACTCCTGTGTGAACTTTTACTAATTAAACAATTTTTCTTAAAAATTTTCTCTGTGACTTGTACATTAAGAGGAAAAAAATGATCCACAGGTGAACTTTGATGACTTATATATATTTCAAGTAAACGCAATTGAGGTTTTTAAAGTAAATTGTTTAAGTTTTCACTAACTAAACAACTTTTCCTTTGGAAATTTTTCTACATCTACATAAACTTCTACATAAACAGGAAAGAATGATGTATAATTGACCTTTGATGGCTCATATATTTTTTATACGAGCAAAGTTGACAATTTTTAAATTCTTTTTGTGTTAATTCTCTCTAATAAATCAACTTTTACTTAGGAAATTTTTCTCTATGACTTATACATTAAGAGAAAAGAAATAATGTACAAATGAGCTTTGATGACTCGTAATAAATTTTGGTGAACCGAATTGACGTTTCTAAAGTAGTTTTGGGTTAGTTTTCACTGATTAAACAACTTTTAGTTATGAAACTTTTCTCTGGGACTTGTACATAAACAGCAAAAAATAACGCACAATTGACCTTTGATGACACATATATGCTTTTTATGAGCAAAATAGACATTTTTAGAAGTAGTCATGTGTGAACCTTCGCTAATTAAACAGTTTTTACCTTTAAACAATTTTCACTGTGACTTGTACCTTAAGAGGAAGAAATGATGTACAAATTACCTTTAATGTCTCATGTACACTTCATGTGTATCAAATTGACTTTTTTAAAATTAGTTTTGGGTTAGTTTTCACTTATTAAACAAGTTTTGTTGAGAAATTTTTACCTCGGACTTGTACATTAACAGGAAAAAATGATGTACAATTGACTTTTGTTTACTCATCTAAAATTTTTCTCTTGGACTTGTACAATGAGAGGCAAAAATTGTCTAAAACTGGCTTTTGATGACTCATATTTAATTTATGTAAGCAATTTGCATCTTTTAAAGTAGTTTTAGTTTGAAGTTTCACTAATTAAACAACTATAAATTGAGTTTTTTTTCTGTGGCTTGAACATTAAGAGGAGAAAAAATGTTGTACAAATGACCCTTTTTGACTCATATATAAAAAATGTACACCAAATTGACTTTTTAAAATTTAGTTTTGGGTTAGTTTTCACTAATAAGACAACTTTTCGTCCAAAAAATTTTTCTGTAGGACTTGTACATAAACAAGAAAAAATGATGTACAATTGACCATTGAATACTCGTCTAAAATTTTTCTCTGGGACTTGTCCATTGACAGGGGAAAAGGATCTAAAAGTGTCCTTTGATGACGCATATATAAATCATGTGAGTAATTTGCATCTTTTAAAGTAGTTTTGTTTGAAATTTCACTAATTAAGCAACTTTTACTTAAAAAAATTTTTTCTGTGACTTGAAAATTAAGAGGAGAAAAATGATGTACAATTGACCTTTGGTGACCCGTATATACTTTATGTAAACAAAATTGACATTTTATATTGTAGTTTTGGGTTGGTTTTCGCTAATTGAACGACTTTTCGTGAGGAAATTTTTTACTGGGACTTCTACATAAACAGGAAAAAATTATGTAAAATTGACCTTTGATGACACATATATACTTTATATGAGCAAAAATGACAATTTTGCAAAGTAGTTTTGTGTGAACTTCTACTAATTAAACAACTTCCAGCTAATTTTTTTTCTCTTTGACATGTACATCAAGAAGAAAAATGATGTACAAATGACATTTTATGACTCATATATAATGACTGTACACCAAATCGACTTTTTTAAAATTAGTTTTAGGTTATTTTTCACTAACTAAACAAATTTTTGTTCAGAAATCTTTCTCTGGGAAATGTATATAAACAAGAAAATAATGATGAACAATTGACCTTTGATTACTCGTATTAAATGTTTCTCTGGGACTTGTCCAATGGCAGGGGAAAATGATCTAAAATTGACTATTGATGACGCAAAAAAAGATTTATGTGAGAAATCAGCATCTTTTAATTTAGTTTTTGTGTGAACTTTCATTAATCAAACAACTTTTATCTACAAAAATATTTTCTAAGACTTGTACCTTAATAGGAAAAAAATGATGTACAAATGACCGTTGATGATTCATATATACCTTATGTAAACCAAATGGACATTTTTTAAAGTAGTTTTGGGTTTTTTTCACTAACTAGACAATTTTTTGTGTAAAAATTTTTCTGTGGGAGTTGTACATGAACAGGAAAAAATGACGTACAATTGAGCTTTCAGTACTCATATGTTTTTTTTTCTGGGACTTGTACATTGAGAGGGAAAAAATGATCTAAAATTGACCTTTGATGACGCATTTATATTTTAAGTGAGCAATGTGCATCTTTTAAAGTGGTTTTTGTGTGATTTTTCACTAATTAAACAATTTTTACTAAAAAAATTTTCTCCGGGACATGTATATAAAGGGAAATAATGATGTACAATTTGTTGTGACTTCTACAATAATTGGGAAAAATATCTACAAATGACTTTTGATGACTCATATATACCCTATGTAAACCAAATTGACATCTTTTGATGTTGTTTTGAGTTAGTTTTCACTGACTTAAAAACTTTTTGTTTAAAATTTTTTTCACTGGGAATGTACATAAACTGATAAACATGATGAATAATTGACCTTCGATTACTCATATAAGATTTTTCTCTGGGGCTTGTATACTGAGAGGGGAAAATTGATCTAAAGTTGACCTTTGATGACGCATTTATAACTTATGTGATCAAATTGCATATGTTTTTCTGTGAATTGAACATTAAGAGCAGAAAAATGATGTACAAGTGACTGATGACTCGTATATACTTTATGTAAACCAAATTGATATTTTTAAATCAATTTTGGTTTATTTTTCACTAACTAAACAACTTTGCGTTAAGGAATTCTTCACTGAGATTGAACAATGAGAGGGAAAAATGATTTTAAATTGACATTTGACGACGCATTTAAAAATTTTGTGAGCAATTTGCAAATTTAAAGCAGTTTTTGTGTGACCTTTCACAAACTAAACAACTTTTACTTGAACAAATTTTTCTGTGACCTGCACATTAAGTGGGAAAAACGATCTACACATGACCTTTGATGACTCATATATACTCTAGGTAAACCAAATTGACATTTTTCAATGTAGTTTTGGGTTAGTTTCCACTATTTAAACAACTTTTTGTTTGGAAATTTTTCTGTGGGAGTTGTACATAAACAGGAAGAAATGACGAATAATTGATTTTGATTACTCATGTACAATTTGTCTCTGGGACTTGTACACTGAGAGGGAAAAAAGATCTACAAAATGACCTTTGATGACGCATTTATAATTGATGTGAGCAATTTACATCTTTTAAAGTAGTTTCTTTGTTAATTTTCACTAACTAAACAACATTTACTAATGAAATTTTGTCTGTGACTTGAACAATAAGAGGAGAAAAATTATGTACGTATGACCGTTGAGGACTCATACATTTTTTATGTAAACCAAATTGACGTTTTTAAAGTAGCTCTGGGTTAGTTTTTGCTAATTGAGCAACAATTCGTTAAGAAATTTTTCTCTGGGACTTGTACAATTAGAGGCAAAAGACGATCCAAAATTGACCTTGATGACGTATATGTAATCTATGTGAGCTATTTGCACCTTTTAAAATTGTTTTTGTGTGAACATTTACAAATTGAACAACTTTTTCTTATAAAACTTTTTCTGTGACTTGTACATTAAGCGGGAGAAAAGATCTACAAATGACCTTTGATGACATATACATACTCTATGTAAACCAAATTGACATTTTTCAATGTGATTTTGGGTTAGTTTTCACTAATTAAACAACTTTTTATTTAGAAATTTTCCTCTTGGAATTGTATATAAACAACAAATAAATGTTGAACAACCGACCCTTGATTACTCATATAAAATTTTTCTCTGTGAATTGTACACTGAGAGGGAAAAATGATCTGAAGTTGATCTTTGATGACGCATTTAAAACTTATGTGAGCAATTTGCATCTTTCAAAGTAGTTTTTGTGTGAATTTTAACTAACTAAACAATTTTTACTAAAGAAATTTTGTTTGTGACTTGAACATTAAGAGGAAAAAAGTCATGTACGAATGAACTTTGAAGACTCAAACTTTGAAGAAAAAATGATGTACAATTGACCATTGAATACTCGTCTAAAATTTTTCTCTGGGACTTGTCCATTGACAGGGGAAAGGGATCTAAAAGTGTCCTTTGATGACGCATATATAAATCATGTGAGTAATTTGCATCTTTTAAAGTAGTTTTGTTTGAAATTTCACTAATTAAGCAACTTTTACTTAAAAAATTTTTTTCTGTGACTTGAAAATTAAGAGTAGAAAAATGATGTACAAATGACCTTTGGTGACCCGTATATACTTTATGTAAACAAAATTGACATTTTATATTGTAGTTTTGGGTTGGTTTTCGCTAATTGAACGACTTTTCGTGAGGAAATTTTTTACTGGGACTTCTACATAAACAGGAAAAAATTATGTAAAATTGACCTTTGATGACCCATATATACTTTATATGAGCAAAAATGACAATTTTGCGAAGTAGTTTTGTGTGAACTTCTACTAATTAAACAACTTCCAGCTAATTTTTTTTCTCTTTGACATGTACATCAAGAAGAAAAAATGATGTACAAATGACATTTTATGACTCATATATAATGACTGTACACCAAATCGACTTTTTTAAAATTAGTTTTAGGTTATTTTTCACTAACTAAACAAATTTTTGTTCAGAAATCTTTCTCTGGGAAATGTATATAAACAAGAAAATAATGATGAACAATTGACCTTTGATTACTCGTATTAAATGTTTCTCTGGGACTTGTCCAATGGCAGGGGAAAATGATCTAAAATTGACTATTGATGACGCAAAAAAAGATTTATGTGAGAAATCAGCATCTTTTAATTTAGTTTTTGTGTGAACTTTCATTAATCAAACAACTTTTATCTACAAAAATATTTTCTAAGACTTGTACCTTAATAGGAAAAAAATGATGTACAAATGACCGTTGATGATTCATATATACATTATTTAAACCAAATGGACATTTTTTAAAGTAGTTTTGGGTTTTTTTCACTAACTAGACAATTTTTTGTGTAAAAATTTTTCTGTGGGAGTTGTACATGAACAGGAAAAAATGACGTACAATTGAGCTTTCAGTACTCATATGTTTTTTTTTCTGGGACTTGTACATTGAGAGGGAAAAAATGATCTAAAATTGACCTTTGATGACGCATTCATATCTTAAGTGAGCAATGTGCATCTTTTAAACTGGTTTTTGTGTGATTTTTCACTAATTAAACAATTTTTACTAAAAAAATTTTCTCCGGGACTTGTATATAAACAGGAAATAATGATGTACAATTTGTTGTGACTTCTACAATAAGTGGGAAAAATATCTACAAATGACCTTTGATGACTCATATATACCCTATGTAAACCGAATTGACATCTTTCGATGTTGTTTTGAGTTATTTTTCACTGACTAAAAAACTTTTTGTTTAGATTTTTTTCACTGGGAATGTACATAAACTGATAAAAATGATGAATAATTGACCTTCGATTACTCATATAAGATTTTTCTCTAGGGCTTGTATACTGAGAGGGGAAAATTGATCTAAAATTGACCTTTGATGACGCATTTATAACTTATATGATCAAATTGCATAAGTTTTTCTGTGAATTGAACATTAAGAGCAGAAAAATGATGTACAAGTGACTGATGACTCGTATATATTTATGTAAACCAAATTGATATTTTTAAATCAATTTTGGTTTATTTTTCACTAACTAAACAACTTTGCGTTAAGGAATTCTTCTCTGAGATTGAACAATGAGAGGGAAAAATGATTTTAAATTGACATTTGACGACGCATTTAAAAATTTTGTGAGCAATCTGCAAATTTAAAGCAGTTTTTGTGTGACCTTTCACAAACTAAACAACTTTTACTTGAACAAATTTTTCTGTGACCTGCACATTAAGCGGGAAAAACGATCTACACATGACCTTTGATGACTCATATACTCTAGGTAAACCAAATTGACATTTTTCAATGTAGTTTTGGGTTAGTTTCCACTATTTAAACAACTTTTTGTTTGGAAATTTTTCTGTGGGAGTTGTACATAAACAGGAAGAAATGACGAATAATTGATTTTGATTACTCATGTACAATTTGTCTCTGGGACTTGTTCACTGAGAGGGAAAAAAGATCTACAAAATGACCTTTGATGACGCATTTATAATTGATGTGAGCAATTTACATCTTTTAAAGTAGTTTCTTTGTTAATTTTCACTAACTAAACAACATTTACTAATGAAATTTTGTCTGTGACTTGAACAATAAGAGGAGAAAAATTATGTACGTATGACCTTTGAGGACTCATACATTTTTTATGTAAACCAAATTGACGTTTTTAAAGTAGCTCTGGGTTAGTTTTTGCTAATTAAGCAACAATTCGTTAAGAAATTTTTCTCTGGGACTTGTACAATTAGAGGCAAAAGACGATCCAAAATTGACCTTGATGACGTATATGTAATCTATGTGAGCTATTTGCACCTTTTAAAATTGTTTTTGTGTGAACATTTACAAATTGAACAACTTTTTCTTATAAAACTTTTTCTGTGACTTGTACATTAAGCGGGAGAAAAGATCTACCAATGACCTTTGATGACTCATACATACTCTATGTAAACCAAATTGACATTTTTCAATGTGGTTTTGGGTTAGTTTTCAGTAATTAAACAACTTTTTATTTAGAAATTTTCCTCTTGGAATTGTATATAAACAACAAATAAATGTAGAACAACCGACCCTTGATTACTCATATAAAATTTTTCTCTGTGAATTGTACACTGAGAGGGAAAAATGATCTGAAGTTGATCTTTGATGACGCATTTAAAACTTATGTGAGCAATTTGCATCTTTCAAAGTAGTTTTTGTGTGAATTTTAACTAACTAAACAATTTTTACTAAAGAAATTTTGTTTGTGACTTGAACATTAAGAGGAAAAAAGTCATGTACGAATGAACTTTGAAGACTCAAATATACTTTATGTAAACCAAATTGACTTTTTTAAAGTAGCTTTGGGTTATTTTTTCCTAATTAAACAACTTTTCGTTAAGAAATTTTTCTTTTGGACCTGTAAAATGAGAGCGAAAAAATGATCCGTAATTGACCTTTGATGACGCAAATGTACTTTATGTGAGCAATTTGCATCTTTTAAAGTAGTTTTTATGTGAACTTTCACTAATAAAATAACTTTTACTTAGAAAATTTTTTCTGTGACTTGAACATTAAGAGGAGAAAAATGATGCACAAATGACCTTTGATGACTCATATATACCTTATGTAAACCAAATTGACATTTTTAAATTTGTTTTGAGGAGATTTTACTAATTAAACAATTTTTTGTTATGAAATTTTTCTCCGTGACTTGTACATAAACATCAAAAACTGAAGTACAATTTACCTTTGATTACTCATATAAAATTTTTCTTTGGGGTTTGTACAATGAAAGGGAAAAGTGATCTAAAATTGACAATTGATGACGCATATATAAATTATGTGAACAATTTGCATCTTTTAAAGTAGTTTTTTGTGAAATTTTACAAATTGAAAAACATTTTCTGGAAAAATTTTTCAGCAACTTCACATTAAGCGCAAAAAAAGATCTACTAATGATCATTGTTGACTCATATATACTCTATGTAAACCAAGTTAACATTTTCCAATGTAGTTTTGGGTTAGTTTTCACTAAATATACAACTTTTTGTTTAGAAATTTTTCTCTGGGAATTGCATATAAAGAGGAAAAAATGATGAGCAATTGACCTTTCATTACTCATAGAAAATTTTTCTCTGGGACCTGTACAATTAGAGGGAGAAGATGATCTATAATTGACCTTGATGACGTATATGTAATTTATGTGAGCAATTTGCACCTTTTAGAATAGTTTTTGTGTGAAAATTTACAAATTGAACAACTTTTCCTTATAAATTTTTTCTGTGACTTGTACATTAAGCGGGAGAAAAAAGATCTGAAGTTGACCTTTGATGACGCATTTAAAATTTATGTGAGCAATTTGCATCTTTCAAAGTAGTTTTTGTGTGAATTTTAACTAACCAAACAACTTTTACTAAAGAAATTTTTTTGTAACTTGAACATTAAGAGGAGAAAAATTATGCACGAATGAACTTTGAAGACTCATATATATACTTCTTGTAAACCAAACTGACTTTTTAAAAGTATCTTTGGATTAGTTTTTGGTAATTAAACAATTTATCGTTAAGAAATTTTTCTCTTGGACCTGTAAAATAAGAGCGAAAAAATGATCCGTAATTGACCTTTGATGACGCAAATGTACTTAATGTGAGCAATTTGCATCTTTTAAAGTAGTTTTTATGTGAACTTTCACTAATAAAATAACTTTTACTTAGAAAATTTTTTCTGTGACATGAACATTAAGAGGAGAAAAATGATGCACAAATGACCTTTGATGACTCATATATACCTTATGTAAACCAAATTGACATTTTTAATTTTGTTTTGGGGAGTTTTTACTGATTAAACAATTTTTTGTTTAGAAATTTTTCTCCGGGTTTTGTACGTAAACATGAAAAACTGAAGTACAGTTTACCTTTGATTACTCATATAAAATTTTTCTTTGGGGTTTGTACAATGAAAGGGAAAAGTGATCTAAAATTGACAATTGATGTCGCATATATAAATTATGTGAACAATTTGCATCTTTTAAAGTAGTTTTTTGTGAAATTTTACAAATTGAACAACATTTTCTGAAAAATTTTTTCAGCGACTTCACATTAAGCGCGAAAAAGGATCTACTAATGATCATTGTTGACTCATATATACTCTATGTAAACCAAATTAACATTTTTCAATGTAGTTTTGGGTTAGTTTTCACTAACTATACAACTTTTTGTTTAGAAATTTTTCTCTGGGAATTGCATATAAACAGGAAAAAATGATGAGCAATTGACTTTTGATTACTCATAGAAAATTTTTCTCTGGGACCTGTACAATTAGAGGGAAAAGATGATTGACCTTGATGACGTATATGTAATTTATGTGAGCAATTTGCACCTTTTAGAATAGTTTTTGTGTGAAAATTTACAAATTGATCAACTTTTTCTTATAAAACTTTTTCTGTGACTTGTACTTTAAGCGGGAGAAAAAAGATCTGAAGTTGACCTTTGATGGCGCATTTAAAATTTATGTGAGCAATTTGCATCTCTCAAAGTAGTTTTTGTGTGAATTTTAACTAACCAAACAACTTTTACTAAAGAAATTTTTTTGTGACTTGAACATTAAGAGCAGAAAAATTATGCACGAATGAACTTTGAAGACTCATATATACTTCTTGTAAACCAAACTGACTTTTTAAAAGTATCTTTGGGTTAGTTTTTGGTAATTAAACAATTTATCGTTAAGAAATTTTTCTCTTGGACCTGTAAAATGAGAGCGAAAAAATGATCCGTAATTGACCTTTGATGACGCAAATGTACTTTATGTGAGCAATTTGCATCTTTTAAAGTAGTTTTTATGTGAAATTTTACTAATAAAATAACTTTTACTTAGAAAATTTTTTCTGGGACTTGAACATTAAGAGGAGAAAAATGATGCACAAATGACCTTTGATGACTCATATATACCTTATGTAAACCAAATTGACATTTTTAAATTTGTTTTGGGGAGTTTTTACTGATTAAACAATTTTTTGTTTAGAAATTTTTCTCCGGGTTTTGTACGTAAACATGAAAAACTGAAGTAAAATTTACCTTTGATTACTCATATAAAATTTTTCTTTGGGGTATGTACAATGAAAAATGATCTAAAATTGACAATTGATGACGCATATATAAATTATGTTAGCAATTTGCACCTTTTAAAGTAGTTTTTGTGTGAACTTTTACAAATTAAACAACTTTTTCTGAAAAATTTTTTTCTGCGACTTCACATTAAGCGGGAAAAAAGATCTACTAATGACCATTGATGACTCATATATACTCTATGTAAACCAAATTAACATTTTTCATTGTAATTTTGTGTTGGTTTTCACTAACTATAAAATTTTTTGGTTCGAAACTTTTCTGGGAATTGTATATAAACAGTAAATATTGATGAACAACTGACCTTTGATTACTCATATAAATTTTTTCTCTTGGACTTGTACACTGACAGGGAAAAATTGATCCGAAGTTGACTCTTGATGACGCATTTAAACTGTATGTGAGCAATTTGCATCTTTCAAAGTAGTCTTTCTGTGAATTTTAACTAACTAAACAGCTTTTACTAAAGAATTTTTTTCTGTGACTTGAACATTAAGAGGAGAAAAATGATGCACAAATCAACTTTGATGACTCATATATACCTTATGTAAACCAAATTGACATTTTTAAACTTGTTTTGGGTTAGTTTTTACTAATTAAACATGTTTTTGTTTAGAATTCTTTCTCCGGGACTTGTACATAAACAGGAAAAACTGAAGTACAATTGACCTTTGATTACTCATATAAAATTTTTCTCTGGGACCTGACAATTAGAGGGAAAAGATGATCTATAACTGACCTTGATGACGTATGTGTAATATATGTGAGCAATTGGCACCTTTTAGAATAGTTTTTGTGTGAACATTTTCAAAATGAACAACTCTGTCTTAGAAAATTTTTTCTATGACTTGTACTTTAAGCGGGGAAAAAGATCTACAATCGATCCTTGATGACTCATACATACTCTATGTAAAACAAATTGACATTTTTCAATGTAAATTTGGGTTAGTTTTCACTAACTAAACAACTATTTGTTTAGAAATTTTTCTCTGGCGCCTGTACAATTAGAGGGAAAAGATGATCCATAATTGACCTTGATGAATTATACGTAATTTATGTGAGCAATTTGCACCTTTTAGAATAGTTTTTGTGTGAACATTTACAAATTGAGCAACTTTTTCTTAAAAACCTTTTTCTGTGACTTGTAAATTAAGCGGGAGAAAAGATCTGCAAATGACCTTTGACGACTCATACATATTCTATGTAAACCAAATTGACATTTTTCAATGTAGTTTTGGGTTAGTTTTCACTAACTAAACAACTTTTTGTTTAGAAATTTTTCTCTTGGAATTGTATATAAACAAGAAATAAATGTTGAACAGTTGACCTTTGATTACTCATGTAAAATTTTTCCCTGGGACCTCTACAATGAGAGGGAAAAAATGATCCATAATTGACCTTTGATGACGCAAATGTATTTTATGTGATGAATTTGCATCTTTTAAAGTAGTTTTTATGTGAACTTTCACTGATTAAACAACTTTTACTTAGAAAATTTTTTCTTTGACTTAAACATTAAGAGGAGAAAAATGATGCACAAATGGCCTTTGATGACTCATATATACCTTAAGTAAACCAAATTGACATTTTAAAATTTGTTTTGGGTTAGTTAGTTTTTACTAATTAAACAATTTTTTTCAGAAACTTTTCTCCGGGACCTGTACATGAAAAGGAAAAACTGAAGTACAATTTAACTTTGATTACTCATATAAAATTTTTCTTTGGGATTTGTACAATGAAAGGGAAAAATGATCTAAAACTGCCAATTGATGACGCATATGTAAATTATGTGAACAATTTGCACCTTTTAAAGTAGTTTTTGTGTGAATTTTTACAAATTAAACAACTTTTTCTGAAAAATTTTTTTCTGCGACTTCACATTAAGCGGGAAAAAAGATCTACTAATGACCATTGATGACTCATATATACTCTATGTAAACCAAATTAACATTTTTCAATGTAATTTTGTGTTAGTTTTCACTAACTATACAGCTTTTTGATACGAAACTTTTCTCTGGGAATTGTGTATAATCAGGAAAAAATGATGAACAATTGACCTTTGATTACTCATATAAACTTTTTCTCTTGGACTTGTACACTGACAGGGAAAAAATGATCCGAAGTTGACTTTTGATGACGCATTTAAACTGTTTGTGAGCAATTTGCATCTTTCAAAGTAGTCTTTCTGTGAATTTTAACTAACTAAACAGCTTTTACTAAAGAATTTTTTTCTGTGACTTGAACATTAAGAGGAGAAAAATGAAGCACAAATCAACTTTGATGACTCATATATACCTCATGTAAACCAAATTGACATTTTCAAACTTGTTTTGGGTTAGTTTTTACTAATTAAACATTTTTTTGTTTAGAATTTTTTCTCCGGGACTTGTACATCACCAGAAAAAACTGAACTACAATTGACCTTCGATTACTCATATAAAATTTTTCTCTGGGACCTGACAATTAGAGGGAAAAAATGATCTATAATTGACCTTGATGACGTATATGTAATTTATGTGAGCAATTTGCACCTTTTAGAATAGTTTTTGTGTGAACATTTTCAAAATGAACAACTTTTTCTTAAAAAACTTTTTCTGTGACTTCTACATTAAGCGGGGGAAAAAGATCTACAATCGATCCTTGATGACTCATACATACTCTATGTAAAACAAATTGACATTTTTCAATGTAAATTTGGGTTGGTTTTCACTAACCAAACAATTATTTGTTTAGAAATTTTTCTCTTGGACCTGTACAATTAGAGGGAAAAGATGATCCATAATTGACCATGATGAATTATATGTAATTTATGTGAGCAATTTGCACCTTTTAGAATAGTTTTTGTGTGAACATTTACAAATTGAGCAACTTTTTCTTAAAAACCTTTTTCTGTGACTTGTAAATTAAGCGGGAGAAAAGATCTGCAAATGACCTTTGATGACTCATACATATTCTATGTAAACCAAATTGACATTTTTCAATGTAGTTTTGGGTTAGTTTTCACTAACTTAGAAACTTTTTGTTTAGAAATTTTTCTCTTGGAATTGTATATAAACAAGAAATAAATGTTGAACAATTGACCTTTGATTACTCATGTAAAATTTTTCCCTGGAACCTCTACAATGAGAGGGAAAAAATGAGCCATAATTGACCTTTGATGAAGCAAATGTATTTTATGTGAGCAATTTGCATCTTTTAAAGTAGTTTTTATGTGAACTTTCACTAATTGAACAACTTTTACTTAGAATATTTTTTCTTTGACTTAAACATTAAGAGGAGAAAAATGATGCACAAATGACCTTTGATGACTCATATTTACCTTATGTAAAACAAATTGACATTTTAAAATTTGTTTTGGGTTAGTTAGTTTTAACTAATTAAATAAATTTTTTAGAAACTTTTCTCCGGGACCTGTACATGAACAGGAAAAACTGAAATAAAATTTACCTTTGATTACTCATATAAAGTTTTTCTTTGGGATTTGTACAATGGAAGGGAAAAATGATCTAAAACTGCCAATTGATGGGGCATATATAAATTATGTGAACAATTTGCACCTTTTAAAGTAGTTTTTGTGTGAACTTTTACAAATTAAACAATTTTTTCTGAAAATTTTTTTTCTGAGACTTATACATTAAGCGGGAAAAAAGATCTACTAATGACCATTGATGACTCATATATTCTCTATATAAATCAAATTAACATTTTTCAATGTAGTTTTGGGTTAGTTTTCAATAACTACACAACTTTTTGTTTTGAAATTTTTCTCTGGGAATTGTATATAAACAGGAAAAAATGATGAACAATTGACCTTTGATTACTCATGTAAAAGTTTTCTCTTGGATTTGTATACTGAGAGGGAAAAAATGATCTGAAGTTGACCTTTGATGACGCATTTAAAATTTATGTGAGCAATTTGCATCTTTCAAAGTTAGGGAATTTTAACTAACTAAACAGCTTTTACTAAAGAAATTTTTTCTGTTACTTGAATATTAAGAGGAGAAAAATGATACCGAATTGGCATTTTTAAATTTGTTTTGGGTTAGTTGTTACTAATTAAACAATTTTCTGTTTAGAACTTTCTCTCCGGGACTTGTACATAAACAGGAAAAACTGAAGTACAATTGACCTTTGATTAGTCATATAAAATTTTTCTCTGGGACCTGTACAATTAGAGGGAAAAGATGATCTATAATTGACCTTGATGACCTATATGTAATTTATGTGAGCAATTTGCACCTTTTAGAATAGTTTTTGTGTGAACATTTACAAGTTGAACAACTTTTTCTTAAAAAAGTTTTTCTGTGACTTGTACATTAAGGGGGAAAAAAGATCTACCATTGACTCATACATACTCTATGTAAACCAAATTGACATTTTTCAATGTAGTTTTCAGTTTGTTTTCACTAACTGAACAACTTTTTGTTTAAAAATTTTGCTCTTGGAATTGTATATAAACAAGAAATAAATGTTGAACAATTGACCTTTGATTACTCATGTAAAATTTTTCCCTGGGAACTCTACAATGAGAGGGGAAAAATGATCCAAAATTGTCCTTTGATGACGCAAATTTACTTTATGTGAGCAATTTGCATCTTTTAAAGTAGTTTTTATGTGAACTTTCACTAATTAAACAACTTTTACTTGGAAAATTTTTTCTGTGACTTGAACATTAAGAGGAGAAAAATGATGCACGAATGACCTTTGATGACCCATATATACCTTATGTAAACCAAATTGACATTTTCAAATTCGTTTTGGGTTAGTTTTTACTAATTAAACAATTTTTTTCAGAACCTTTTCTCCGGGACTTGTACATAAACAGGAAAAACTGAAATACAATTTACCTTTGTTTACTCATTTCAAATTTTTTTGGGGGTTTGTACAATGAAAGGGAAAAATGATCTAAAATTGACAATTGATGACGCATATACAAATTATGTAAAAAATTTGCACCTTTTGAAGTAGCTTTTGTGTGAACTTTTAAAAATTAAACAACTTTTCCTGAAAAATTTTTTTTCTGCGACTTATACAATAAGCGGGAAAAAAAGATCTACTAATGACCATTGATGACTCATATATACTTTATCTAAACCAAATTAACATTTTTGAATGTAGTTTTGGGTTAGTTTTCACTAACTATACAACTTTTTGTTTGGAAATTTTTCTCTGGGAATTGTATATAAACAGGAAAAAATGATAAACAATTGACCTTTGATTACTCATATAAAATTTTTCTCTGGAACCTGTAGAATTAGAGGGAAAAGATGATCTATAATTGACCTTGATGACGTATATCTAATTTATGTGAGCAATTTGCATCTTTTAGAATAGTTTTTGTGTGAACATTTACAAATTGAACAACTCTTTCTTAAAAAACTTTTTCTGTGACTTGTACATTAAGGGGGAAAAAGATCTACAATTGACTCATACACACTCTATGTAAACGAAATTGACATTTTTCAATGTAGTTTTGGGTTAGTTTTCACTAACTAAACAACTTTTTGTTTAGAAATTTTTCTCTTGGAATTGTATATAAACAAGAAATAAATGATGAACAATTGACCTTTGATTACTCATAAAAATTTTTTCTCTGTGAATTGTACACTGAGAGGGAAAAACTGATCTGAAGTTGAACTTTGATGACGCATTTAAAATTTATGTGAGCAATTTGCATCTTTCAAAGTAGTTTTTGTGTGAATTTAAACTAACTAAACAACTTTTACTAAAGAAATTTTTTTTTGTGACTTGAACATTAAGAGGAGAAAAATGATGCACAAATCAATTTTGATGACCCATATATACCTTATGTAAACCAAATTGACATTTTTAAATTCGTTTTGGGTTAGTTTTCAATAATTTAACAACTCTTTGTTAAGAAATTTTTCTCTGGGATTTGTACATAAACAGCAAACAAATGATGTACAATTTACCTTTGTTTACTCATTTCAAATTGTTTTGGGGGTTTGTACAATGAAAGGGAAAAATGATCTAAAATTGACAATTGATGACGCATATACTAATTATGTGAAAAATTTGCACCTTTTAAAGTAGCTTTTGTGTGAACTTTTAACAAAAATTAAATAAATTTTTCTGAAAAATTTTTTTTCTGCGACTTATACAATAAGCGGGAAAAAAAGATCTACTAATGACCATTGATGACTCATATATACTTTATCTAAACCAAATTAACATTTTTGAATGTAGTTTTGGGTTAGTTTTCACTAACTATACAACTTTTTGTTTGGAAATTTTTCTCTGGGAATTGTATATAAACAGGAAAAAATGATAAACAATTGACCTTTGATTACTCATATAATTTTTTTCTCTTGGACTTGTACACTGACAGGGAAAAAATGGTCCGAAGTTGACTTTTGATGACGCATTTAGAATGTATGTGAGCAATTTGCATCTTTCAAAGTAGTCTTTCTGTGAATTTAAACTAACTAAACAGCTTTTACTAAGGAATTTTTTTTCTGTGACTTGTACATTAAGGGGGGAAAAGATCTACAATTGACTCATACACACTCTATGTAAACGAAATTGACATTTTTCAATGTAGTTTTGGGTTAGTTTTCACTAACTAAACAACTTTTTGTTTAGAAATTTTTCTCTTGGAATTGTATATAAACAAGAAATAAATGATGAACAATTGACCTTTGATTACTCATAAAAAATTTTTCTCTGTGAATTGTACACTGAGAGGGAAAAATGATCTGAAGTTGAACTTTGATGAAGCATTTAAAAATTATGTGAGCAATTTGCATCTTTCAAAGTAGTTTTTGTGTGAGTGTAAACTAACTAAACAACTTTTACTAAAGAAATTTGTTTTGTGACTTGAACATTAAGAGGAGAAAAATGATGCACAAATCAATTTTGATGACCCATATATACCTTATGTAAACCAAATTGACATTTTTAAATTCGTTTTGGGTTAGTTTTCAATAATTTAACAACTCTTTGTTAAGAAATTTTTCTCTGGGATTTGTACATAAACAGCAAACAAATGATGTACAATTTACCTTTGTTTACTCATTTCAAATTTTTTTGGGGGTTTGTACAATGAAAGGGAAAAATGATCTAAAATTGACAATTGATGACGCATATACAAATTATGTGAAAAATTTGCACCTTTTAAAGTAGCTTTTGTGTGAACTTTTAAAAATTAAACAACTTTTTCTGAAAATTTTTTTTTCTGCGACTTATACAATAAGCGGGAAAAAAAGATCTACTAATGACCATTGATGACTCATATATACTTTATCTAAACCAAATTATCATTTTTGAATGTAGTTTTGGGTTAGTTTTCACTAACTATACAACTTTTTGTTTGGAAATTTTTCTCTGGGAATTGTATATAAACAGGAAAAAATGATAAACAATTGACCTTTGATTACTCATATAATTTTTTTCTCTTGGACTTGTACACTGACAGGGAAAAAATGGTCCGAAGTTGACTTTTGATGACGCATTTAAAATGTATGTGAGCAATTTGCATCTTTCAAAGTAGTCTTTCTGTGAATTTAAACTAACTAAACAGCTTTTACTAAGGATTTTTTTTTCTGTGACTTGAACATTAAGAGGAGAAAAATGATGCACAAATCAATTTTGATGACTCATATATACCTTATGTTAACCAAATTGTCATTTTTAAATTCGTTTTGGGTTAGTTTTCAATAATTTAACAACTCTTTGTTAAGAAATTTTTCTCTGGGATTTGTTCATAAACAGCAAACAAATGATGTACAATTGACCTTTGATTACTCATATAAAATTTTTCTCTGGAACCTGTAGAATTAGAGGGAAAAGATGATCTATAATTGACCTTGATGACGTATATCTAATTTATGTGAGCAATTTGCACCTTTTAGAATAGTTTTTGTGTGAACATTTACAAATTGAACAACTCTTTCTTAAAAAACTTTTTCTTTGACTTGTACATTAAGGGGGAAAAAGATCTACAATTGACACATACATACTGTATGTAAACGAAATTGACATTTTTCAATGTAGTTGTGGGTTAGTTTTCACTAACTAAACAACTTTTTGTTCAGAAATTTTTCTCTTGGAATTGTATATAAACAAGAAATAAATGATGAAAAATTGACCTTTGATTACTCATAAAAATTTTTTCTCTGTGAATTGTACACTGAGAGGGAAAAAATGATCTGAAGTTGAACTTTGATGACGCATTTAAATTTTATGTGAGCAATTTGCATCTTTCAAAGTAGTTTTTGTGTGAATTTAAACTAACTAAACAACTTTTACTAAAGAAATTTTTTTTGTGACTTGAACATTAAGAGGAAAAAAATTTTATACGAATGACCTTTGAAGGCTCATATATACTTTATGTAAACCAAGTTGACTTTTTAAAGTAGCCTTGGGTTAGATTTTGCTAATTAAACAACTTTTCCTTAAGAAATTTTTCTCTGGGACCTGTACAATGAGAGGGAAAAAAGATCCATAATTGACCTTTGATGACGCAAATATACTTTATGAGAGCAATTTGCATCTTTTAAAGTAGTTTTTATGTGGATTTTAAATAATTAAACAACTTCTACTTAGAAATATTAAGAGGAGAAAAATGATGCACAAAAGACCTTTGATGACTCATATATTCTTTATGTAAACCAAATTGACATTTTTTAAAGAAGTTTTGGGTTAGTTTCCGCTAATTAATCAAATTTTCGTTAAAAAGTTTTTCTCTGCTGGGACTTGAGCAATAAGAGGGAAAAAATGATCTAAAATTGACAATTGTTGACGCATTTATAAATTATGTGAGCAATTTGCACCCTTTAAAGTAGTTTTTGTGTGAACTTTTACAAATTAAACAACTTTTTCTGAAAATTTTTTCTGCGACTTATACTTTAAGCGGGAAAAAAGATCAACTAATGACCTTTGATGACTCATATATACTCTAAGTAAACCAAATAAAATTTTTCAATGTAGTTTTGGGTTACCTTTTGTTTAGAAATTTTTCACTGAGAATTGTATATAAACAGGAAAAAATGATGAAAACTTGACCTTTGATTACTCATATAAATCTTTTCTCTTGGAATTGTACACTGAGAGGGAAAAATGATCTAAAATTGATTTTTGATGACGCATATTTAACTTATGTGAGCAATTTCCATCTTTTAAAGTAGTTTTTGTGTGAACTTTCACTAATTAAACAACTTTTACTTAGAAATTTTTTTTCTAAGACTTGAACATTAATAGGAAAAAAATGATGCTAAAATTATCTTGATGACTCATGAATAGTAAATGTAAACCAAATTGAAACAATTTAAAGTTGTTTTGTGGTAGTTTTTACTAACTAAACAACTTTTTGTTTAGAAATCTATTCTGCGGTACTTGTACATAAAAAGGAAAAAATGATGAACAATTGACCTTTGGTTACTCATATGAAAAATTTTCTCATGGACTTGTACACTGAGAGGCAATGGTCTAAAATTGACCTTTGATGACGCATTTATATATCTATGTGAGCAACTTGCATCTTTTAAAGTAGATTTTGTGTATTTTCAGTAATCAAACTACATGTACTATTGAAAATTTTTCTTTGACTTGAACATTAAGAGGAGAAATAATATACGAATGACCTTTGATTACTCATATATACTTTTTGTAAACCAAATAAAATCTTTCAATGTAGTTTTGGGTTACCTTTTGTTTAGAAATTTTTCTCTGAGAATTGTATATAAACAGGAAAAAATGATGAAAACTTGACCTTTGATTACTCATATAAATTTTTTCTCTTGGACTTGTACACTGAGAGGGAAAAAAGATCTAAAATTGATTTTTGATGACGCATATTTAACTTATGTGAGCAATTTGCATCTTTTAAAGTAGTTTTTGTGTGAGCTTTCACTAATTAAACAACTTTTACTTAGAAATTTTTTTCTGTGACTTGAACATTAAGAGGACAAAAATGATGCTAAAATGATCTTTATGACTCATGAATAGTTAATGTAAACCAAATTGACACAATTTAAATTTGTTTTGGGGTAGTTTTTACTAACTAAACAACTTTTTGTTTAGAAATTTATTCTGCGGTACTTGTACATAAAAAGGAAAAAATGATGAACAATTGACCTTTGATTACTCATATGAAAAATTTTCTCATGGACTTGTACACTGAGAGGGAACAATGGTCTAAAATTGACCTTTGATGACGCATTTATATATTTATGTGAGCAACTTGCATCTTTTAAAGTAGATTTTGTATATTTTCAGTAATCAAACTACATTTACAATTGAAAGTTTTTCTGTGACTTGAACATTAAGAGGAGAAATAATATACGAATGACCTTTGATGACTCATATATACTTTTTGTAAACCAAATTGACTTTTTAAAATTAGCTTTGGGTTAGTTTTTGCTAACTAAACAACCTTGCGTTAACAAATTCTTCTCTGGGATTGTACAATGAGAGGAAAAAAATGACCTAAAATTGACATTTGGTTATGCATATAGAATTTATGTGAGCAATTTGCACCTTTTAATATATTTTTCGTGTGGAATTTTACAAATTAAAAACATCTTTTTCTTAAATTTTTTTTGTGACTTTACAATAAGCGGGAAAAAAGATCTACAAATGGCCTTTGATGACTCATATATACTCTATGTAATCCAAATTGACATCTTTCAACGTTGTTTTGAGTTAGTTCTCACTGACTACACAACTTTTTGTTTAGAAATTTTTCTCTGGGAATTGTACTTAAACTGGAAAAAATGATGAATAATTGACCTTTGATTACTCATATAAATATTTTCTCTGGGACTTGTACAGTGATTGGGAAATAATGATCTAAAACTGACCTTTGATAACGCATTTATAATTTATGTGAGCAATTTGCATCTTTTAAAGTAGTTCTTGAGTGAAGTTTCACTAATTAAAAAGTTTTACTATTGAAATTTTTTCTGTGACTTGAACATTAGGAGGAGAAAAATTATGCACAAATGACCTTTAATGACTCATATATACTTTATGAAAACCAAATTGACATTCGTTTAAAGTAGCTTTGGGTTAATTTTGCCAATTAAACTACTTTTCCTTAAGAAATTTTTCTCTGGGACCTGTACAGTGAGAGCGAAAACTGATCCATAATTGACCTTTAAGAGGAGAAAAATTAGGTACAAATGATCTTTAATGACACATTTAATCTTTATGTAAACCAATTTTTTTTTAAAAGTAGCCTTAAAATAGTTTGCTAATTAAGCAACTTTGCCTTAAGAAAGTTTTCTCTGGGACCTCTACAGTGAGAGGGAGAAGATGATCCATAATTGACCTTTGACAATGCATTGAGATTTAAGTGAGCAATATGCATCTTTTAAAGTAGTTTTTGTGTGAACTTTCACTAATTAAACAACTTTTACTAGAGAAATTTTTCCTTAGACTTGAACATTAAGAGGAAAATGTTATGTAAAAATGACCTCTAATGACGCATATATACTTTATGTAAACCAAATTAACTTTTTTAAAGTAGCTTTGGGTTAGTCTTTGCTAATTAAACAACTTTTCCTTAAGAAATTTTTCTTTGGGACCTGTACAGTGAGAGCGAAAAGATGATCCATCTTTTCCAGATCATGTCGGCATATGCTTCAGCCGTTCTGAAAGATTTTCTCAGGTCGTGGTAGCGTTCACTGGATGGCATGAAAGATGCACTCACGTTCCCTCGTCCTAGCAAGAAATGATTGGTTGTCAGGGCTGTCAGATCCTCTGGGTCGTCACTTACTGCTGTCAGGGGTCTTGCTTTGAGTGTTTGTTTCACAAGACACATTGTTGTGCTGAGCACCTCGCCGGTGAGGCTTCTGTTGTCCAAGATTGCAATCATGCCTTTCTTGCAACTTTGAACCAGTCTTTCCCAGATTCCACCAAAGTGTGGCGCTTCAGGTGGGTTGAATTTCCAAACGATCTTTTTCTGAGCTAAGTCGCTTTCAATCTTAGCTTTGTCCCATTCGTCCATGAATGCTTTCAGTTGCTTGGCTGCTCCAACGATGTTTGTGCCGTTGTCGCTGAGGATGGTATTTGGGTAGCCACGTCTTGCAGTGAATCTTGTCACAGCAGCTAGACATGACTCGGTGTCCATTGACTGTGTGACTTCGATGTGCACTGCCCTCGTTGTCAGGCAAGTGAAGATGCAGCACCATCTCTTCAAGATACGTCGTAGGAACTTCACTTCAAAGGGTCCGAAGTGGTCGATTCCGGTATGAGTGAATGGGAACACATTAAGTCAAAGGTTCATCAAGTCGTTCTCGGAGTAGATCCGCCATCGGTGTGTAAATTGGATTGGCGTTCCTGTGTCTGCATTTGATACATCTCGACTTAATTTTTCGTAATGCATTTCTTTTTCCGATGATCGAGTATTCTTGTTGGAGCATGTTTCTCATGTATTCTGTGCCTTCGTGCAAGTTGTCACAATGAGCTCTCTCCAACAGAATTTGTACTACAGGATTCTTTGCTGTCAATAGTATTGGGTGTTTGGCATTGTAAGCGAGGTTTGAATGCTTCAGTCAACCTTTCACTCGAATTTCTCCATCTTCGTCTATGAAGGGTGACAATTTGGCGATGTTCAATGTTTTCGAGATTTCTTTGCTGTATACTATCGACTTTGAAACATTCGGGAAACTTTCGTCTTGAACAGATCGAAACAGTATTTGCTGTGCTTGATGAATTTCATCTGCTTTGAGGGTACCCCTCTGCTTCGTCTTGAACCTCATGCAATAGGCAATGAATTGTTTAATTCCGTTGAAGCTACTGCATCGTCTCCAGTCAATAGTTGGTCTAGTTTGTTTTCTGTGGCTACAGTACTGGTAGCATGCTCAGCTTCAACTTCGTTCACTTGACGCCATGGCTTCGGCCACTTTTCTTCATCTGCCTGGAGCCATACCGGCCCATTCAGCCATACGGACTCATTGAGGCCTTCGATGGTCATTCCTCGGGTTACGATGTCGGCAGGCTTTTCGACACCTTTGGCATGTCTCCATTGATGCATCGATGAGTTTTCAGTATCTCCGCTGCTCTGTTCGCAACGAACACTTGTTGTTTCTTGTGCGATGCCTGCAGCCATTGTAAGACCGTTGATGGATCGGTCCAATGAAAGATTTTGTCAATTTTGACATCATGCTCGTTTAGAATCTGCTTTCTGAGACGAACTACGTAAACTGCGGCTTGGAGTTCTAACTTCGGTATTGTGATATGTCTGATGGGTGCCCCACGGCATTTTCCTCTCACATAGGTGAGTCCTAAGGTTGCTTCGTCTTGCAGATAAGCCACGATGCACATTGCATCTTCTGACGCGTCAGTGAAAATGTGAAGTCTGAGGTTTGAACATCCATTTTCAAAATAAAGTCGGTTTATTGATATTGTCCTTATTTCTCTCAACTCAGAGCACCAGTCACTGAACAGTTTTGAGTGTTCTGCTGACAACGCCTTGTTCCATGCCTGTCCCATTGCTGCCCAAATGCTTTTGAGTAGGAAACGCATTCGTATCGTGAAGGGTGAACATATCCCAAGTGGGTCGAACACTGCTGAGACAAAGGATAGGACATTTCTCTGAGTTATTTTTGCCGGAACTTCTTGTTAAGTTCCACATGAGACTGTCTCTGTCCGTATTCCAGTTTAGACCAAGTATTGAGAATGATTAAGGTTCAGCTTCCAAAGTTTTCACCACTTTCGTTGACCTGTCTGTTTCTGGGATCCATGACTTGACCTCTTCGTCACTTGTTGTCCATTTCGTCAATTTGAATCCTCCTTTGATGAGAACGTCTCTGACTTTCTGGTAGATTTCGATTGCTTCTTGAAGGGTTCTGACTGACTTTAGGAAATCTTCCATTTAGAAATTTCGCTGAACCGTTTTGACGAGACTTTTGTCGTTGACTTCGTTATCTTTCGCCACTTGGTGCAAAGCGTAACTTGCACAAGTCGGCGAGCTTTTCGCCCCAAAAACGTGTTATTTGTACTCGTATACTTCCATCTTCTGCTCTGGATGTTCTCGTCAGAGAAATCGTAGGCATCGGTTGTCATCGTTTTGGACAGCAACTTGAAGAAACATTGCTTCTATGTCGGCTGATAAAGCTATTTTGTGTTCTCGGAAGCAAAAAATAATTCCGATCAAATTCTGCAGCAGGTTTGATCCAGATAGAAGTTTGTCGTTTAGTGCTATATCTTGGAACTTTGCACACTCTTCTGACTTTTTCGACTTTGTGCGTTTTTATGACGGGATGATGTGGCAAATACCATTGCAGTTTGTCTTTGGTTTCATTTAGTTCAGTTTGATCTACTTTCCGAACTTATCCAGCGTTGACATCCGTGTCAATGGTTTCTTGGTAGCGCTTCTTTAGCGTGTCGTCTTTCTCTAGGCGTCGTTCTAGGGACTTCAGCTGCCCCATTGCTGAATAGAAGTTGTTTGTCAACTTCACTTCTTTCTCTCGCCACAGAAGTTCGTATTTTTCACCGTTGAATCGGGTCGTTTGTTCCAAAGTCTTCATTGCTCGTTGTTCGTCTTCTGAATGACCTGTGACATCGCAGTTTGAGGCGTAGGACTCGATATCCCACCACTTACTCAACTGGTTTGCCAATTTGTCATCTGCAATTGATGTTGCTGTGGTCGCAAGAGTTGCTGCTTGCTTCGCTGGTAGGGGTCCACTTAAGGCCCAATCAATCTTTGATTTCACTGCCCATGGTGCAGTTTTTACTTCTGACTTCTTGAATTCGAAAGGGTGATGAATGTCGTAACAGTCTTGTCCAAGAATCGCTTGAACATCGTTTAGATTGTAGTTCTGATTTGGCAAGTTCCTCAGATGTGGGTAGCGATCTTTTAACTCTTGCAGCTCCACAATTTGGTCTACCAATTTCAGTTTCTCGTGCACATAGAATGGCACTGTTGTCAGTGGTCGAGACTTCTCATGCGCTGAAACAACTATCGGCACTATTTCAGTCTTGACATCTTGTGAGCCATGTATCCCTGCTACTGATAGAGATGCTTTTCGGCCTTGGAGTTGGAGTTTTGACACCACTGATTTGTCCACAAAAGAGATTGAGGATCCCGAATCACAAATCGCTAGTACATTTAGGCTTAAGTCTCTGTTTGTCAGCTTGATTCGTACCCATGGGATTCCTCCTTGGGTGACGTTAGTTGCTACTGCCGTTGTAGCATCTGAGAAATTCTTTTTTGTTTACTTTATCGGTAGGTCGCTGTGCAGAAGCCTGTTATGACGCCTTCCACAGCCGGCAACACAGCATGTCCTGCTTTTGCAGTCCTTCGACATGTGACCTGGTCTCAAACAATTGAAACACAGTCGGAAACTCTGAACATGCTCTCGTCGTTCATTTACTTTCATCGATTTGAACTTTTCACAAGTCCAAACGGGGTGTTGTCCGTCTTTGAAGGGATATTCAAAATTCTTGGGTTTGCCTGACTCTTCAGCGTTTGAAGCAAAGGTGCTTGTCTTCGGTTTATCACGGCTCTGAAATTTGTTTCTGTCAAAAGACGAGTTTGTTTGTGCTAACAAGTTCTCATGAATTACAGCTTTGGAGGCAAGCCACTCTTTGAAAATAATCGGGTTGCCTCTCAGTAGTCGACGATCTTGCATATACTGCAACCACTGTTCTCTCAGTTGCGGAGAAATTTTCTCGTTGTTGAACTTAGCCCTGCTTCGGCTTCTAGGTCTGATGTGTATCCAAGTTGAGTCAAGGTGTGCACCACATTTGTAACCACATTTGCAAACTTGACGATGCTCGTCGTGTCGAATTGGAGGATGAGAATGTATTTTCTTGAATTGAGCATTCACTATGACATCTGATATGCCATACTTCTCACAGATTTTAACCCAAGCATGATAGTATGATTGCGAGCTGAATCCCATTCCCGATATTGCTGCTTTTGCTTGACCCGTGAGACTGGTCTTCAGGTATTGCATCTTTTCCGTATCGCTGATTGGCTTTTGATGAACAACAACATCAAAGAGACCTGACCACTCTGGCAACTCCAGGGGGTCTCCTGAAAACTCAGTCAGTTTTAGTTTTGGCAAGCCACTGGCACCACTGCTTGGTACTGGTTGGTAAATGACTTGGGGAGTGGTTTGATTCATTGTGCTCTCTCTGTTTCTCCTCTCGGCAGAGCTGTTTCGAGAGTTTTTAATGGGACTCTGACTCCTGTTTCTGTCTTGAACTGCTGACGTTCCCTGCTGGTGAAACGTCGTCCTTGTCAACGACGGCGCTGGGTTCGTTACTATAATTTGTTTACGGATTTCTGGTTTCTTGAGATTGCTCGGTACAGTCAAATGTGTTGAGAAAAGTCCTTCACCCGGTTGGAACAGTAGGGTAGTTTTGGGTAGGTGCTGAAACGTTTGTCAACTCTGTCCTGGGTGACATTCGTTGGAGGGTAAATAACAACATTTCGAGATAGTGGCCGTCTAGGGACAGACTGTTGAGCCACTGATTCTGCCCACCCGGCTGTTCTTTCGTGATTTCGTTTTGAACCAACACTTTCTATCTCATCTGCCACTGATCCGGAAGCTCTTGAGCTTCCTTTGGTCAGCTCAATTTTCAGACGTCTTTGTTATTCATCTTCCTCTGCTTTCTTTATTTCATTTTCAAGGGCTCGCTCATGCTGTCGAAGATGCAGTTCGTCTTTTTTTGTTGCATCTTTAGACGTAAATCTTGTTCTTGTTGCTGTTGACAAAATTCTATTTCCACACGCTCCTGCTCCAACTCCAACTGCCACTAGCAGTCGTTGCTCTGTTTCTTTCTTGGCTCTTAGGTTTTCGAGCTCCATTTGTTCAATCTGTCGCCTTCTCGATGATCGGGAGTTAGCGATACTTGGTTGTTTTCTGCTTCCTTGTGTAGCAGAATGCCTGGAAGAGACCTCAACGTTCTCGTCAGCGTTTTCTAGTGCTCCATTTCTTGTATAATTTACAGTTTCATTTGGGTCTTTGTCAACAGCCAATGTAGATGACAATAATGATGTTTGAATTCCACAATCCTTGCTGAGCCTGTACTGCTTGATCAGGTCTCGATAGTAACTTCTAGCATTAATGAAATTCGCTAATCCGTGGAGACAAGCTTCTGTCTTCATTATTTGAAGAAATACAGCAAAAATTGCCTCTAGCTTTTCTAATAACCGTTCCGCTTGATTACACAGTATCTCCTTTTCGGAGTCGCTTAAATTTTCTGCTTTCAATTTCTTTCCGAGTTTTAAGAATTCGTTCTCGATTGGAACAGAATCTTCCAATAGCTTGTACACTCGCAATGCATCTTTCCGGTAGTCGACCACTACTGCGCGACAATCTCCAATGTGTCGGAGATCTGGTACTTTGTCAACTACCCATTGCAAAACTTTACTCTTTTCTTCTAACATACGCTTGGTTTCGTTGTCAAAGTTTTCAAAATGCTTTGGTTTTAATAGTAACCTCTGCAGTTGTCGGTTGTCTTCCAGGTTGTCGTACGTCTCGAAGAAACATCGATAGGCACCTTCGGCCGTCATTGTCTTGTTTTGTGTCAGGTAGCCTTCTAGCTCGTTGAGGTGTCTGGAGAAGGACTTGAGTAGGTCAGCTTGCTCTTTCTCTAACGTCTTGAGTTTACCACTCGCCTTCAAATCAGCTGTCATCAAGTGTCTTTTGGGACTTTTGCTGGCCATCGTTGATGGTTGTGTTTTGGTCCACCAGGTCGAATCGAAGATTCGTTGCTGTTCGTGTCACTGCTGTTGTTGTTGTCCGGGTCGGTGGACCAAATGTTGCGGCTGCTCAAGAATCTCAGCGGAACCGATACATCACAGCCTGGTTCTCGAGTTTTACGCCGGCCTGGTTCTTCACTGGGTTCGATTGACAAACGATCTCGCAGAAATAATTAGTCGTAAATATTTACATAAAGTATATATGTGTCAACAATAGTCAATTGTACGTCAATTTTTTCTTTTGACGTACAAGTCCCGGAGAAAAGTTTCTGAACAAAAAGTTGTTAACTTAAAGAAAACTAACGAAAACTACTTAAAAAAAAGTCAATTTTGTTTAAATAAATAGGTATATAGGAGTCATCAAAGGTCAATTGTACATAATTTTTCACCTCTTAATGCAAAGGTCACAAAAAAAATAAAAAGATAAAAATTGTTTATTTAGTGAAAGTTCACACTAAAACTTCTTTCAAAGTCGCAAATTGCTCACATAAATTATATATATTTCATCAAATGTCAATAATAGATAATTTTTCTCTCTCACTGTACAAGTCTCAGAAAAAAAATTTCTTAACAAAAAGTTGTTTAATTAACGAAAGCTAACCCAAAACTACTTTAAAAAATGTCAATTTGGTTTACATAAAGTATATATGAGTCATCAAAGATCATTTGCACGTCATTTTTCTCTTAATGTACAAGTCCCACAGAAGAATTTTTTCACAAAGGTGGTTTTGTTGCGGCTGCTCAAGAATCTCAGCGGAACCGATATATCACAGCCTGGTTCTCGAGTTTTACGCCGGCCTGGTTCTTCACTGGGTTGTATTGACTAACGATCTCGCAGAAATAATTAGTCGCTCGGACGTATTTAAAGGACTGTAACTTTAATTTTGTTGATTGAAGTTAAGAAAATCCTTAGTGATAATCTATGTTCAATCTCGTGCTGAAGTTTGTAAGGCTTCAACCAGTGTTAGTAAAGTTGCTAGCTTCTCGTTAAGTAAGCTCAACTAACTTAGAACTCGCAAGATCTTACGATCTAGCAAAACTTAGCAAAAAAGACTAAAGTTGTTAAAGAATCAAATTTTAGTCTATCTGAGAGCCAACTGCTCTTGGTAACAGTTTCTATTGGTTCTAAATACAATACGGTTTCACTAATCAAACAATTGGGTTAAAGTAAATGATCAAATATTTATCAATTATAACATCATCGCTACTTGTCTCTGATTGGTTAATCAAGAAAATGATTTAGGTCATTGTTTACATAGTAAATGTCAAATTACTGCAATATTTACTTTTGTTGACATAAGAACGGATGGTTATTACGTGGCTGTGAATGCCTCGAATGTATGGTATTTCACCTTTAATGATCATCTAAAGTATCACAAAATAAACAATTTAAGAAGTTTACCAATAAATAACAAAATATCGAAAATTGCCAATTTTGCACCAAATAAGTGCTAATAGCCACACTTGTGGGTCTGATGCAATAACGTTCGTTGGTTCCATGAGTAGCTTAGAGGTAACCCTAACCGTCTGCCATAACCTCGGGTTGCTCGGGTTTTGCCTTCCCAAAATCGGAGGGGGTGGACAAATTTTCGGTCCCAACCTGTAAAAATTTTCAGTTTTGACCATTTTTGAGTTTTGACAAATTCTAAGTTTTTTCAGTTTCAAAAGTTATTTCTTGCTGTCGGATGGTTTATCTAGCTGACTTGAAGTGGCGCCAACAAGGACTGTTCAATTGCAGTTATACAAAAGCCCGATGGAACATGCTTTTCAACGTTGTTACTTGAACTTATTTTTGGGTTATTGAATGCTGCGTGCACTGGTAGTAGAAGAGACTCTAGGTCAAAATATGTCACAATCGGGGCAAAGAATCTGGCCTGAAACTTTTTGAAATTTAGAAAGCTCGCCTTCTCTTTCGGCATTTTAATGTGGACCGCTTCATAGTTGCTACAAAGTTTTTTGTGTCTTTCCATTACTTCAATGGTGCTATGTACATGAAAACAATTTCGGCAAATTTGAGAACGTGTGTGAAAATTTTTACCACGAACATTCTGTACTAAATTTACTTACTCAGTGATAAGCACGTAGTGGAAAATCTTACCGTCGCTTAGTAGCAGAAGGTCAACCACCAATTCTTGATCCCACTTCTCGGAAACTTGATATGGTATGAGTTCTTCCTTCTCGTAAAGTGTGAAACAAAGAAAAAATGCTGTTTTTTGGATCGTAGAAGAAAATCGAAAGTGGCATTGATACTAAAGGTTGCTAATTCATAAAGAAACTTTAACAAAGCTTCAATCACCGAAAAACGTTTATTTGGACGTCGTTTTTGTTCTCGAATATCCCGATTCCATCCACAGACATTGCCATCTTGTGTGCACCATACGGTTGATTAGCCCTTGGTTTGTTTGGTCCGTACATAGAAGGACTTCGCTTTGTTCGCCAAGTGGTGTCTTCGGTCACGAGTGGGGGTCCGTAGAATAAGTGGAAATCAGCCGTGTAGCAAAATAGAAAGCAGTTTGGATCTTGGTAGTTCCTGATGTTCAGTAGGGATTACTTTGGTTGGTACTTCCCTGGCAGAGCAATGTAGGAGCCAGCAGAAGTTGGGGAGAACCTTGACAATTTAATTTCGAATGACAGAAGATTTTCGAAACGCCATCCGCTTCCATTTGTTGTTATTGATGAGATACTGTTTGTTATTTGTTCAACTTTATTCCAGAACACTTCATCTGTCAGATTTTCACCAGGGTAGACGATGGTCATTTCTGAGTTTATGAAAAAATTGTAGTATTCTGGTTCTTCTGTTTCAGATACGACTTTCAAGATTTTTATTTTTGCTGCGATTTAAATTTTCTTCGGCCCTGCTTCGGTCTCGCTTCTGACAATCTGTTGAATCTCATGTTTTTGATTCATGAGATACTCAAGCATGTCGTTTTCGATGTCTGACGTTTTCGTGCGCAATTGCATCGACCGTAAGTTTCCACCTATTGATGATATCATGGGTAGGTCACCACTGTATCCATTGTTTCTCCACTGGGGTTTTCCATGATTCGGTTTCATAAGGTCGTCGAACACTGATTTCAGTAAGAAAATTTTGCTGCAAAAAACACAATGATGAACTGTTTCGGATCCGTGCAGTTGGTTTGTATGTTTGATCATTTTGACTAGCGATGGTGATTCGAAGTTGCAGTCATTGCACTGAAGTGGCTTGTTCTGGGTTTTGATTTTGTTTATTGCTTTTGGATGTCTCCTTAAGCTGCGGAAACTTGAAAAAGTTTTCTGGCAGATTTCACACTGGCAGCTCATTTCCGCAAATAGCTTTAAGCAAACAGTAGTCAATGTTTGAATTTGATCAACTTTCTGATAGCAACCAAGCTTTGAAAATGAGTGTTTCGTACCCAGAAGAATGATCAAATAAAAGCACTACGCTCAATCCTTACGGTCTTCTAGCTTGAGAGGAACTTACGTAGACTTCAGTCACACCCTCTCTTCTAAGAATAATTTTGTTCTTATCGGTTCATTGAATTTAACCTTAACATTTGGCTATAATCTGTGTTCAATTAGTTGTGGGAAGCCTGTAGGACCTCACTCGAAGTTTTTACGATTGATTCGGTACTCAAAGGGAATGGGGCTCAGACAACCCACTTGAAATCAGTTTTTGTTGAATGATCACCACTCGTTATTCCTAATTCAATTGTTGAACAATGTTTTGATCAGGTGTATCGCCCGTTTATGTTTTACGAGATGAAGCGCTGGGGTGCAAAGGTGCCGCCTACCGCTCGGTTGATGTTCCACAGGATCAACGGAAGCAGTAACAACTGGTTTTCTGTATCAAGTCTGGTTGGAACCTATTTTTGTTAGGAAATTTTATTTTTGTTTGGGTTTGGTTATAGGTGTCAAATGTTGGTAGTAAACTTTGATTAGTGGCTGGCAACCGGAAGACCACCTACCCTCATTTTACAAATTCCGCTCTTAAATCTCACTTTTCAGTCTCTTTAGTCTATTAACTCTCTTTCAAATTCTAATTGCAATTCTAAATTGTAAGTTAAAATGGATTGTGAACAAAAATCATTCTCGTGCCCCTATATTTTCCCCTACAGAAAACTTATCATGAAAGAAGTAACTGTGATATTCAATGAGTCCGCCCTTCACAAAAAAATTATACAGGAATTCTTCTAAAATTATTGAGGGGCTGGTAATGATGCTCGACGTTGGTGGAAATGAGCACTTCCGCCTGGTTGATCTAATGACGTACCAAATATTTGTTACCCCTGAAGAAAAGAGAGACACAAAACTGGAAAACTTTTTCCTTCTTGTGTCTGCGCCAATGCACCGCGAGTACTTCTTCGGTACTCGCTAAGTTCAATCGCCAACCCTTACTTTAGTTCGGTTTTTATTCTACATTAAAAAAGCTTCGCTTGTTTTACACGAAAGAATGTGAACTTTCTCTTACACTCAGATCAGAATATATACTAGAGATATATGGTGGTTAAGATCTAGGACATCATTGAAAAGGGTGGGGAAACACCCCCTTTTAAACTTTCTTTTTTCTTTTTTCCTTTTCTCTCGGACATCAATGTTGTAGCCTATAGATGAGAACTTGGGGGGTCCAAAAGTGTTTCAAAACATTCACAAGGTAAGTTAAAAACGGTTCGAAAACGGCGGCTACGCTATGTTTACGAGGTTGCTGAAACCAAAAATTCTTCACGTGTTTCTTGAGGTTTCCGGTCTGTATCAACAATTATGCATTTTTTTGAAATTGTCAAAAAATTATTTTTCACTGTTTATTTTCTGGCTACTAACCCCACGGGGTGGGTACGTTGCAGATATAGTGTTGTTTTTTGATGAATTTTTTTTTTCATTTTTGAAAAATTTTGAAAAATTTTTTAGAAGTTGTTTTCTGTTGAACTTATGTTTTTTCACAATAAAATGAAAAGCATTGATTCCACTGGGTCATTTTTCCCACGTTAATTGTTGTACTGCGGCTGTGGGACAATCTGGGCAACAAATCTTTCCTAAAAAAGGAAAATAACTTTAGAAATTTTGTATTTGTTTGTTGTACAAAATTAGCCAGATTTTTTCATGTTATTAATTTTGTCAACTTTTATAAAGAAATGTTGAATGTCAATGAACAATGGAGCAACAGTATTAGCAGTATGTTTTACAGCCACTCGCTCACACAAGAGAAGATTTTCTGGTAAATGCTTTAAGAATTTTGGAAAGTTTTAGTCGTTTTCTCAACTGAGCACCTTTTTGTTTTGCGATAATTGTTGAATTTGTTCGATTTCTTTTATCTTTTTCTTTTTTCATTGTTTTCCCTAAAATTTTACCAAGTACAATTCCCAGTGGTATCTCTCTTGCATTCCAAAACATTCATTGTAGCTTTCTTCTCAAGGGTTAGTTACAATAAAAAGTTTTTCAAAAGAACGTACAATTTCATTCCTTTTACATTGGGTTAGAGAGTTAGTAAACTTGAATAATTTGAAAATCATAGCAGTTTTTCTCCTCAGTATGGTTTCGTTCTGGTTATCAAGTTTTTCTCTGGATCCGATTTCTTCGATCTTTGTCATAATTACTGTTTTCGTTTTGGGTGCAAGAAATCGGCATGCGGGTGGAGTCACTTTACTGTCCGAGCAATTGAGACCATCTACTGATCGAAACACTGGTATAGTAGGAGTATCTGGAGGGAAATTCAGATAGTTTTCACTGTCATTAATTTCACAATCATGGCTATCAATATTGGGAGTTTTCCAGAGAGCCTCGATCCCTTCGAGATCTCTCCAATATCTGTCTTGATTTTCGTATAAAGATATTTCTTTCGAGTCGTAGTCGTAGAATATCTTTCAAATATTTACTTCAAGAACTGACGTATCAAATATAAAGTCTCGGGCGTAATTCGTTACGAAATCTAATGTGTACTGGTAGCCTTTAAGTAATGCTTTCTCAAAACGAAGTGTTTGGATGAAATCTAACATAACAACCGGAGGAGACAAATGGTTTGATATAACCCACCTATCGTTTGTCAATACTTGTTCGATAATAACGATTGTTTTTTTCCTGTGTGTTTTGCAAGCTATTATTCTTTTCTCTAAGCTTTTCTCGCTTTTCAGAATAATAACTACTGGAGACATTTTATGTTTCTTATTTCTAGAACTACAACAAAAATTTGATTGTTGAAAACGAGAAATGGCTCAAGGAATATAAACAAGAAATTTGTTCAACTTTCAACAATTGCGTATTGTGGTTGAGAACTGTATGTCATAAAATTTTATTTATTCAAACAAAGTTTTGCACTAAATTAAATTCAGATCAGGTGTGAAACCAGACTGATAAGCGATTGTTTTTGGCAAACAACTTAACATGGGGTTTTTTAGTACGATAAATTCAGAACAGGTGTAAACCCAGACTGATAAGCGATTGCTTTTGGCAAACAACTTAACATGGGGTTTTTTAGTATCTTATAATTTCGACATGGACCGCAGAGATAAAGTGTATTCTGTTCTATAAGTTGGCTAAAATACGTAAAGTTTTCATGGTATTTGGTCCTGACATTATCAATACTAGATCAAAGTTCAATTTTTAACATGAGCTCTTATTCTATTGTAATTGGGTGTCTTGAAAGCTATGTACTGGAGACTATAGCTAAAATATACGAGAGTTATGCTTTTAATTTAAAATGATTTAGGTTCTGAGGAATTATTGGTCGACCAACCACATTTTTAATGCTCAAAGTCTAGTAGCTCTGGGAGTATGTGTTTTGATTAAAGTGTTTTACTTCAATATTGTTTTCATTTCCAACCATTCATTTGATTTTATTCTCTTGGAATAAACAGTAGATCACCTGAGTGCATTAAAACGAACAAATCTGAAACCCTCAAGAAAGATATCGAATTCTGTGATCAGTTTATTGATATCTCAGAAACTGCAAAATGAATTGTAAGGGTCTCAACGAAAATCTGAAAACCTATGAAACTTCTGGCACCTATGTTGCAATAAAGCTGTTCAGAAGGAACAACCAAAGTGATGATGATAATAAGTTGTCCGAAGAGTAAACCTTTCTCTTTCAGAATTTGATAGACTAGTGGAACATATCCAAAGAATCAGAGGTCTGATCGAGTCAAAGGACACAGAGTTTCCTTAAAAGTACAAACTGAGCCTCCAAAAGTTACTTCGAATGCAGTTAAAAGAAAGGAAGTCGAAAACGATAGATTTTCACAACATATTCATTCAACCAACGATACAAATTCGGAAGACGAGAGTCAACCCCTGTAAAAAATCAAAAAAAATCTAGCACACAAATAGAACTTAGCCTACAAGATAGAAAAATACAATGTCTGCTGCAATGAAAGAACGTTCTCCAAAGTATTTTCGACAATTTCAAAAATCATTTCACTTTCCTTTTTCTTTTGTAAACTAAACATGGACAAAAATAAAAATGCAAATTTTGCGTATGCATACCACCAAAAAGTTCATTTTGTCACAACTCTTTTGTTCATTACAATGTCCTAATTTCAACTGAAAATTTATCAATGTTAGAAGGATACGACAGCTAAAAGCTTATGTAATACCTTGTTTTTTCACCTGCTTTAAATGTCTCATTTATGTTTTGGACGGGTCTACAATAACAGAATCTGCAGAGAAACTTTTTTCTAAGAAAAAACTACCCAGCCTTTGCCATGCTGTAAAGCAAAATGTTCAAACTCAAACTGACATTGTAGCACATTTGAATAATCAACGCTTTGTGGAGATTTATTACAATGAACACTACGCTGAGCTTTCAAAAACTATTGATATTATACTTTGTGAATATGGTTCGCTTAATGTTGACAGTGAAACTTTGTTCGTAAAATTTGTATTTGAAGTAAAATACAAAGATTAAATTATCTTTGAGATTGTTTTTTTTTTACTGAAAACAGAGGAGTAAAACAAATGATTTCAAGCATATGCTTTGCAAATCGTAGTAAGTCATCATCATTCATGTGCCTTGTGTAATGGTAATTTTAGCTCAAAATAACAGAGCAATATAAATACAAAACAGACCGCATAGTTTCGAGTCAGTTTTTTGAATTGGCATCAATTTTCACAGTTGATTCACTTCACCATAGAAACTGTTAAGCTTTTTGTAAACTGCAAAGTTGAATTCCAGCAAATTTCCCAATGGATCAGCAAAATAGCTTTTTTTTCGTTTTTTCTACAGATGAGTAGCCGATGAGCTCCTATAGTTCTAGCTTCGGGTGCATTAACTACCATAAAAGAATTTTCAAATAGCATAAGAAAACTATCAGCTGGGAATACTGGGCAAAACAGAAATTATAAATTAACACAATTGAAGATCAATTTGGGAATTTTAGCATTATAAATTTTATCAATTAGTCACTGGGAATGTAATAAGAGTGTTTTTTGTGACTTTTCTTCAGATGACACAAAAAATGTGGAACTTCGTTCTCCCAAAAACAAAATTTCAAGGTTATCTGTCAGTTCTCTCAAAAACTTTAACTCAACTGAAAGTTAACCGTTTGTCAATTCAGGGTGATTGAAATCGTGCGATGCTTCCTGTGTTGAAGTAAAGTCAAAGGCCATAATAAAATGGTTGGGATGATCTGATAGTGATATACCAGGACCACCCTTATCAAGAAAATCCAAGACCTCAAGCGTATTAAAATAAAGCCTTTGATTAGAGGCGGTTGAAATGGGTGTGCCAACTATTGGAAGTCCGTTACGATAAATAATAATTTGACTCAGATCAAATTTCCGATAATGAAAAGGTGTTGTTCGATTTGTTCCAAGGCACGCACGGTTTGTTGTCATTGCGATTATCATTCTTCGAATTGGTTCCGTTGAGAAAACATCTTCTTGTCTCCAACTTTGAACACAAATTGTAGCTAAAAATGTTTTTGGCAAAACGTCTGTATAGCGATAAACGGCAGGTGGTTTTAATAGAGTTTTCTCAATGGCAGTCAAAACATGATCTGATATTCTAATGTATAGATTATCTTCAATTATTTTACCTTTGTAATGTTTGTTTTACTCGAATATTATAGCAAAATCTTTGTAGACCTTCTAAATGAAATTGAAAGACTAACACCACTAAGTAGGTGTTTATCACAAAATAAAATATCACTCGTCGGCTTTCCAATGAAATAGTTTTCCTGGGAATTAGCAACAAGAAATTTTTCTGGCCGCTACGTCGTCAGCGCGACCATCGGTGCCATCAGTTTTAGCTGGCTCATCCTCGTATTAAAACCCCTGATAAACAAGCAATGTGTTTTTTGCACTTTTTCTTGAAGAAAATTCCGTTTCAATTAATGCTTTGTAAGCATAGTTTCTGTTTGTGTTGGAAATTTTAACACCGTTAGCAGATACATTGAATTCTGAAAATAAAGAAATTAATGAGGTGTTGCTTAACTATGGCGCGTCTGTATTTGCAGCGTCAGTTCCTGTCCTTAAATCGCCGTCATTGTTCCTGGAAACTTTGCATTTAAATTCAAGGAGAAGTTTGTGAAAATTTACGAAATTTTCCCCATCACCCAAAACTTCAAACTCAAGCATTGGACCGTCCGGGGACTATGATGGTTCGACTTTTTGAGTAAACGCCTTGTCAAAAATAAAAAGCCGAGGTTGTACTTCAAACAAATTAAGTGTGGTGTGTGTTGCCTCTGCGGGCAGTAAATTAGTAATCATTTTGAACTTTAGAAAAGAAATTTGACCAACTTCTCGATAGAGGTTGTTTCCTGTGAAAGGTCTTTGAACTGCTTTTCTATTGTTTTTTCTTGGTGTTCTTCTTATTGACCAATGATCCTCCAACCTGTTTTTGTACAGTTTTTCGAACAGTTGATTTCAGTGCCTGTTTGGAAGTTTTTTTCTCTTTGACAACCTCTACCAGCTGAGGAGCTGCTTGAACAATTAATTCACGTCTAATCTTTTTGGCTCCAGGCCAAAGAAACTTTCCTGCAATCGGTAATGCGGCGCTGCCAATACCTGCTGCTAAAGCCCCAAAACCACTTCCTCGTTGGCAAAAAATGTCCTGAAAAGTATGGTTGTTGTTGATAGTAGGCTTCCATTCAGTCGAAATTTTTAAAGTTTAAAGTCGAAATAATTTTTCCTGTTCCAGCGAATGGAAGTAATTGTCCGGTTCTTGTCAGCAATTGAATTTCAATTGACTGAAAATTTTTTGATAATAACTTTTTATATTCCAAATTGCTGAAAACAATTCTCTGTGTTAGCTCTATTTCGCAGGGGCTACCGTTTTTTAGGCGCTGTTTTAAATCAATGAAAGACTCGAATAAGAGGAGCTTTAGTATCACTTACGTATTGATACTCAATTATGTTAACGTAAATAAAAATCAACTGCTTCCCTGCAGACAAATCAAAAGGATAATCACTAGCAGAAGTTTTTTCTTTGTCACCTGCCTTAGTAAGATTTTCAAAAGTTTCCAACATTTCGTATCCATTATGATAACCAGACCCATCATGAATACCATTGAAATCTACTATACTCGGAATTTCGTTATACGGAAAAGTAATTCCTTCGTTTCTACCAAAAAAGAGGAACAAAACCCCATTGATTTTGTTAAATTGATAGTCAAAATGAGGCAATCCGGTAGCTGTTTTCAAGGATCCCAAAATATGGCCACGGTTTTCATAGGAACCAATTCCAATTATAGCTCTTTCTCCTACGTATGGTCTGGAGACAGCATCAAATGGAATACTACTCTCATAAAACTTAAGGCCCTCAGAAGAAAATGTCTTCAACTCACTCTTGTTCACTTGATTTATTTTTGCCGGGAAGATAATTTCACTTAGTGCAACTCGCCAATCCCCCTCCAAATTAATTTCCTCATTGAAATAATATTTGACAGAAGACAGGGTGTTTTGAGGAAAAAATGTTCATAGAGGCTGATGAAACTAAGTGAACCGTGAATTCACTCATGTCTTGTTATTTCACTACTATTGTCTCTAACTTTGACCAACTCTAACTCATAAAATTTTCCTTTGACTGGCTCTTGGGATGCGTCAATGGGGGACTTGTTGTAGGTATATCGTAAATATAGAAAACTTCGTTGGTAAATATTTGATTGTATCCTTTTCTAAATGGAAGATCCGTTTTGATATTCGCACAAAGTCTCCAGCGTAAAACTTTGGTCGGTTAACTAGTTTTGATGAAGCATTAATTATTAATGATATCAATTAAGGAACGTCTTTCTTTGTCAATTTATTCGGCGCCATTTTCGTTTCCTTATTGACTCTAGAGTTAATGGTTTGTACAAAGCTCTGCAATTGATTAATATACGAGTATGTCCATTTGTCCCCCAAATGATTGTATATCAAATTCTTGAGCGATCGTATATTTCTTTCCACAAATGCCGATTTTTGTTTCGCTAAAAGTTTTATAAACTTCGATTTCTTTTTTCCGACAAAGGGTGCTTAAGTATCCCTTAAATTCTGTACCAGCATCTATCACACTTTTTTAGGTTGCTTGATCTTAGTCATTTTCTGAAACGCATCTTCTGTTGCTGTGGCGTACTTCGATTTTAAGAGTTTGACTCGTAGATAACGTGACAGACAGTCCACCGCAACCAACAAGCATTTTACATCTATGTTCTCTTTTCTAATTTATCCACATAAGCCAAGTCTAGCGACAAAATCTCGTTTATGTCATAAGCAATAATTTTCAGTGTTGGAAATCTGTGTCTATATTTCTTTTGGTTTGTGTGGGCATTTTGGTCCTCTGAAAACAATTTCACTTTACTTGGTTTCAACTGTGCTTTTTTAAAGATTTTTTACGCTTCCGTATGCTGCGGCACCTTTCGTATGTTCTAACTCGAGCATTTTTTTCTCATTAGTCTAGAGACTCCCAGTCATTCTTCTCTTGCTGAGTTCTGTCTTCCTTTGAGGTTTCGAAACCACTTCCGGCGTCTGAGGATTCCTCTGTAAGCATTTGGCTGGTTCCTTTGTGCTTGATTCTTTTTGCCACAAAAGTTTTCTTTCTCTTTTTTTGTTTGCTAACTCTATGAGTTCATTTACCCATCGCATTTTTAGCATTACTGTTGATCACCAAGACTTCTTTTATGTTTTAAACCTCTAGAATCTTGAAATAATCTGGATTATTTATTTTTTAGTGTGCTGCTGCAAATCATAGAGAAAAATGGGAACGTTTATTCCTGTCGCTGTTCCGTCAACAATGAAAATTTCGTTTTCGCCTATAACAACGTTTTTCTGCTCTTTTATGAGAATAACTTTTTTCCGTCCTGGTAAATTTTGCTGGCACCAGCATGTTGAAGAAGTTTGTCCGCATGTAATTTTGACAACTCAGTAGGATCATTTGCTTCCCGAAACGAAAATTGAGCACCTGTACGCTGAACTCTGGGATCATTTAAATTTGTGAGGAATAAGGTTGCTCCTTCATAAACTGATTATTGGGAATCAAAACAAACTCTTCAGCAGCTGATATTGCTTAACTCAAATGGATGAAACAAAATTTAATATTGAGTTGAATCAGTTCAAAACCGGTTTTTGTTAGTAAAAGTGCTCGTCGTTTATCCGTTGATGAATTTTTCTTGAGAACGCCTTCAATTATGTGTTTGTAAGTTTCTAAGTCTCTTACTTTCACTCTAACATGGCTCAAAAAAACATTGTGAAGACATTCACACAAAACCAGTATAACATCACTATCACAACTACGCGAAAATTTCCTTAACTGTTTTGGCTGCAAATTCACCACTTGCTTCAGTATAGATAATTGTTTCTCTTTCATTGCTTAGAGGAGTTATTTCAGCTTTATCAGATGGAAGACAGAAAACTGTAGGAGTAGTAATAGGGTGAGCAAGGCTCCCCGGGGGGGTGTAGACCCCATGTATTAAGATAGGGTATAGGAGTAATTTTTGAGAGAGGGTCTACACTAATGTATTAAGATAGGGTATAGGCGTACATGTATTAAGATAGGTTATAGCGGCGCCACGTATTAAGATTAGCGGGCGCCACGTATTAAGATTAGGAATAGCCGCCGCAACGTATTAAGATTAGGAATAGCCGCCGCAACGTATTAAGATTAGGAATAGCCGCCGCAACGTACTAAGATTAGGAATAGCCGCCGCAACGTACTAAGATTTGGAATAGCCGCCGCAACGTATTAAGATTAGGAATAGCAGCCGCAACGTATTAAGATTATGAATAGCCGCCGCAACGTATTAAGATTAAGTATAGGGACCAGGGTATTAGTAGTATAGTGTGAGTAGATCAGCCGCATTTTTGGGAGCCGGTCATTGGCCTTTCCGCGCAGGGAATTGTACAGGCGGGGAATTGTACAGGCAGCGCGCACGGGAATTGTACAGGCGGGGAATTGTACAGGCAGCGCGCACGGGAATTGTACAGGCGGGGAATTGTACAGGCAGCGGGAACTAACGGATAATTCCCCTCGCAGTAAATTCCAACATGTTTATTGGTATAACCAGCGCAATGTATTAAGATTAGGTATAGCCGCCGCAATGTATTAAGATTAGGTATAGCCGCCGCAATGCATTAAGATTAGGTATAGCCGCCGCAATGTATTAAGGTCAGTTATATCCACTAAAATTGAGAAAATTGAAAATTTTTAAAAGAATGAATTATGAAGGTACAAAAAGACAGACACAGTATTAATCAAGTACATTATAAGTAATTTTAAACACAACAGAGAGCGCTCACATTACGAAAATTGATTCAATAAATTACAATTTCAGGGGTACAGTATGAATTCCATCAGATAACAGTTTTCGTTTAGGATAAAAATATGAGAGTCCTTTCTTTGTTTGTTCATAGGTAGCGACGCAGTGGTTGATTGTCCGAAATCCTCTATTTGTAGATGTTAAATTGATGATTTCTTCCATCACTCGCCGATATTTTTCCAATGGTCCATCTCCGGTCTCTTCCAATGTTCGTTTGTTCAGTCCTTTGCTGCTGAATTTGTACTTATCCGATTTGGCATTGTAGCAACAATATGTTTTGCTACAGAGACAAATCATTTTAGTTTATCTAAATTCTTCCTTCAACAGACCTGGTTCACGCTTATCGTGCTTTTTATGTTTATCACAACAAGTTCTTGGGAAGAAATTTTGTACAGCATCAGCTTTGAAAGAATCATCACAATCGTGTTCCCTCAGAGTTTCCCAATCTGCTTTTTTAGATGGACGAATGCAATCGTACAAAATATCGTGCGCTAGAGCTAAGTATAAGGAGTCAGTGTCCATTTCTAACTCTTCGAACGTGTCGACATCGCAAAATTTATCAAAAAAATTGTAATAAAGCTCCAACATACGTAATTTTGCGTACTGAAGTATAAAAAAGCCGACTATTATCGGTTCACGGTGCTCAATTTTTTATTTTACAAGTTCAACTTCGTATAGTTCTTTTGACACACTGTTAAGTCTCTTAAACAATTTCCCGTTGATAGCTTTGTGTGTCTTTTCATTGTTCAAGTATTTTGTCTCTGTATGTCTGCTTCTGTCCATGATTTGGTAACCATAGGAACTATTCCCTAACAATTTCATTGTTTCTGCTACAACGCTTGATCCAGGATTTTCATCTCCAACTCTTCTAGCATCAACAACCGATTGGACAAAATTGTTGAAGCATTTTTTGGGTGTGTATTGAACGAAGCGATAAATTTTGGTGCATTTTAGCCCAAGACTAAGGTAAAAATTGAATAATGGTGTTATGACTGTTCCATTCTCCAACTTGAAGCTTGAAATTAACATGCGTTGCGGTTGCTTGAGTAAATCGTTATCATTTGCATAATCCCTCATATAATCACCAATATCTGCTCGACTAACATTAAAGTTTTTAAAGATTGGTGGAAAGTTCGAGAACTTGTATTTCAACCCATCTGGAACTTCGAGATCACACTGAACGTAACCAAATAGTTTATCTTCTCTTATCTTTGTAAGTAAAGGTTCTTGAGTCAGAGGTAGCTTGAATGGGAAATTGTTTCTCACGTGAATTTTTACAGATTCATCACCTTTGACAGTTTCCCACCAGTTACATTCCCATATCTCAACAACTTTATATCCTTTGTTTCGCAAATAGTCTCGTCTTGGTTCATCGTATTCCCGTTTCTTTAATCCTTTCTGAGTCTCTTCCTCTGACATGCTTGCTCTTGCTTCCTGACATGCGTAAAAGTGAAAGTAACAACCCATTGCTTCAAAAATAGTTTTACAGTGAAGTTTTATAGCACAAAATCCGTCTACATTAAAACAATCAATCTTTTTCTGAGTTCCAGTTGTGTAGTAGCTTTCAATAGTGCAGTTAGGACGTTGAGATTGTAGGTACGACATAACCATGTTCTCAAATTTCCTCGGTTTTTTTTGCCTAGCTTTAAACTTCTGAGAGTCTGAATCAAACTCCCATCTAATTTAAAGCCCAGTGGGCATTTCTTGACACATTGAGAAGGGGTAAAGTTGACTGGCGTCTATACCCACAATTGATTTGCAAATGTTTTCTGTGTTTCGAATGTAGGTTTGATCCACAATTGCTTTTCTAGTAAACACAATAGAGGGACCACCGGTCATATCTTCGCGTATTTTATCATGTAAATCTTTGTCTGCTTCAACGAAAGGATAGAATTTGCTATTAGTTGATTTGTGTAGACAAATAACTGCTAAATTAGGTAGTGTGCAAGCCAGTTTTAACATATCAATCCCTTTGTTATGATAGAATTCCATCATTTTCTCTATCGCTTCTAGTGTCGGGACAACATCTTTGTTATCATACCACCTGAAAAAGTCTTGAAAAGTTGTCATTTGTTCGTGCTCCAACAAACTTTCCAGGTAACTGTAGTTGTCGAATGCCGAGGGGGGCACTACCTTCAACCTAAGTTTTTTCAGAGCCTCCTGTTGGGAAAGTCCACTATTCAACAATTTTGTGAAATCCGTAAATTCTTTTTCCAAGGGATTGTGATCTCTCAACTTACTAAAGAAACATTCGTAAGGGGGTAGGAAAGTTACATCCAATTTGTTTGATGAGTCGAACCATTCATAAGGGAAAAATTCTTTGGTCTCATTTGTCTTGTAAGCTTTGAGGAACGAATCTAGTGATGTTGCTCCACCAAGAAAGTTTAGAATATCGAGAAACTGAACATCGCCAAATTTAAAGGATACAAAATGATTAGCTTTTTTAATAACCGTTGGTTGAATATCGCGCTAGTGAATGAGGTAGGGTAGTAAATAAGACTTGATAAGGTTCAGATCATATTTCCCGCTGTTGAATCCAAATACAGGTAAAATGCTGACATAACGTTCAAAATGTTGTTGTATTTCGAGAAGTTGATTTTTCTGAATTTGGAGGAATTGAGTCGACATATCAATTTCTTCTTCTTCGATATATTGAAATTCAAACATTGGAGTACTCTCATCTTTCCTTCCATTTAGCTTCTCGAAAATAGAACTTACTCTGTTTTTAATTGCATTTTCAATTGAGGAAAATTTTTGCAACATTTCTGCTTTACTTCTGCTAGCTAGTTGTTCTAATGCTTCAACAAAAGATACAATGAGTGTCTTGGGGTCTCTGTTGCAAAGGAAAATAGGTTCTTGTAATAAATTAGAGGAAATTGACACAGATATTGGTTCATGTTTTCCTATCCAAGTAGTTGTATTGGTATCTTTTAGTTCATTAGATGGAACGCAGATTGATTCGAAGTCAAATACAGCCAAGTTTTTGAACACTTTTTGTTCTTCCTCATATCCAATTCCAAAGCCGTCAAGTTTATCGAACAAAGTTTCTCTCAAAGTGTAAACACTCTTAGGATAAATGTGCTGTATCCTATCTTTTCAAGATTTCACGTGACGGTGGAAATTACCAGCACGCTTAATAAAGGTATCACAATTAGGACAGCGGAATCGTTTGAAAAACGTGTTGATATCAACAACATAGCAAATGTGGTTGTTGTAGCGCAGTAGATTAATGTTGTTCTCGTACATCTCAATACTTCTTCTGGCAAGATCACCTACAAAATCCCCGTCCTCAATGTCAATGTCATAAATGAAAATGTTGTGTTTTATAGCGTTTTCAACAAACACAAGGTGATCCATTGACACTCCTCTAAAGTTAATTGCGTCATGACCAGACTCGTGGAGAAAGTCACTGAACAACTTAGCTGCGTTTGTTTCCAGCTCAGCTGATCCATACAAGTGAACAGCCACAGCTCTAAACAAGCAAAGGTAGTCCTTGTAGGTTTCTCCGTATCCATTCGTAACAAGACAATTTACATCGCTTCTCCTCAACAACTGTTCAGGTATAACAGCATCTAAACATCCCATTGGGATATTGTTGAGAAGAGCACAGAAAACTGTTGCATTCGTAGTTAGTGCATACCGCCATTTTGTGTTTGCCCTTTCTTGAGCACAAGTCTCAATCAAATCCAATTTCTCTACTCTATCCTGAAGTGAGACTAAGTCTCCCTTAGAACAAAGTAAATGAGACTTCTCAAAGAAGGTGTTGTTCTCATGAGCATAAAAATATCGGTATTCGTCTGTGTCAACATTTCGTAAAATAAATCCCAGGGATAAATTTATTTTTGCAGCACAGTTAAGCTTTTCAAACACTTCCTTCAATTTTTCATTAATTTCGCTGGGATCAAGTCTCGACAATTTAAAATTGAATACTCTATGTCTCCCATTCTCCATCTCAGTATTGTCAAAGAAGTGTTGACAGGCACTAAGTTCCTGCTGTAACTGTTCGTTGTTCCTATCCAATTCTTCCGATTCTAGTACTTATTTCAAGCTTTCGCTGGATTTGGTTCCAACTTTGGTCGATTTTCCGTGTTTCCGTCTCTTATGTTGTTGAAGAGAATAAAAACTTGGAAATTCCTCCAAGCATATAGTGCACATTGTACTAAGCTTCTTTTCTTGAGGAGCGTGATGCTTAGCAAGGTGGTATTTCAAGTCCTCTTTCCTCTTTGTGTAGAAATGTGGACACTTGGGACATTTTAAAGTCCCACTATCACACGATTTTTTTGTGTCGAGCCATTTGCTGCTTGACAACCATTTTCTCGCACTTTGAGCATTTGACAGGTAGATTTCTATCAAGAGAAGGCATTGTATTGTTGTGATCCAAAATAAATTGAATAAATTTTAAGTAAATTGCCGAGCAACTGTATCTGATAACAAAGTGAGAATGAATTCAATTTTTGGTTTTTTAGTTAGAATAACTTTTATGACTAATTATTTCCATATAAGGAAATGACGTAATTTCTATTTTTAGTAACATTACGCAATACGAAAGTTCAAGAACTTCCTACGAAGCAGTCACAGTGTTGCATTATACATTGTATTTAAATCCAGAAAACATCAAAAATGTGTAACCTTATTCCTTGGAGGAAAATCGGAAATCTTAAGTTATATTTATTTGTCATATTGCTGATTTGTGTTACTTTTTTTTACAAAACAATACTATTCATCCCAAAACAGACTTCCTAACAAAATCTATCTGTCAGATGTTTGCTCACTTAGAGAATACAAATATTATTGTAAACAAACTAATTTTGTAATTTCATCAATAAAACACTAAATGTGTTTTTACAATAATATTAAAACATTAGAGAAGAAAACTCCTACTTTAATTGAAGATAACTTATATACAATTGACGTTAACGTGATTATATTACAAACTACAAACCAATCAAATTTTAGTATTAAGAAACTTGTTGTAAAAGTAATGATATCGTTTTGCTTATCTCATTCTCTCTTTTAACATTTTTTTTTATTTTAATAGATTAATAAGTGAAATTTTACTCATTTGTGAAACATGTTGATCAAAAACCACTTACAAATATTGGAGAGGATTTACAAGAGAAAAAAAGTTATACCTGATTCATACAAAATTGACGAAATTGATGTAGATTCATACTTTTTTTTACAATTTTTTGGACATTTTCACAAAATCCAACAGAATAATCCGATTTAGTAAAGGACTTGAGTATGCAACGTTCTCTATTTAAAAGTTTGAATATGAGGAGTTTATTGCGAAACAGTCTTTCGATTTATCCTCAGAATTGCATGTAAGCAAATACGAATTGTTGTTCATTTTGAACTCCGTCCCCGATATATTGGAACAGTACAGAAATATTTCACAAACAAACTTTGTTCCTCTCCCAGAACCAATAACAATAACTTCTTCACTACAGAGTGCTTTGTACTTCCATTATTACAACGACGACTACAATGCAGTGGGAGTACTGATCAGGTTCGGAATTCGGTTACCTAACGCATATATACAGAAATTTTATTCCAAAAATCGAACATTTTCCGAGATTGATCTGAAATTTGACGAATTGGAAAAAAATTTATCAAAGCTTGACTTTTTTGGTAAATTATGTCACTTCATTTCAACTTCAATAGACCATTTTAGGTAAAAGCATAGTCGGAAACCTGTATGTATCCTTCACTTCCTACCTTGTTAGAAAATTTTACCCAAATTTGGATTTGAATTTCAGTTCGTCCAGAAATTTCAAGCTAAACGTCACTTTTTCTCATAATATCTTCCATCTTTGGTTACTGTTGTCTGATTGGACAGAGCAAACTATATATAGAGGTTGTTGATTTTGACATTATCATTTGATCCAACTTCTCTGAAGACATCATCACTACTTTCTCACATTATACTAACTACTCCTCAACATTTTATCCTGCTATCGAGCTGCAACATTCACTTTCTTTTTGTTTAAAAATACTTACTTTAGTTCTAACTTTTGTTTAAATCTAATTTATATATCCTGTTCCCTTCCTAAAAAGGAAATTTGCTGCTTTATAACTTTCTCTCCACTGATTGCTTTTATCACGTTCTCGACAAGAATCTTTTCATCCATTCTCATCACTTTCTAACAAAAACCTCTTCTATCATTTATTCCAAAATGGAGTTCACCGTTCAAAATAATAACCTTCTGTACTCATTTTCTTTTACTGAGGATATTGCTCGGATAGGAGTTCGAGATTTATCAAACGGACTGTATGAGTCTCTGATCACTTTACCCATTACTGTGTGGCACATTATTGAGCACCAGCGACAACAGTTTGATACATATCATCAGGGACAGGTCCCAATCACAGAGAATCAACTCGGAACTCACGCGATGGGACACGAAGTTGCTGTTGTCAGTGGACACCACTATCCTCACATTAATGGATCTGATTTTGCTGCCAACTACGTAGCTGGAAATATTCAGTACAGATTTCCTTGGGAGGAAGGGCAAATTCCAAACAGTTGGTTCACTACACTGGATGTAGGTGAGGTATCAGGCCCGGAGGTGGAAAATAATCTTCTCCAAATAGCTTCAAGAGCTCATAGTAGAGAACATAGCGAGTTGAGTATCGATTCTAGTACCACCACGTAATTTAACGCTCTCGAAAACTTTGATCCAGCGCAGTACTATGGATCTACTGACATGTCAACTACACCCTCGATGACAACCCCATCGATTGAGGAAGGAACAGATCACAACCCTATCTTTTTGAGTGATGCACCTAATACCCCAGTCACTGTTCAACCAACTCAACTACCTGGTAGAATTGAGCGACAAAGAGGTTTCGGTAATGAAATTCAGAACTTACCAGAATATGTTATTGAAACTCTTTTTGAATGATTTCTATGTTCAATTTTGTAAACTATTTTGTATTTGTTCGTAAAAAGAATAAAGTTTCTGAATATATTTTGGGTGTTTCGTATTAAATTTACATTTTCAATTTTATAATTTTTTTATATTTTTCCAGAATAAAAGATTAACACGAAAGGTTACTTGATAATTTAGGTTCTTGGTTATTATTGAAAATTTGTTTTTCGACAATTAAAAAAATACCGAATTTAATTTTGATGTTTAAGAAAATTGTCGAATTTATTTTCGATATTTAACAAAAAATGTCGAGAAAAAATTCGATTTTTAAGAAAAAATTACTGTTACAAATCCGGTTTTTAAGCTGCAAGAACAGATTCAAAACTTGTCATTTTAAAAATCATTAAAATTTATGTTTTTGTTTGAAATCATACCGTAAAACTAAGAAAAATGAGAAAAAAATTGCACATTTGCAAGCACAGTTTGGTAACATTTTTGATTTTTAATGAAAAATCTGAGGTTCTATTTTTGACTTTTAACAAAAAATGTTGTGTGAAAATTCGACATTTAACAAACAAATCGACTTCAAATTTCGACTTTTAGAATATACACTAATAATAAAAACATTTTAGTACAAACACTTTATTACTTTCTAACTTCAAAGTACAACATGGCGTTATCAATTATTTCATGACCATCTAGTAAACAATCAACAATTTTTATTAATTCACTCTCATACTTTGAGTTCTTAAGTGACTGAATTCGGTCGAAGAAGGATGATCTCAATGTTTGTGTGCTTGCGTTTCTTTGCTCAGCTCTCAGTAGATGTCTCTTGAACTTTTTTCTACTCAATCTCTTCTTAGACGAGCTAGGTAGTTTTTCAACAAATTTGTTTTCCGAATTATGTTGTACCGCTCTCTTCAATTGGGTGAAAACAAGTCCTGCTTCTTCGTTTGTGTGACCAAAAAACTGATGTTTATATAAGGTGTATAAGCAGTCCACTGTCTGATATTGAAAAGATAAATCATCCAATTTTTGGAGTAATTCATTAATGGAAGATGAAATGAGAATTATGTGATAAGAACAATTTTTCAGAGGACAAAAAGTGTAATTGTGAGACGCAATAGAGTATTCACTAGTAAGCAAGTAAGGTTTATAATCCTTAACTGATACGCAAATGAACAAGGCTTTCTCACAAAATTTTTTATAAAAGTCAGGTAAAACTTGACACATAACTGCTGCCATTCTGTAACCAAAGTGATTTTGGAGTGATTCTTTTAAACTACCGTATAAGGAAAAAACGCAATTCAGTTCAAACGCAGCAAAAATTTCATTTGAAAAATGACACAGTTCAAGAGACAGCAACTCAGAAAAATCCGTTGTTTTACTTGTTCTAAATATTTCAAACACTATTACTCGCTAATGCAACACAGACGTGCTAAACATCAAGATAAATATGCTGCTCTAGTTCAAATGTTTGCTCAACTTAAAATTTCTGACTAAGTTTTCTTATAAGGAATTTTTTCAAAATGACGCAATTGAACTTTCCATATTTGGAAATGAAAGAAGGATAATGACATCATTACCAAATAAAGGTGATCGGAAACAATAGAGGAAGTAAAATTACAAGTCAAATCATTCAATTATTTTCTCTCTGTCCCATTAATTGATAAAATGTCTCTCTCTAAAGTCTCTCCGTTTTACTCGAGTGCTCCGTCTATGTTTACCGATTCTCAACCTAAAACTGGAACTGATTGGGTTCCATTTTATATAGACTTTGGTTCAAACCCAAAAAGATTTGGGAGATTTAATGTGTCCCAGATTTTTAAAAACGGACAAAATTATTCCGAACCAACTTTCCAAGTCTTCAAAAAAGATAATTCTGGAACATTTGAGAAGTACCAACAACTTCGAATAGGAGATTACGAATTCAAGAAATTCTGTTTCCTCAAGAACAGTATCCTGGATGGGGAGTTGGAACTGAGTGAGCACCCGACTCAATTTGATAAGAACCCATGAATGGAGGATGTGCTGCAACGATGTCACAAAGTCAGAGAGGTCAGCATAGGACGAAATCGACGAATATATGTGACTTTTATTCAATACGTTCAGGAGAATCCAGCCTCCATTTATGTGCAGACTCGGCTTTTTTGTCGCAAGGAAAACAATGAGTTCAAGCAGGTGACTTATGTCAGCTACACTTTGGACGAGTTCAAGGAACTGATTCAAAATTTGAATGACTTTTCTAACATTGAACAAGGTACATTTCAATAATAATTGTTGTGTGATTTTGTAATATGTCTTTGTCTTCTCTACAATAAATTTTTCATTTTAAAAATCTTTGATCTGAGAATGAGTTGGGATATTGTTTGCTCAAGAAACATTTTTTTGAGTCTCAGAGACAAGTCAAAGGTTTTTCACGTTAGACTTCATTACGAACTTAAAAGATATTCCTATACTGTTCTTGAAGCTCAAAGTTTTCCCAAATTAGAAAATTTGGACATAGAGTCCCAAATTTCAGAATTTAAGTGGGTTATTCACAACGGATTACGCAGAACAAGTCTTATATATCGTTCAGATAAACAACAAGTTAACATTTCACAACATCGTTGGAACGGATATCAGTGGAGTTCTCTGACAAATATTGAATTAAAAAAAGAAGAGTACGAGAACTTACGAGAGCATCTCCCTACACTTTTATCTTATATTGAAAAGTTTAAGAAAACTTGCATTGACATGGATGAAGGAACGCAAAGTTGATGGATATTGTCATTCTTGTCATTATATTCAATTGCTACGGAAGCATCCTTTCAATGTTTCCCGAAAATGAAAAACGCAAAAACTGTTTTTTAGCGGCCTGTTAAATTTGGGACGAGAATATAAATTTGGAGGAAATTAACCAAAAATTTCCTCATAGAGGACTTATTAGTTATGGAAATTCCTTTTCAGATTTTTTCTTTGCTAGATTGAAAGTTTTTCGACTACATGCTATACTACACGATTCTGCTGGAGCGGTTAAAGCAACTACAAACAAGGGACCAGGATACTGTTACATGATACCAAATTTTCCAAGCTCATGTTTCTTGGGACATTTAACTGGGTTAATCTTTTGTATCTTTATTAAATTTTATCATCCTCAAATTTTCAAAATGCTAGACTGCTAATCATTTTTGTAATAATTCAACCTAGAAAAAAGAATGTCTCTCGTTGTGTTTGATATTGAGTGCTTGGAAGGGAAAATTGTCAAGGAGTTGGGTGTTTTCAAGGATGGAATTGTATTGGGATACAGTTTCCTCCCACCCAAAGACTATAAACCTACTTTTCAAGCAAAATGGAACACTAAAAATTTACATGGGATTAATTGGAACAATGGAAAACTGGAATACACTGAGTTGTCATCAATCATTCACCAACATTGTTCACCTACAACAAAATACTTTGCAAAAGGGTTAGAGAAGTGTAATCTTCTCTCAAATTACTTGTGTGAAGATGTGGAGAATCTAGATGATCTTGGTTGTCCAAAAGTTTCCAAACTTCTCAATAACTCGGATACTGACTGGGATTGTAGCAATTATCCGTATCGACACAAAAAGACATTTCACTGTGCAGAGAAGAAAGCCTATGCTTACGGAACTTGGACTCTGGATTTTTTTGATAACGTATAATATTTGTTTTTTCTATTTGTAATTTCTATTTGTATTTGTGATCGTTTTGTAATTTATTATTTTTTTACTACTTTTGAAATCAGAGAGAAGTTGCATTCCCAGTTCAAAAAATTGATTTTGCCTTAAAAATAAGGTATAAATGACCGAGCATACAGATAACGGTTTAAATTTTGTCTTTGATGATAATAACCAGGAACGACAATCGTGGAAATGTTTTGGACAGACTTGTAATAGATCTCTGGTGGTTTTTTTGTCCCAATTTTTTGTTATTTTGTTAATATTAGCGTGCTGTATAGTAAGAATAACTCTTGCCAAAATCTGTGAAGAAACAACAGTTTGGATTGCTATCTTATCTAGTACAGTCGGATATATTTTACCTTTTCCTAAACAATGAACAAAATAATTTCTACTAAGGAACGCATTTTTATTTCATTGTTGGGACCAAGCGGGTCTGGAAAATCTCATCTTATCCATGATTGGCTAATTATTGGAACTTTTCAGCCCGATTTTGATAAAATTTACCATTTTATCAACATTATCAATCACTTTACGGTCTAATGTCCAAAAACATTAAGAACATTCAATTTATTCAAGGAGTTGACTTTGAGTTCATTCAGAGTCTACCCAATAATGGAACAAAGTATTTGCTGATTTTTGATGATTCTTGTGAAGAAATCTTAAGCTCGAAAGAATTTGTCAAAATCGCGACAGCTGGAAGAGACAAAGGTCTTAGTACAATATATATAAAGCATAATCATTTTCATCAGAGTAGGTTGGGAAGAGATATTGAGTTACAAAATACTCATATAGTTTTATTCAAGTCTCCTAGAGATGTTCTCCAGATTAACACTCTTAGTCAACAGCTCGGGTTAGGATCACAATCAAAAGATTGGTATACAAAAGCCACTTCAATCCCGTATGGTCACTTACTCATTGATCTAACTCCGAAAACAGTCGTTTCTCTTAGATTTTGCAGAAACAGTGGTTCTATTCCCATTATTTTTTTTCTCCCTAAAACGAAACAAGAGATTACTTTTTTGAACGATGAACACACAACATCTCTCTACGCTGATAGCGTTCCAAACGTATTCCCAGAACTTCAAGAAAACGTTCCTAAGAAATTGTCCAAAAGATTTCATTCAGTTTCTAAACGAATTCATAGTAAACCTTCTCGGGGGACAACTACAGGAAATACAAAAACAAGACTTAATAAAGTACAAAGACGAAATTCATCAACTCGTGCTAAAAAGAACCGGAATAAATAAAGGAAGAGCAATTTTAAGTTCACGAAAAGGAATAGAGCTCATATCAATTTCGACACCATCTATCATTCATCGATTGTCTTGAAATGGAACAGTTTGTTTTGATTCCTCAACACCTTTACGAACAAAAATTCAAATTACAAGTTAAAAAGGTGGACACTTTTGAGCAGAAACCAGTTTCTGTCCCAACACATTTGAACCCTAATTACAAGGAAATCAGCAACAAAACCAGATCTTTAAAGAACGAATCAATTGTAGATCAAATTTTGAATTCACCGCGAGTCAAGCTATCTCTCAACGACACAATTTTATTAGATGGAAGAGATACAGAAGTAGCTTTTGCAGATTGTATTTTTGCATTAAGAAAAAGAACGTTGATTTTCCCGACATATATTACACAATACTGATGCTACCGGAATGAATCCGCAAAAAGTAATAAACAAAGATGCCAAAAGCAAAGACAGAGGGAGCTGAATTCCTTTCAAAATCTGAAAAAGCCAAGCTACAAAGGCTGTATAGAGATGGAAAAGCCGCATATGGATCAATTAAAAATCTACAAAAGGCAAGTTGGTTATCCAAAAAGAAAGTTGCCTACTTTCTACACAGTAAAGATTCCTACACAAAGTATCGTCATGCAACACGACATTTCAAAAGATTACCAGCATTTGCTAAGCAAATCAATGAGATCTGGTGTCTCGATCTAGCTTTTATGGATAAATTATCGGATACTAATAATGGAGTGAAGTATTTATTAGTATATGTTGACATCTTTTCTCGCTTTGTTCGTGTGCAACCAATGAAGTCAAAGTACTCTACTGATGCAGTTGTAGCTTTCAAAAAAATGTTGCGTCAAAAAAGTATGCCAGCGAAAGTATGGGTTGACCAGGGAACAGAGTTTAGTGGTGAGTTTCGAAAGTTTTGTATGGACAAGAAAATTAAAATTTACTTTACTAGAAGTGAAACGAAAGCTGCTGTAGCAGAACGAGCCATTAAATCTCTGAAAAACATTATATATCGCTATATGGAAGAAAATGGTGACAAATGCATGAGAAAAAATGATTCCTTTGTCAAAACTATGAACACAAGAGTTAATCGCTCAACAGGTAAAGCTCCAAAAAATGTAACAAACAAAGACTTTTTGTCAATTTTTTACAGAAACCCAATGAACCAATGTAAACGACCACGTTTTAAAGTGGGTGAAAATGTTCGTATATCAAAAAAAGATTTTCCATTCAGAAAAGGTTATAAATCACAGTTCACAAATGAAATATTCAAAATTGTTAAAGTTGCTACTTTTAAACCGCCAACCTATAACCTTTGTGGAGAACAAGGTGATGAAATTCTAGGTAAATTTTATGAACAAGAGCTTTCAAAGTGTATCATTTAAAGATGAGTTCTTTCACTGTTGAGTTGGTTTCCAATGCGTCGTTTGATTGTTACCCAAACAATACACAAAGTTCTTTCACGAATTTTCTACCTGAACAAATTAATCTTGATGGAGAATGGGAGGTAGCGATAACAGAACTGTCGTATCCTTCCTTGTACCAAAACATAACAGAGGGTAAATTCTTCTATCTAGATGAAGCAACACCAGATACAAAACCATCGGATTATTACACACTTGATCCAGGTCTATACCCCTCGATCTCTGATATGGTCAATGAATAGAAAAATTCAGGAACGTGAAAAATATGAAAAAAACGCCCATCAAGTTACACGTTAACAAAATTACACAGCGAATTTCTTTGAGTCTTCCAAATCAGAACTCTTTACTTGTCATTTTTAGTGCCGATCTTTGTCATGTCTTTGGATGCGAAGAAGCTGTTTATGGTATGGGTGTTTTCATGAGTGGTGGTGGTCCACATTTTCCCAAGTTTCCATATGACATTGTACGAAAATACACCTTAATGATATGTAGTGATATTGTTGAATACAATATTGTGGGTGATACAAAAGCTGCTCTTTTACGATGCATTCCGTTTATATCAAAAGTTAAGAATGGAGATATCATCTCAACGGGACAATACATGAATTATCAAAATTTTCCAAACTTACAATTTAAAAAAATTCTAAAAAACTCATTCCACAGCATAAAACTAGAGCTCCGGGACTCTTATGGTGAAAAAGTTCCTTTCAACTCTGTTGGTGTGACAAGAGCGGTACTAATGTTTAGAAAAACTTCTGACAATCATTTTTAGATTGTTCAAGTTGTAAAAAATGGTTGCTGATAGTGATTTACCGTATTTTCGTGGTTATTCAAGACATAAAGAGATAAAAAAAATGATGTACAAATGACCTTAATGACTCATATATAATTGATGTAAAACCAAATGACATCTTCTAAGTAGTTTCGGGTTAGTTTTCACTAATTAAACAACGTTTCGTTAAGAAACTTTTCACTGGTACCTGTACATTAAGAGAAAAAAAATGATGTACAAATGACCTTTGATGACTCATATATAATTTATGTAAGCCAATTTGAAATTTTTTATAGTAGTTTTGTGTTAATTTTCACTAAATAAACAATTTTTAGTTAAAATGTTTTCTCTATGACTTGTATATTAAGAGGGAAAAATGATGTACAAATGACCTTTGATGACTCATATATATTTTATGTAAACCCAATTGACATTTTTAAGTAGTTTGAGGTCAGTTTTCACAAATTAAACACCGTTTCGTTAAGAAACTTTTCACTGGTACTTATACATTAAGAGAAAAAAAATGATGTACAAATGACCTTGATGACTCATATATAATTGATGTAAAACCAAATGACGTCTTCTAAGTAGTTTCGGGTTAGTTTTCACTAATTAAACAACGTTTCGTTGAGAAACCTTTCACTGGTACTTGTACATTAAGAGAGAATAATGATGTACAAATGACCTTTGATGACTCAAATATAATTTATGTAAGCCAATTGACCTTTTAAAGTAGTTTTAGGTTAGTTTTCACTAATTAAACAATGTTTCCTAAAGAAATTTTTCTCTGGGACTTGTACATTAAGAGATAAAAAAATGATGTACAAATGACCTTGATGACTCATATATAATTGATGTAAAACCAAATGACGTCTTCTAAGTAGTTTCGGGTTAGTTTTCACTAATTAAACAACGTTTCGTTAAGAAACTTTTCACTGGTATTTGTACATTAAGAGAAAAAAATGATGTACAAATGACCTTTGATGACTCATATATAATTTATGTAAGCCAATTTGAAATTTTTTATAGTAGTTTTGTGTTAATTTTCACTAAATAAACAGTTTTTAGTTAAAATTTTTTCTCTATGACTTGTATATTAAGAGGGAAAAATGATGTACAAATATCATTTGATGACTCATATATATTTTATGTAAACCCAATTGACATTTTTAGGTAGTTTTAGGTTAGTTTTCACTAACTAAATACCGTTTCGTAAAGAAACTTTTCACTGGTACTTATACATTAAGAGAAAAAAAATGATGTATAAATGACCTTGATGACTCATATATAATTAATGTAAGCCAATTTGAAATTTTTTATAGTAGTTTTTGTGTTAATTTTCACTAATTAAACAGTTATTATCAAAAAATTTTTTCTAAATGACTTGTATATTAAGAGGGAAAAATGATGTACAATTGACCTTTGATGACTCATATATATTTTATGTAAACCCAATTGACATTTTTTAAGTATTTTTGGGTCAGTTTTCACTAATTGAACAACGTTTCGTTAGGATATTTTTCTCTGGGACTTGTACATTAAGAGAAAGGAAATTAAGTACAAATGACCTTGATGACTCATATATATTTTATGTGAACCCAATTGACCTTTTTAAGTAGTTTTAGGTTACTTTTCACTAATTAAACAACGTTTCGTAAAGAAATTTTTCTCTGGGACTTGTACATTAAGAGAAAAAAATGATGTACAAATGACCTTGATGACTCATATAGAATTGATGTAAAACCATTTGACATGTATTAAGTAGTTTCGGGTTAGTTTTCACTAATTAAACAACGTTTCGTTACGAAACTTTTCACTGGTACTTGTTCATTAAGAGAAAAAAAATGATGTACAAATGACCTTTGATGACTCATATATAATTTATGTAAGCCAATTTGAAATTTTTTATAGTAGTTTTGTGTTAATTTTCACTAAATAAACAGTTTTTAGTTAAAATTTTTTCTCTTTGACTTGTATATTAAGAGGGGAAAAATGATGTACAAATATCCTTTGATGACTCATATATTTTTTATGTAAACCCAATTGACATTTTTAAGTAGTTTTAGGTTAGTTTTCACTTATTAAACACGTTTCGTTAAGAAACTTTTCACTGGCACTTAAACATTAAGAGAAAAAAAATGATGTACGAATGACCTTTGATGACTCATAAATAATTTATGTAAGCCAAATTGAAAATGTTTATAGTAGATTTCGTGTTAATTTTCACTAATTAAACAGTTATTATCAAAAAATTTTTCTAAGTGACTTGTATATTAACAGGGAAGAATGATGTACAATTGACCTTTGATGACTCATATATATTTAATGTAAACCCAATTGACATTTTAAAGTAGTTTTATGTTAGTTTTCACTAATTAAACCACGTTTCGTTAAGAAATTTTTCTCTGGGACCTGTACATTAAGAGAAAAGAAATGAAGTACAAATGACCTTGATGACTCATATATAATTGATGTAAAACCAATTGACATCTTTTAAGTAGTTTTGAGTTAGTTTTCGCTAATTAAACAACGTTTGGTTATGAAATTTTACTCCGGGACTAGGGCATAAAGAGAAAAAATGATGTACAAATTACCTTTGATGACTCATATATATTTTATGTAAACCCAATTGACATTTTTAGGTAGTTTTAGGTTAGTTTTCACTAATTAAACAACGTTTCGTAAAGAAACTTTTCTCTGGGACTTGTACATTAAGAGAAAAAATGATGTACAAATAACCTTGATGAGTCATACATAATTAATGCAAAACCAATTAAAATCTTTTAAGTAGTTTTGGGTTAGTTTTCACTAATTAAACAACGTTAGGTTATGAAATTTTACTCCGGGACTTGGGCATAAAGAGAAAAAATGATGTACAAATTACCTTTGATGACTCATATATAATTTATGTAATCCAATTTGAAATTTTTTATAGTAGTTTTTGTGTTAATTTTCACTAATTAAACAGTTTTTAGTTAAAATTTTTTTCAATATGACTTGTATATTAAGAGGGAAAAATGATGTACGAATGACCTTTGATGACTCATATATTTTTATGTAAACCCAATTGACATTTTTAAGTAGTTTTAGGTTAGTTTTCACTAATTAAACAACGTTTCGTAAAGAAATTTTTCTCTGGGACTTGTACATTAAGAGAAAAAAAATAGATATGCAAATGACCTTTGATGACTCATATATAATTTATGTAATCCAATTTGAATTTTTTTATAGTAGTTTTTGTGTTAATTTTCACTAATTAAACAGTTTTTAGTTAAAATTTTTTTCTATATGACTTGTATATTAAGAGGGGAAAATGATGTAAAAATGACCTTTGATGACTCATATATATTTTATGTAAACCCAATTGACATTTTTTAAGTATTTTTGGGTGAGTTTTCACTAATTAAACAACGTTTCGTTAAGATATTTTTCTCTGGGACTTGTACATTAGGAGCAAAAAAATGATGTACAAATGACATTTGATGACTCACATATAATTTATGTAAGCCAATTTGAAATTTCTTATAGTAGTTTTTGTGTTAATTTTAACTAATTAAGCAGTTTTTAATTAAAATTTTTCCTCTATGACTTGTGTATTAAGAGAGAAAAATGATATACAAATGACCTTTGATGACTTATATGTATTTTATGTAAACCCAATTGACATTTTTAAGTAGTTTTAGGTTAGTTTTCACTAATTAAACAAAGTTTCGTTAAGAAACTTTTCACTGGTACTTGTACATTAAGAGAGAAAAAATGATGTACAAATGAACTTTGATGACTCATATATAATTTATGTAAGCCAATTCGAAAATTTTCATAGTAGTTTTTGTGTTAATTTTCACTAATTAAACAGTTTTTAGTTAAAATTTTTTCTATATGACTTGTATATTAAGATAGAAAAATGATGTACAAATGAACTTTGATGACTCATATATATTTTTATTTAAACCCATTTGACATTTTTAAGTAGTTTTAGGTTAGTTTTCACTAATTAAACAACGTTTCGTTAAGAAATTTTTCACTGGTACTTGTGCATTAAGAGAAAAAAAAAGATGTACAAATGTCTTTTGGTGAGTCTTATATAATTTATGTCAAACTAATTGACATTTTTTAAGTAGTTTTGGGTTAGTTTTCACTAATTAAACAACGTTTAGTTATGAAATTTTACTCCGGGACGAGGGCATAAAGAGAAAAATGATGTACAAATTACCTTTGATGACTCATATATATTTTATGTAATCCCAATTGACATTTTTAAATTATTTTTGAGTCAGTTTTCACTAATTAAACAACGTTTCGTTAAGATATTTTTCTCTGGGACTTGTACATTAAAAGGAAAGAAATGAAGTAGAAATGACCTTGATGACTCATATATAATTTATGTAAAACCAATTGACATCTTTTAAGTAGTTTTGGGTTAGTTTTCACTAATTAAACAAGGTTTCGTAAAGATATTTTTCTCTGGGACTTGTACATTAAGAGAAAAGAAATGATGTACAAATGACCGTGATGACTCATATACAATTTACGTAAAACCAATTGACCTCTTTTAAGTAGTTTTGGATTAGTTTTCACTAATTAAACAACGTTTCGTTAAGAAACGTTTCACTGGTACTTGTATATTAAGAAAAAAAATGATGTGCAAATGACCTCTGATGACTCATATATAATTTATGTAAGCCAATTTGAAATTTCTTATAGTAGTTTTTGTGTTAATTTTAACTAATTAAACAGTTTTTAATTAAAATTTTTCCTCTATGACTTGTGTATTAAGAGAGAAAAACGATATACAAATGACCTTTGATGACATATATGTATTTTATGTAAACCCAATTGACATTTTTAAGTAGTTTTAGGTTAGTTTTCACTAATTAAACAAAGTTGCGTTAAGAAACTTTTCACTGGTACTTGTACATTAAGAGAAAAAAAATGATGTACAAATGACCTTTGATGACTCATATATAATTTATGTAAGCCAATTCGAAAATTTTTATAGTAGTTTTTGTGTTAATTTTCACTAATTAAACAGTTTTTAGTTTAAATTTTTTCCAAATGACTTGTATATTAAGATAGCAAAATGATGTACAAATGAACTTTGATGACTCATATATATTTTATTTAAACCCATTTGACGTTTTTAAGTAGTTGTAGGTTAGTTTTCACTAATTAAACAACGTTTCGTTAAGAAGTTTTTCACTGGTACTTGTGCATTAAGAGAAAGAAAATGATGTACAAATGACTTTTGGTGAGTCTTATATAATTTATGTCAAACCAATTGACATTTTTTAAGTAGTTTTGGGTCAGTTTTCACTAATTAAACAACGTTTAGTTATGAAATTTTACTCCGGGACTAGGGCATAAAGAGAAAAAATGATGTACAAATTACCTTTGATGACTCATATATATTTTATGTAAACCCAATTGACATTTTTAAAGTATTTTTGGGTCAGTTTTCACTAATTAAACAACGTTTCGTTAAGATATTTTTCTCTGGGACTTGTACATTAAGAGAAAAAAAATGATGTACAAATGACCTTTGATGACTCATATATAATTTATGTAATCCAATTTGAAATTTTTTATAGTGGTTTTTGTGTTAATTTTAACTAATTAAACATATTTTAGTTAAAATTTTTTCTCTATGACTTGTGTATTAAGAGAGAAAAATGATGTACAAATGACCTTTGATGACTCATATATATTTTATGTAAACCCAATTGACATTTTTAAGTAGTTTTACGTTAGTTTTTACTAATTAAACAACGTTTCGTTAAGAAAATTTTCACTGGTACTTGTACATTAAGAAAAAAAAATGATGTACAAATGACCTTTGATGACTCATATATATTTTATGTAAACCCAATTGACCTTTTTAAGTAGTTTTAGGTTAGTTTTTACTAATTAAACAACGTTTCGTAAAGAAATTTTTCTCTGGGACTTGTACATTAAGAGAAAAAAATGATGTACAAATGACCTTGATGACTCATACATAATTGATGTAAAACCAATTGACATCTTTTAAGTAGTTTTGGGTTAGTTTTCACTAATTAAACAACATTTGGTTATTAAATTTTACTCCGGGATTAGTACATTAGGGGAAAAAAATGATGTACAAATGACCTTGATGACTCATACATAATTGATGTAAAACCAATTGACATCTTTTAAGTAGTTTTAGGTTAGTTTTCACTAATTAAACAACGTTTCGTAAAGAAATTTTTTTCTGGGACTTGTACATTAAGAGAAAAAAAATGATGTACAAATGACCTTGATGACTCATATATAATTTATGTAAAACCAATTGACATCTTTTAAGTAGTTTTGGGTTAGTTTTCACTAATTAAACAACGTTTCGTTAAGAAACTTTTCACTGGTACTTGTACATTAAAAGAAAAAAATGATGTACAAATGACCTTGATGACTCATATATAATTTATGTAAACCCAATTGACATTTTTAAGTAGTTTTAGGTTAATTTTCACTAAATAAACAACGTTTCTTTAAGAAACTGTTCACTGGTACTTGTACATTAAGAGAAAAAAATGATGTACAAATGACCTTGATGACTCATACATAATTGATGTAAAACCAATTGACATCTTTTAAGTAGTTTAAGGTTAGTTTTCACTAATTAAACAACGTTTCGTAAAGAAATTTTTCTCTGGGACTTGTACATTAAGAGAAAAAAAGATGTACAAATGACCCTTGATGACTCATATATAATTTATGTAAACCCAATTGACATTTTTAAGTAGTTTTAGGTTAATTTTCACTAAATAAACAACGTTTCTTTAAGAAACTATTCACAGGTACTTGTACATTAAGAGAAAAAAAATGATAAACAAATGACCTTTGATGACTCATATATAATTTATGTAATCCAATTTGAAATTTTTTATAGTAGTTTTTGTGTTAATTTTAACTAATTAAACATATTTTAGTTAAAATTTTTTCTCTATGACTTGTGTATTAAGAGAGAAAAATGATGTACAAATGACCTTTGATGACTCATATATATTTTATGTAAACCCAATTGACATTTTTAAGTAGTTTTAGGTTAGTTTTCACTAATTAAACAACGTTTCGTAAAGAAATTTTTCTCTGGGACTTGTACATTAAGAGAAAAAAATGATGTACAAATGACCTTGATGACTCATACATAATTGATGTAAAACCAATTGACATCTTTTAAGTAGTTTTAGGTTAGTTTTCACTAATTAAACAACGTTTCGTAAAGAAATTTTTCTCTGGGACTTGTACATTAAGAGAAAAAAAATGATGTACAATTGACCTTGATGACTCATATATAATTTATGTAAAACCAATTGACATCTTTTAAGTAGTTTTGGTTTAGTATTCACTAATTAAACAACGTTTCGTTAAGAAACTTTTCACTGGTACTTGTACATTAAGAGAAAAAAAAGATGTACAAATGACCTTTGATGACTCATATATAATTTATGTAAACCCAATTGACATTTTTAAGTAGTTTTAGGTTAATTATCACTAAATAAACAACGTTTCTTTAAGAAAATATTCACTGGTACTTGTACATTAAGAGGAAAAAAATGATAAACAAATGACCTTTGATGACTCATATATAATTTATGTCAGCCAATTCGAAATTTTTTATAGTAGTTTTTGTGTTAATTTTCACTAATTAAATAGTTTTTTGTTAAAATTTTTTCTATATGACTTCTATATTAAGAGGGAAAAATGATGTACAAATGACCTTTGATGACTCATATATATTTTTATGTAAACCCAATTGACGTTTTTAAGTAGTTTTAGGTTAGTTTTCACTAATTAAACAACGTTTCGTAAAGAAATTTTTCTCTGGGACTTGTACATTAAGAGAAAAAAAATGATGTACGAATGATTTGGATGACTCATATATAACTGATGTAAAACCAATTGACATCATTTAAGTTGTTTTGGGTTAGTTTTCACCAATTAAACAACGTTTCGTAAAGAAATTTTTCTCTGGGACTTGTACATTAAGAGAAAGAAAATGATGTAAAAATGACCTGGATGACTCATATATGTTTTATGTAAACCCAATTGACATTTTTAAGTAGTTTTAGGTTAGTTTTCACTAATTAAACAACGTTTCGTAAAGAAATTTTTCTCTGGGACTTGTACATTAAGAGAAAAAAATGATGTACAAATGACCTTGATGACTCATACATAATTGATGTAAAACCAATTGACATCTTTTAAGTAGTTTTGGGTTAGTTTTCACTAATTAAACAACGTTTGGTTATGAAATTTTACTCCGGGATTTTGGCAAAAAGAGAAAAAATGATGTACAAGTTACCTTTGATGACTCATATATATTTTATGTAAACCCAATTGACATTTTTAAGTAGTTTTTGGTTAGTTTTCACTAATTAAACAACGTTTCGTTAAGAAACTTTTCACTGGTACTTGTACATTAAGAAAAAAAAAATGATGTACAAATGATCTTTGATGACTCATATATAATTTATGTAAACCCAACTGACATTTGTAAGTAGTTTTAGGTTAGTTTTAACTAATTAAACATCGTTTCTTTAAGAAAATTTTCACTGGTACTTGTACATTAAGGGAAAAAAATGATAAACAAATGACCTTTGATGACTCATATATAATTTATGTCAGCCAATTCGAAATTTTTTATAGTAGATTTTGTGTTAATTTTCACTAATTAAATAGTTTTTTGTTAAAATTTTTTCCATATGACTTCTATATTAAGAGGGAAAAATGATGTACAAATGACCTTTGATGACTCATATATATTTTATGTAAACCCAATTGACATTTTTAAGTAGTTTTAGGTTAGTTTTTACTAACTAAACAACGTTCCGTAAAGAAATTTTTCTCTGGGACTTGTACATTAAGAGAAAAAAAAATGATGTACAAATGACCTGGATGACTCATATATAACTGATGTAAAACCAATTGACATCTTTTAGGATGTTTTGGGTTAGTTTTCACTAATTAAACAACGTTTGGTTATGAAATTTTACTCCGGGACTTGGGCGTAAAGAGCAAAAATGATGTAAAAATTACCTTTGATGACTCATATATATTTTATGTAAACCCAATTGACATTTTTTTAAGTATTTTTGGGTCAGTTTTCACTAATTAAACAACGTTTCGTAAAGATATTTTTCTCTGGGACTTGTACATTAAGAGAAAAGAAATGATGTACAAATGACCTTGATGACTCATATTTAATTTATGTAAAACCAATTGACATCATTTAAGTAGTTTTGTGTTAGTTTTCACTAATTAAACAACGTTTCGTTAAGAAACGTTTCACTGGTACTTGTACATTACGAGGAAAAAATGATGTACAAAAGACCTCTGATGACTCATATATAATTTATGTAAGCCAATTTGAAATTTTTTATAGTAGTTTTTGTGTTAATTTTCACTAATTAAACAGTTTTTAGTTAAAATTATTTCCCTATGACTTGTGTATTAAGAGAGAAAAATGATATACAAATGACCTTTGATGACTTATATGTATTTTATGTAAACCCAATTGACATTTTTAAGTAGTTTTAGGTTAGTTTTCACTAATTAAACAACGTTTCGTTAAGAAACTTTTCACTGGTACTTGTGCATTAGGATAAAAAAAATGATGTACAAATGACTTTTGGTGAGTCTTATATAATTTATGTCAAACCAATTGACATTTTTTACGTAGTTTTGGGTTAGTTTTCACCAATTAAACAACGTTTCGTTTAGAAGTTTTTCTCCGGGACTTGTACATTAAGAGAAAAAAAATGATATACAAATGACCTTTGATGACTCATATATAATTTATGTAAGCCACTTCGAAATTTTTTATAGTAGTTTTTGTGTTAATTTTCACTAACTAAACAGTTTTTAGTTAAAATTATTTCCCTATGACTTGTATATTAAGAGGGGAAAAATGATGTACAAATGACCTTCGATGACTCATATATTTTTTATGTAAACCCATTTGACATTTTTAAGTAGTTTTAGGTTAGTTTTCACTAATTAAAAAAGGTTTCGTTAACAAATATTTCACTGGTACTTTTGCATTAAGAGAAAAAAAATGATGTACAAATGACTTTTGGTGAGTCTTATATTATTTATGTCAAACCAATTGACATTTTTTAAGTAGTTTTGGGTTAGTTTTCACTAATTAAACAACGTTTCGTTAAGAAGTTTTTCTCCGGGACTTGTACATTAAGAGAAAAAAAATGATGTACAAATGACTTTTGATGACTCATATATAATTTATATAAGCCAATTTGAACCTTTTATAGTAGTTTTTGTGTTAGTTTTCACTAATTAAAAAGTTTTTAGTTAAAATTTTTTCTCTATGATTTGTATATTAAGAGGGAAAAATGATGTACAAATGACCTTTGATGACTCATATATAATTTATATAAGCCAATTTGAACCTTTTATAGTAGTTTTTGTGTTAGTTTTCACTAATTAAAAAGTTTTTAGTTAAAATTTTTTCTCTATGATTTGTATATTGAGAGGAACAAATGATGTACAAATGACTTTTGATGACTCATATAAACTTTTTGTAAACCCAATTGACATTTTTAAGTAGTTTTAGGTTAGTTTTCACTAATTAAAAAAGGTTTCGTTAACAAATATTTCACTGGTACTTTTGCATTAAGAGAAAAAAAATGATGTACAAATGACTTTTGGTGAGTCTTATATTATTTATGTCAAACCAATTGACATTTTTTAAGTAGTTTTGGGTTAGTTTTCACTAATTAAACAACGTTTCGTTAAGAAGTTTTTCTCCGGGACTTGTACATTAAGAGAAAAAAAATGATGTACAAATGACTTTTGATGACTCATATATAATTTATATAAGCCAATTTGAACCTTCTATAGTAGTTTTTGTGTTAGTTTTCACTAATTAAAAAGTTTTTAGTTAAAATTTTTTCTCTATGATTTGTATATTGAGAGGAACAAATGATGTACAAATGACTTTTGATGACTCATATAAACTTTTTGTAAACCCAATTGACATTTTTAAGTAGTTTTAGGTTAGTTTTCACTAATTAAAAACCGTTTCGTTAACAAATTTTTCACTGGTACTTGTGCATTAAGAGAAAAAAAAATGATGTACAAATGACATTTGATGACTCATATATAATTTATATAAGCCAATTTGAACCTTTTATAGTAGTTTTTGTGTTAGTTTTCACTAATTAAACAGTTTTTAGTTAAAATTATTTCCCTATGACTTGTATATTAAGAGGGAAAAATGATGTACAAATGACCTTTAATGACTCATATATATTTTATGTAAACCCATTTGACATATTTAAGTAGTTTTAGGTTAGTTTTCACTAATTAAAAAACGTTTCGTTAACAAATTTTTCACTGGTACTTGTGCATTAAGAGAAAAAAAATGATGTACAAACGACTTTTTGTGAGTCTTATATAATTTATGTCAAACCAATTGACATTTTTTACGTAGTTTTGGGTTTGTTTTCACCAATTAAACAACGTTTCGTTTAGAAGTTTTTCTCCGGGACTTGTACATTAAGAGAAAAAAAATGATGTACAAACGACTTTTGATGACTCATATATAATTTATATAAGCCAATTTGAACCTTTTATAGTAGTTTTTGTGTTAGTTTTCACTAATTAAACAGTTTTTAGTTAAAATTATTTCCCTATGACCTGTATATTAAGAGGGAAAAATGATGTACAAATGACCTTTGATGACTCATATATAATTTATATAAGCCAATTTGAACCTTTTATAGTAGTTTTTGTGTTAGTTTTCACTAATTAAACAGTTTTTAGTTAAAATTATTTCCCTATGACTTGTATATTAAGAGGGAAAAATGATGTACAAATGACCTTTGATGACTCATATATATTTTATGTAAACCCATTTGACATTTTTAAGTAGTTTTAGGTTAGTTTTCACTAATTAAAAAACGTTTCGTTAACAAATATTTCACTGGTACTTGTGGATTAAGAGAAAAAAAATGATGTACAAATGACTTTTGGTGAGTCTAATATTATTTATGTCAAACCAATTGACATTTTTTAAGTAGTTTTGGGTTATTTTTCACTAATTAAACAACGTTTCGTTAAGAAGTTTTTCTCCGCGACTTGTACATTAAGAGAAAAAAAATGATGTACAAACGACTTTTGATGACTCATATATAATTTATATAAGCCAATTTGAACCTTTTATAGTAGTTTTTGTGTTAGTTTTCACTAATTAAACAGTTTTTAGTTAAAATTATTTCCCTATGACTTGTATATTAAGAGGGAAAAATGATGTACAAATGACCTTTGATGACTCATATATAATTTATATAAGCCAATTTGAACCTTTTATAGTAGTTTTTGTGTTAGTTTTCACTAATTAAACAGTTTTTAGTTAAAATTATTTCCCTATGACTTGTATATTAAGAGGGAAAAATGATGTACAAATGACCTTTGATGACTCATATATAATTTATATAAGCCAATTTGAACCTTTTATAGTAGTTTTTGTGTTAGTTTTCACTAATTAAACAGTTTTTAGTTGAAATTATTTCCCTATGACTTGTATATTAAGAGGGAAAAATGATGTACAAATGACCTTTGATGACTCATATATAATTTATATAAGCCAATTTGAACCTTTTATAGTAGTTTTTGTGTTAGTTTTCACTAATTAAATAGTTTTTAGTTAAAATTTTTTCTCTATGATTTGTATATTAAGAGGAACAAATGATGTACAAATGACTTTTGATGACTCATATAAACTTTTTGTAAACCCAATTGACATTTTTAAGTAGTTTTAGGTTAGTTTTCACTAATTAAAAAACGTTTCGTTAACAAATTTTTCACTGGTACTTGTGCATTAAGAGAAAAAAAATGATGTACAAATGATTTTGATGACTCATATATAATTTATATAAGCCAATTTGAACCTTTTATAGTAGTTTTTGTGTTAGTTTTCACTAATTAAACAGTTTTTAGTTAAAATTATTTCCCTATGACTTGTATATTAAGAGGGAAAAATGATGTACAAATGACCTTTGATGACTCATATATATTTTATGTAAACCCATTTGACATTTTTAAGTAGTTTTAGGTTAGTTTTCACTAATTAAAAAACGTTTCGTTAACAAATTTTTCACTGGTACTTGTGCATTAAGAGAAAAAAAATGATGTACAAATGAGTTTTGGTGAGTCTTATATAATTTATGTCAAACCAATTGACATTTTTTACGTAGTTTTGGGTTAGTTTTCACCAATTAATCAACGTTTCGTTTAGAAGTTTTTCTCCGGGACTTGTACATTAAGAGAAAAAAAATGATATACAAATGACCTTTGATTACTCATATATAATTTATGTAAGCCACTTCGAAATTTTTTATAGTAGTTTTTGTGTTAATTTTCACTAACTAAACAGTTTTTAGTTAAAATTATTTCCCTATGACTTGTATATTAAGAGGGAAAAATGATGTACAAATGACCTTTGATGACTCATATATATTTTATGTAAACCCATTTGACATTTTTAAGTAGTTTTAGGTTAGTTTTCACTAATTAAAAAACGTTTCGTTAACAAATATTTCACTGGTACTTGTGCATTAAGAGAAAAAAAATGATGTACAAATAACTTTTGGTGAGTCTTACATTATTTATGCCAAACCAATTGACATTTTTTAATTAGTTTTGGGTTAGTTTTCACTAATTAAACAACGTTTCGTTAAGAAGTTTTTCTCCGGGACTTGTACATTAAGAGAAAAAAATGATGTACAAATTACTTTTGATGACTCATATATAATTTATATAAGCCAATTTGAATCTTTTATAGTAGTTTTTGTGTTAGTTTTCACTAATTAAACAGTTTTTAGTTGAAATTATTTCCCTATGACTTGTATATTAAGAGGGAAAAATGATGTACAAATGACCTTTGATGACTCATATATAATTTATATAAGCCAATTTGAACCTTTTATAGTAGTTTTTGTGTTTGTTTTCACTAATTAAATAGTTTTTAGTTAAAATTTTTTCTCTATGATTTGTATATTAAGAGGAACAAATGATGTACAAATGACTTTTGATGACTCATATAAACTTTTTGTAAACCCAATTGACATTTTTAAGTAGTTTTAGGTTAGTTTTCACTAATTAAAAAACGTTTCGTTAACAAATTTTTCACTGGTACTTGTGCATTAAGAGAAAAAAAATGATGTACAAATGATTTTGATGACTCATATATAATTTATATAAGCCAATTTGAACCTTTTATAGTAGTTTTTGTGTTAGTTTTCACTAATTAAACAGTTTTTAGTTAAAATTATTTCCCTATGACTTGTATATTAAGAGGGAAAAATGATGTACAAATGACCTTTGATGACTCATATATATTTTATGTAAACCCATTTGACATTTTTAAGTAGTTTTAGGTTAGTTTTCACTAATTAAAAAACGTTTCGTTAACAAATTTTTCACTGGTACTTGTGCATTAAGAGAAAAAAAATGATGTACAAATGAGTTTTGGTGAGTCTTATATAATTTATGTCAAACCAATTGACATTTTTTACGTAGTTTTGGGTTAGTTTTCACCAATTAATCAACGTTTCGTTTAGAAGTTTTTCTCCGGGACTTGTACATTAAGAGAAAAAAAATGATATACAAATGACCTTTGATTACTCATATATAATTTATGTAAGCCACTTCGAAATTTTTTATAGTAGTTTTTGTGTTAATTTTCACTAACTAAACAGTTTTTAGTTAAAATTATTTCCCTATGACTTGTATATTAAGAGGGAAAAATGATGTACAAATGACCTTTGATGACTCATATATATTTTATGTAAACCCATTTGACATTTTTAAGTAGTTTTAGGTTAGTTTTCACTAATTAAAAAACGTTTCGTTAACAAATATTTCACTGGTACTTGTGCATTAAGAGAAAAAAAATGATGTACAAATAACTTTTGGTGAGTCTTACATTATTTATGCCAAACCAATTGACATTTTTTAATTAGTTTTGGGTTAGTTTTCACTAATTAAACAACGTTTCGTTAAGAAGTTTTTCTCCGGGACTTGTACATTAAGAGAAAAAAATGATGTACAAATTACTTTTGATGACTCATATATAATTTATATAAGCCAATTTGAATCTTTTATAGTAGTTTTTGTGTTAGTTTTCACTAATTAAATAGTTTTTAGTTAAAATTTTTTCTCTATGATTTGTATATTAAGAGGAACATATGATGTACAAATAACTTTTGATGACTCATATAAACTTTTTGTAAACCCAATTGACATTTTTAAGTAGTTTTAGGTTAGTTTTCACTAATTAAAAAACGTTTCGTTAACAAATTTTTCACTGGTACTTGTGCATTAAGAGAAAAAAAATGATGTACAAATGACTTTTGGTGATTCTTATATTATTTATGTCAAACCAATTGACATTTTTTTAATTAGTTTTGGGTTAGTTTTCACTAATTAAACAACGTTTCGTTATGAAATTTTACTCGGGGACTTGTGCTTAAAGAGAAAAAATGATGTACAAATGACCTTTGTTGACTCATATTTAATTTATGAACCCAATTGACATTTTAAAGTAGCTTTGGGTCAGTTTTCACTAATTAAACAAAGTTTCCTTAAGAAGTTTTTCTCTGGGAAAAAAGATGTACAAATGAGCTTTGATGACTCATATATAATTTATGTAAAACCAATTGACATTTTTAAAGTAGTTTTGGTTTAGTTTTCACTAATTAAACAACTTTTCCTTCGGAAAATTTTCTCTGAGACTTGTTCATTGAGAGGAAAGTTTTTCTACAAGTCACCTTTGTCTACTCATCTAAATTGATGTGAGCCAATTTGAAATTTTTATAGTTGTTTTTGTGTTAACTTTCACTAATTAAACAGTTTTTAGTTAAATTCTTTTCCCGATGACTTGTATAGTAAGAGGGAAAAATGATTTAAAAATTAATTTTGTTGACTCATATAAACTTTATGTAAACCCAATTGACATTTTGTTAGTAGTTTTTGGTTAATTTTCACTAATTAATCAACGTTTCGTTAAGAAATTATTCTCTGGGACTTGTACATTAAGAGAAAAGAAATGACGTAAAAATGACTTTTGATGACTCATATAAACTTTATGTAAACCCAATTGACGTTTTTTAAGTAGTTTTGGGTTATTTTTCACTAATTAAACAAAGTTTCGCTATGAAATTTTACTCGGGGACTTGTGCATAAAGAGAAAAAATGATGTACAAATGACCTTTGTTGACTCATCTATAATTTATGTGAACCCAATTGACATTTTAAAGTAGATTTGTTTCAGTTTTCACTAATTAAACAACGTTTCCTCAAGAAGTTTTTCTCTGGGACCTGTACATTAAGAAAAAACAAGATGTTCAAATGACCTTTGATGACTCATATATAATGTATGTAAAACCAACTGACATTTTTAAAGTAGTTTTGGTTTAGTTTTCACAAATTTAACAACGTCTCTTTTAGAAATTTTTCTTTGGGACTTTATAAGTTATAAATTATATACTTTATTTGAACCCAAATGACATTTTTTAAGTAATTTTGGGTTAGTTTTTAGTAAACATTTTTTCGTTGAGATTTTTTCTCTGGGATTTGGACATTAAGATGGGAAAAATGATGTACAATTGACCTTTGATGATTCACATATAATTTTTTAGAGCCATGTTTTTTTAAAGTAGTTTTGTGATACTTTAACTAATTAAAAATTTTTGCTCAATAAAATTCTCTCTGGGACTTGCACATTAAGAGAAAATAATTATTTAAAATTGACCATTGTTGACTCATATGAAATTAATGTGAGTCAAATTGAGGGTTTTTTGATGTACTTTTGTGTTAGTTTCCACTAATGAAACAACGCTTACCTAAGATTTTTTTCTTTTTGACTTGTCGATTAGTAGGAAAAAAAGATGTAGCATTGACACATGATGACCCATATATACTTTATGGCAGCAATATTTAATTTTTTGAAAGCAGTTTTGTGTTATTTTAATTAATTAAGCTTATTTTACCTGAGAAAATAGTCTCTTAAGGGAAAAAATGATCTACAATTGACCTTTAATGAACCATATAAACCTCATTTGCGCGATATTTAATTTCTTTGAAAGTAGATCTGTTTTAATTTTCACTAATTAAACAGATTTTACCTAAAAAATTTTTCTATGTGTGATGCAATCTTTACAAATGATAAATTTGTGTTTGGAATAAAGCAGCTGCTCACAATTAAGGGATGCTAATTGTTAATTTGTTGTATGTTCTGACCGCTTGTTTTAAAATCTGATCCCTGGATGAGTTATTAAATTGACAATTAGAAATGATGGAAGAGCTACATTAAGTTGAAAGAAATTTTTTATAACCTACATTCCACAAGTTTTCTGTCTTGCTACTTCAAACCACTCCTCCTGCTGAGGGATCGCGCTCTCGTTGCCTGCTTTTATACACATTCCACTTGATAACGAATATGTCAGTATCACTGGCAAAAATTGTTTCCCGGACCCTAGACAATGGACCTTTGACAACTCATATATACAATTTGAGCCAAATTGATTTTTTTGAAGCAATTTTGTGTAATTTACTTTAATGAAGCAACTTTTAACTCAGAAATAAATTTTGACTTGTAAATTAACAGGGAAAAATGATTTAAAAAATGTACTTTCATGACACATAAATAATTAATGAAAGCAAAATTTAATTTGATTAAAAGTAGTTTGGTAGTAATTTAACAACCTTTACTTAAGAAATTTTTGTAAATGGGACTTGTACATTAAGGGAAATAATTGTATGTAATTTCATCTTTGATGGGTCATATATTTTCTATGTTTGACGCATTGTAAACAAGTGATACATTTGTGTTTAGATTAAAGCAGCTGTTTGACTTGAAATCAACTCCTCTCCTTTAAAAACATAGAAAAAAATCTTGCTGACGATTAAGGCATGCTTTTTTTTAAAAATTGGACATTCCGTCTACCTTGGATCCGTGGTTGAGTTACATATGTAAAATTTAGAAATGATGGAAGAGCTACATCTTTCTGTTTTGCTTCTTTAATCCACTCCTCTTGATGAGGGATTCTTGATGCGCTCTTATAATACAGCAGCAAGTTTCTGTTCCTCTGGTTTCTAGATGACCTCTTTTTGGTTTCTTGTATCAATTGTTTTTTAGGGAGTCTTGATGCGCAGGGGTAATTAAACAACTAATTTTGTTGTTCCGTTTTTTGTTCGTTTTCCTGCTTTCTTTCTTGCTCTCTGCAACTAAAGTTACAAGAAAATGTTCCATCGCTTTCTATTTGTTCTTCTTGACACTACTCGTTTGTTTTTTATGACAGATTCTTCCAAACTAAATGAACAAAATGTTTTTTTTGTACTCTCCGGCTTCCGCGAGGACTTATTATAACTTCTTAATTTCACGCCAAACAACAGATTCTTTTTAAATGAACAAAAAATTGATTAATCTGATTTTATTTGGGCGTAGAAAATATTCTCAGCTGGAATAGTTTCAAATTTTTAGCATGAAAAACGGAAAAAAGACATAGACAATTAGATACTTGGTTTCATGTAATCGAGAAAATTTGATACAAACAAAAAAACTCCTACATTGATAAGTGCTTTATGTTAAAATTTGACATCATTCTTAGGCCTCTTGGCGTTTTTCCAACTCTATTCTGAAATTGGAACCTGGTGCAGCGCTGTTATGTCTTTTTGCAGTGCCGCTTCTGTGCGTACAGGAAACCAAAGGAAAACAAATCTCAAATTCCGAAAAAAAAATGAGAAAAACTTTTCTCAGGTGTTGAGAGAAAAAATACTAAATGACTTATTATAACTTCTTAATTTCACGCCAAACAACAGATAATTTCTAAATGAACAAAAATTGATTAATCTGATTTTATTTGGGCGTAGAAGTTATTCTCGTCTTGCAATTGTGTTTTTTCTTCTCGATGACTGTCTTTCCTGTCAAAAACTACTGATTTTTGCTGGACAACAGAACAATTAATCAAGTCAGGGTTTCGATTATTTCGGAAATTTTTATTTCAGAATGCTTTCTGGTCCCTTTTTTTGACATAAATGCAATCGAAGAATCATACACTTGCTTACATCGTGTTCAGAAATCGCTGAGCCTGCATAATAAATACAAATATATTTTTTTACATTAGACGCCCCATTTTCAGGTACGGCTGAAAACATTTACTTTCAGCAGCGCTGAGCGCATTACAGACAATTTTTCGAGAAAAAATACTTGGATAAGTTTAATATCTTCGGTTAGATAACTTTGCAAAATGAATTTTTTTAATAGGGGCAGAAAAACAATCAGCGCTTTCTTCAAAAACTTCTTGTTCCAACATTATAAAAACCATTGATCTCTTTTTTGTCTGTTCACCGTAAAGATTTTTTAAGTTTTGGAGATTAAACAAGCATTCAAACCTTGAGTAATAATTTCCAGTTGACGGCTATTTTGCGTTATCTTGCTTTTGATGAAAAGGTTTTTTCAACTGATACTGAATCTCAATGCTCCACGAATTCCTCTCTGGAGAACTATACGAATTCAAAGTCAAAAAAGTGTACGATTGTTCAAAAAAATCTGTATTGTATCAGTATCTTAATGCAGTTTTCACTGATAACGTTAAGTTCAAAAAAAATTTACTTTTTGTATTTCAAAAATTTTTTTGAATTGTATCAATGTCGAATTGGTTAAAGAGAAATGCAAAAACACAAGTTTTGTTGGTGAATACAAAGTCCGTCAAAATAAAATAGAAACGACTTAAAAGCAAGCCGAAAAATACGTAAGAGATATCTATTCTGTCAAAAATTTTACGCTGCTAACCGGTACAAACGGACCAAATTTGAGCAGCATTTTATATTTTAATTTAATCAAATGCACCAATCAAATTAAAAAAAACATTTTCCCTTTTTTATGCAAAGTACTGCCTTTTTTAACTGATTTATCTGCTCAACTAAGATGATACCTGTTAGCTGTAACCCCTCAATAATCGAGGGTCTCGATATCCTACTCTGGGACTTGTACATTAAAAGAAAAAAATATGTACAAATGACCTTTGATGACTCATATGTAATTTATGTAAAACCAATCGACATTTTAAAGTAGTTTTAGTTTAGTTTTCACAAATTAAACAACGTTTCTTTGAGAAATTTTTCACTGGGACTTTATAAGTTAAAATTATATACTTTATTTGAACCCAATTGACAATTTTTAAGTAATTTTGGGTTAGTTTCACTATTAAACACTGTTTCGTTGAGATTTTTTCTCTGGGATTTGGACACTAAGATGGGAAAAATGATGTACAATAGACCTTTGATGATTCACATATACTTTATCAGAGCCATGTTTTTTTAAAAGTAGTTTTGTGTTACTTTAACTAATTAAAAATTTTTTACTCCATAAAATTTTTCTCTGGGACTTGCACATTAAGAGGAAATAATTATTTAAAATTGACCTTTGTTGACTCATATGAAACTAATGGGAGTCAAATTGAGGGTTTTTTGAAGTATTTTTGTGTTAGTTTCCACTAATCAAACAACGTTTACCTAAGAATTTTTTCTTTTTGACTTGTCGATTAATAGGAAAAAAAGATGTACCATTGACACTTGATGACCCATATATACTTTATGGGAGCAATATTTAATTTTTTGAAAGCATTTTGTGTTATTGTAACAAATTAAGCTTATTTTACTCAAGAAAATAGTCTCTTAAAGGAAAAAATGATGTACAATTGACTTTTCATGAACCATATAAACCTCATTTGCGCGATATTTAATTTCTTTGAAAGTAGATCTGTTTTAATTTTCACTAATTAAACAGATTTTAACTAAGAAATTTTTCTATGTGTGATGCAATCTTTACAAATGATAAATTTGTGTTTGGAATAAAGCAGCTGCTTAACTTGAAACCAGCTCTTCTCCTTCAAAAACATCGAGAAAGAACACTTGCTCACAATTAAGGGATGCTAATTGTTAACTTGTTGTATGTTCCGACCACCTGCTTTAAATTCTGATCACTGGATGAATTTTTTAGTTGACAATTAGAAATGATGGAAGAACTACAATAAGTTAAAAGAAATTTTTTATAACCTACATTCCACAAGTTTTCTGTTTTGCTAATTCAAACCACTCCTCCTGCTGAGGGATCGTGTTCTCGTTGCCTGCTTTTATCTACATTCCACTTGATAACGAATATGTCAGTATCACTTACAAAAATTGTTGCCCAGACCCTAAACGATGGACCTTTGACGACTCATATATACTTGAACTGAGCCAAATTGATATTTTTGCAGCATTTTTGTGTTAATTTACTCTAATGAAACAACTTTTAATTCAGAAGTATTTTTGACTTGTAAAATAACAGGGAAAAATGATTAAAAAAATGTACTTTCATGACACATAAATAATTAATGAAAGCAAAATTTAATTTGATTAAAAGTAGTTTTGTAGTAATTTTCACTAAATAAACAATCTTTACTTAAGAAATTTTTGTAAATGGGACTTGTACATTAAGAAAAAGAAATGGATGTAATTTCATCTTTGATGGGTCATATATTTTCTATGTGTGACGCATTGTAAACAAGTGATACATTTGTGTTTAGATTAAAGCAGCTGTTTGACTTGAACTCAGCTCCTCTCCTTTAAAAACATAGAAAAAAATATTGCTGACGATTAAGGCATGCTAATTTTTTTTTAAAAAAATTGGACGTTCCGTCTACCTTGGTTTAAGTTTTGATCCGCCGTGGTTGAGTTACATAGGTAGTATTTAGAAATGATAGAAGAGCTACATAAAGATAAAAGAATTTTTTTTACAACCTGTTTTCACAAGTTTTCTGTTTTGCTTCTTTAATCCACTCCTCTTGCTGAGGGATTCTTGATGCGCTCTTATAATACAACAGCAAGTTTCTGTTCCTCTGGTTTCTAGATGACATCTTTTTGGTTCCTTTTATCAATTGTTTTTGAGGGAGTCTTGATGCGCAGGGGTAATTAAACAACTAATTTTGTTGTTCCGTTTTTTGATCGTTTTCCTGCTTTCTTTCTTGCTCTCTGCAACTAAAAGGACAAGAAAATGTTCCATCGCTTTCTATTTGTTCTTGTTGACACTACTCGTTTGTTTTTTATGACAGATTCTTCCAGACTAAATGAACAAAATGTTTTTTTTTGTACTCTCCGGCTCCCGCGAGGACTAATAATAACTTCTTAATTTCACGCCAAACAACAAATTCCTTTTAAATGAACAAAAAATTGATTAATCTGATTTTATTTGGGCGTAGAAGTTATTCTCATCTTGCAATTGTGTTTTTTCTTCTCGACGACTGTCTTTCCTGTCAAAAACTACTGATCTTTGCTGGACAACAGAACAATTAATCAAGTCAAGGTTTCGATTCTTTCAGAATTTTTTATTTAAGAATGCTTTTTTGTTCCGAGCTTGTTGTTTTCGAGTACGAATTTTGTCAAAACGTAATACGTCTGGATCATATAGGTTGCTCTGTAATAAATGAAAGGAAAGTCCATTTAGAGTCTAAACGAGATGAATTCGAAATTGAGTTTGAGCTTGTGATCTAAAAATAGCAGTTAGCTATTATTTTCATCAGAAGTAGAACGCTTCAAATTTATGTTTGCAGACGTTTAACGTTTAACATACTTCTTTTCCGTGAGAAATCGCTGAGCCTGCATAATAAATACAAATATATTTTTTTATGTTAGACGCCCCATTTTCAGGTACGGCGCAAAAGCGTCGTTGACAAACATAGACAGGTTTTACAGCCCTAAAGCATTTTTCGGGAATGCAATCAATATTCCCACATTGGAAGCGCTTGTTTAATTATCCCTTATAAGCGATGGAATTAAACCTGTGTGCTTCAAAATAGAGTCAAGGTAAGTCTTTTCAGGTAAATATTCATGCAACAAATCTAATATCTAGGGAATAGTTGCCGACAACATTTTTCATCCTCGCGCATGATCGGACATGTTTGGGTAAAATCAGCCAAGAAAGGAGTTAAGGTGTACACATTTTTTACTTATTTTAAATCATGTTTTTGTAATGGCGAAAAAATTGAAAAGCGTCAAATTTTTAGCATGAAAAACGGAAAGAAGACATAGACAATTAGATACTTGGTTTCATGTAATCGAGAAAATTTGATACAAACAAAAAAACTCCTACATTGATAAGCGCTTTATGTTAAAATTTGACATCATTCTTAGGCCTCTTGGCGTTTTTCCAACTCTATTCTGAAATTGGAACCTGGTGCAGCTCTGTTATGTCTTTTTGCAGTGCCGCTTCTGTGCGTACAGGAAACCAAAGGAAAACAAATCTCAAATTCCGAAAAAAAATGAGAAAAACTTTTCTCAGGTGTTGAGAGAAAAAATACTAAATGACTCATTATAACTTCTTAATTTCAAGCCAAACAACAGATAATTTCTAAATGAACAAAAATTGATTAATCTGATTTTATTTGGGCGTAGAAGTTATTCTCGTCTTGCAATTGTGTTTTTTCTTCTCGATGACTGTCTTTCCTGTCAAAAACTACTGATTTTTGCTGGACAACAGAACAATTAATCAAGTCAGGGTTTCGATTATTTCGGAAATTTTTCTTTCAGAATGCTTTCTGGTCCCTTTTTTTGACATAAACGCAATCGAATAATCATATACTTGCTTACATCGTGTTCAGAAATCGCTGAGCCTGCATAATAAATACAAATGTATTTTTTTACCTTAGACGCCCCATTTTCAGGTACGGCTGAAAACATTTACTTTCAGCAGCGCTGAGCGCATTACAGACAATTTTTCGAGAAAAAATACTTGGATAAGTTTATTATCTTCGGTTAGATAACTTTGCAAAATGAATTTTTTTTAATAGGGGCAGTAAAACAATCAGCGCTTTCTTCAAAAACTTCTTGCTCCAACATTATAAAAACCATTGATCTCTTTTTGTCTGTTCACCGTAAAGATTTTTTAAATTTTGGTGATTAAACAAGCATTCAAACCTTGAGTAATAATTTCCAGTAGACGGCTATTTTGCGTTATCTTGCTTTTGATGAAAAAGGCTTTTTCCAACTGATACTGAATCTCAATGCTCCACGAATTCCTCTCTGGAGAATTATTCGTTTTCAAAGTCAAAAAAGTGTACGAGTATTCAAAAAATTCTGTATTGTATCAGTATCTTTATGCAGTTTTCACTGATAACGTTAAGTTCGGAAAAATTTACTTTTTGTATTTCAAAAATTTTTTTGAATTGTATCAATGTCGAATTGGTTAAAGAGAAATGCACAAACACAAGTTTTGTTGGTGAATACAAAGTCCGTCAAAATAAAATAGAAACGACTTAAAAGCAAGCCGAAAAATACGTAAGAGATACCTATTCTGTCAAAAATTTTACGCTGCTAACCGGTACAAACGGACCAAATTTAAGCAGCATTTTATATTTTAATTTAATCAAATGCACCGATCAAATTAAAAAAAAAAACATTTTCCCTTTTTTACGCAAATTACTGCCTTTTTAAATGATTTATCTGCTCAATTAAGATGATATCTGTTAGCTGTAACTCCTCAAAAATCGAGGGTCTCGATATCGTACTCTGCGGCGTCACTTTTGCGTTTGCATAGGAGAGTCTCAAGTAGATCGCACTCTTTTTGCCTGCTATCATCTTCATACCACTTGATGACAAAAATGTCGGGATCACTGGCAAAAATTGTTGCCCGGACCATAGACGATGGACCTTTGATGACTCATATCTAGTTTATGTTAGCCAGTTTTAATTTTTCTTTCGCATTTTTGTGTTAATTTACGCTAATGAAACAATTTTAATTAAAAACTTTTTAATAGGACTTGTACAATAAGAAGAAAAAAGTGGTGTAATTTCATCTTTGATGGGTCATATATTTTCTATGTGTGATGCAATCTCATTTGATGTGTAGATACATTTGTGTTTGGATTAAAGCAGCTGTTTGCCTTGAACTCTTGCAGACGAAAAAGAGATGCTAATTTTTAACTATTTGGATCTTCTGTCTACCTTGTTTTAAATTTTGATCCGTAGATGAGTTATATGGGTAACATTTGCAAATGACGGAAGAGCTACATGAAGTTAAAAGAAGTTTCCTATAACCTATATTTAACAAATTTTCTGTTTTGCTTCTTCAAAACACTCCTCTTGCTGAGGGATTCCTTACACGCTCTGATGATAAATCAGCAAGATTCTGTGCGTCTGGTTTCCTGAAAATCTCTTTTTTGCTTACTTAGACACATTTTTTTGAGGGAGTCTTTAAGCGCTCGGAAATTAAATAACTGTTATTGTTGTTCTGGTTTTTCTAATTTTCTTTCTTTTTTTCCTGCTCTCTTCAACCAAAGTTACAAGATGTTGCTCTACCGCTTTCGATTGTTCTTCTTGATACTACTCTTTTGCTTTCCTGACAGATTATTTGAAACTAAAAAAGAAGATGTTTCTATACTATTCGGCTTCCTCTCGAACATTGTTTTCAATTCTTAATATCACGTCAAATGACAAACTCTATTTAAATGAAAAATAAAAGAACTAAGCTGATTTTTTTTGGGTAGAAGCTACTCTCAACTTGAAATTGCGTTTTTTCTACTCGACCACTGTCTTTCCTGTCAGAAACTACTGATCTTTGCTGGACAAAATAACAATTAGTCAGGTCAAGGTTTCGATTCTTTCAGGTTATTATCTTTCGGAATTCTTTTTATCTTCCTCAATTTTTAGACCTAAACGCTATCGAAGAATAACTTACTTGCTTTTATCGTGTTCAAACTTGTTGTTTTCGGGTACGAATTTTGTCAAAACGTAAGACATTTGAATCATATAGCTTGTTATGTAATAAATGAAAGGGAAGTCAATTAATATTCAGAACGAGACGAGCTGGAGTTTGAGTGTGAGTTTTTGTTCTAAATATAACCCTTAGATAAAATTTTCATCAGAAAACAGAACGCTTGAAACCCATGTTTGCAGCAGACGATTCACAAGTAGCTAAAAGTATTTCCTTTCAAATTTTTCATGAGATATCTCTGGGCCTGCATACCCAATGCAAAAACTTCATTTATTTTTAGAAGTCTTGATTTCTTGTACCGCACAAAAGCCTTCTGGACAAATACAGAGGGGATTTATAGACCTCAGGCTTTTGTTGGGTATACAAACAATATTCTCCACTGCGCAAGCGCCTGATTAAATATCCCTAGTAAACGAAGGAATTAAGCATGTGTGCTTCAAAATGGAGTTAAGGGAAGTGTTTTAAATATTCAGGCAACAACCTTAATATATAGGAGAAAAATTGCAAAGAACTTTTCATCCTCGAGCATCATCGGACATGTTTGGGTAAAAACAGTCAAAAAGTCATATCAGGTGTACACAATTCTATTTACTGATAATTAATGTTTTTGTCATGTTTTTCACCTTGTATTATGGGAAACGGAAAAAAGACATATACAATCAGGTAATTGGTTTCATGTAATCGAGTAACTTGGCAAAATACTACTGCTTTGATAAGTGCTTTATCTAATTAATTGACAGAATTCTCAGGCCCTTCTTTTTTCCAAATGCATTCTTAAATTGGACAATGGTCTTTTTGTCTTTTTGTCTTTTTGCAGTGCTGCTACTGTGAGTTCAGGAAACCAAAAAAATATATCTCAAACTTTGAGAAAATAAACATAAGAAGAATCATTTTCAAGTCTTGAGAAAAAAATTCAGTAAAATATGATAATAATTACCCGCTTAATGTGCCGAATTTAGGTAGGAAGTGAATTGAAAATTCAGCACATTAAGCAGTTAATTATTTAAGACTGATCCGCTGAAAAATTTTACTTTCAGCAGCACTGAGCGCATTTCAGACAAATTTTTGAGAAAAAAAAATTCAGGTAATAAAAGAATTTTCAGTTAGATAACTTTGAAAAATGAATTTTTTTAATGGGGTCAGTAAAATAATCAGCGCTTTCTTAAAAAATTTTTCGTTCCAACATTATAAAAAAGCATTGTTCTTACTTTCTGTCTGTTAGCTTAAAGTTTTTTTATATTTCGGAGAATTAACAAGCATTCAGATCTCGAGCAAAAACTTTCAGCTCACAGCTGTTTTGTTTTATCTTGTTTTCGACAAAACGGCGTTTTCCGACTGATACTGAATCTCAATGCTCCACGATTTGCTTTCTGGAAAATTATACGAACTTAAAAGATCAAAAAAGCGTTCGAAGATTCAAAGAAGTCTGTATTGTTTCAGTATCTTAATGCAGATTTCACTGATTACGTTAGGTTGGAAACAATTTACTTTTTTACTTCAAAATAAAAATTTCGAATTGTATAAATGTAGAATTGGTTAAAGAGAAATGCACAAAGTTTTGTTTGGTGAATGCAAAGTCCGTCAAAGTAAAAGAGAAACGACCTAAAAGCAAGCCAAAATTACGTAATAGTTATGTTTTCTGTCAAAAATATTACGTTGCTAACCGGTACAAACAGTCCAAGATTACGCAAATACAATCAATTGGTGGGCTAAAATCTGGGTGGGCTTCAATCTACTTTGGTCGTTTTCTTAACTCTTTTTCAGGCAAGGTACTGCTTTTTTCAAATGAATTATCTGCTCAACTATGATGATATCTGTTAGCACCCCTTCCAAAAAAGAGGTGCTCGAGATCGTGCTCTGTGGCGTCACTTTCGCGTTTGCATAGGAAACACTCAAGTAGATCGCGCTCTCGTTGCCTGCTATAATTTTCATACCACTTGATAACAAAAATATCAGGATCACTGGCAAAATTTGGTGCCCGGATCCTAAAGTATTTTTCCTAAATTTTTTTCTTTTGACTTGTACATTAACAGTAAAAAAAGTGATGTACAATTAACCTTTCAAGACACATATATACTTTATATCAGCATTTTTTTTGATTAAAAGTAGTTTCGTGTTAGTCTTCACTAATCAAACAACTTTTACTAAAATTTTCTATGGGACACGCACATTAAGAGGAAAAAACAATGTACATTTCACCTCTGATGGGTCATTTATATTCTATGTGTGATGCAATCTTAACATTGGATAAATAGGCGTTTGGATTAAAGCAAAAGTTTGACTTCAACTCAACTCCTCTCATTTCAGGACACACAGAATAAATTCTTACTGATAATTAAGGGATTCTATTTGTTAACCATCTGGATGTTCCGACTAACTTGTTTCAAATATTGATCAGGTGAGTTATGCAGCTGAAAATTAGAAATGGAAGAGCTACATGAATTTAAAAGAAGTTTTCATAATCTATCTCTCACAAGTTTTCCGTTCTCTTTCATCAAACCACTCCTCTTGCTGAGGGATTGCCGATGCGCTCTTGTGATATAACCGCAAGATGGTATTTCTCTGCTTTCCAGATTTTCTGCTTTTTTGCTTACTTATACAAATTTTTGTTTAGGGAGCCTTGAAGCGCTCTTAAATTAAACAACCGCTTTGTTGTTCTGGTTTTTTTTAAGTTTTCTTGCATTCTTTCCTGCTGTCTGCAACCAAAGTGACAAGATGTTGTTCCACCGCTTTCCATTTGTTCTTCATGGCACTACGCGTTTGGTTTCCTGACAAATTTTTGAAACTACAAAACAATATCTTTCCATGTCTTTCGGCTTCCTCGCGAACTTTGTGTTAACTTCCTAGCATCAGATCAAACGACAAAATCTTTTCAAATGGAAAAAACTGAGTTTTTTCTACTCGACGGCTGTCTTTCCTGCCAAAAACCACTAATCATTGCTGGACTTAATAACAATTATTTAGGTCAAAGTATCGATTCTTTCAGATAATTATCTCGCAGATTTCTTTTGACTAAATAACAATTATTTATGTCAAAGTTTTGATTCTTTCAGATAATTATCTTGCAGAATTCTTTTCTGGTTCATTAATTTTTAACATAAATTCTATCAAAGAATCATTTACTTGCTTTTATAGTGTTCAAACTAGTTGTTTTTGGTCAAAACGTGATACGTCTGAGTCATATAGCTTGTTCAAACTAGTTGTTTTTGGTCAAAACGTGATACGTCTGAGTCATATAGCTCGTGTAACAAATGAAAGAGAAGTCTCTTAACAGTCTGAACGAGACGACTTCGAGTTTGAGTTTGAGTTTGTGTTGGAAATATAACCCTTATGTATTATTTTCATCAGATTGTAGACCATGTCAAACCCATGTTTGCAGACGATTCACATGTAGTTAAAAAGTACCTCTTTTCAGCTTCTTCATGAGAAATCTCTAAGAAAGGCATACACAATTCTAATAAATAATTTATCTAATTTATTCTCATTAGACGTTCCAATTTTGGTACTGCGCAAAAGCGTTCTTGACAAACACTGTGAGATTTGGAGCTCTCAGGCTTTTGTCGGGTATACAAACAATATTCTCCACTGTGTTAGCGCTTAATTAAATACCCCTAATAAACGAAGGAATTAAGCATGTGTGCTTCAAAATGGAGTCAAGGGAAATCTTTTAAATATTCAGGCAACAATCTTAATATATAGGGGAAAAATTGCTAAGAAATTTTCATCCTCGCGCATCATTGGACAGATTTGGGTAAATCAGCCAAAAAGTGAGCTCAGGTGTACACAATTCTCACTACTATTAATTCAAGTTTCTGAAAGGCGGAAAAATGAAAAGCGTCAAACTTTTATCATGGGAAACGGAAAGAAGACATATAGCATTAGCTACTTTGTTTCATGCAATCAAGTAACTTTGATAAAACAAAAAAACTCCTGAATTGATAAGTGCTTCATGTTAAAAGTTGGCATCAGTTTTAGGCTCTTGGGCAATTTTCCAACTGTATTCTTAAATTGGACACTGTTGCGGTGCTGCCATGTCTTGTTGCAGTGCTACTGTCCGTACACGAAAATTAAAGGAAAATAAATCTCATATTTTGAAAAAAAAACATAAGAAAAATCTTTCTCATGTGTTGAGAAAGAAAACAATCAGTAAAATGTGATTAACAATTATCCGCTTAATGTGCCGACTTTAGGTAGGAAGTGAATTGAAAATTCAGAACACTAAGCAGTTAATTATTTAAAATTAATCCGCTGAAACCATTTACTTTCAGCAGCGGATCAATCTTAAATAACTGACCGCTTAGTGTGCTGAATTTTGAGTACATTTCCCATTCTGCGCTTTCTTCAAAAATTTTGTGTTCCAACATCATAAAAAGCTTTGATCTCCTTTTCTGTCTTAAAGATTTTTTTTTAAATTTCGGAGAATTAACAAGCAATCAAACCTTGAGCAATAATTTCCAGTTCACAGCTATTTTGCGTTATCTTGCTTTCGATGAAAAAGGCAATTTCCGACTGATACTGAATTTCAATGCTCCACGAATTAGTTTCTGGAGAATTATACGATTCTAAAATTCAAAAAATGTTCAAAGAATTCTGTTTTGTTTCAGTATCTTAGTGCAGTTTTCACTGATAACGTTAAGTTCGGTAAAGCTTACTTTTCATATTTCAAAAAGTATTTTTTGAATTGTATAAATGTCGAACTGGTTAAAGAGAGATGCACAAACACGACGTTTTTTTTGGTGAACGCAAAGTCCGTCAAAGTAAAAGAACACAACTGGCAGATTGCCAGAAAATAGCCGCAATAGATGCGTAGATCTGCAGTCTCAAAAAAACAGTAAGAAAGAGAGACGAAAAAAAATCGTCTTTTCATTGAAGGCTGATCTGTTACATTTTAATTAAAATCTGTATAAATTACTGCTGCCTCTATTAGCTGCTCTCAAATAACCTCCATTTAGAGTGACACACACCCATTTGACCTTATCTCTGGAATTAAAGTAAATAAAAGTCAATTTCAAAGCGAGGAAGTCATTTTTCAGAGTGCGGAAGTCATTGTGACCAAAAATTTAGTCACGCGAATGAACAAAAAAATCGCTCCTTTAAGAGCGAAAAATGAGGTCACACATACAATTCAGTTGAAATTGCATGAACGAATGAAAAAAAAGTGGCTGTGACGTCATATGGTCGTAACAAAAATCTTGACGACGAAATAAAAAAACATAGCAGGGCAAGTCCTGACGTACAATTCAAAGAATTTTCATTGACTAACCAGAAAACTAGACCTAAAACGACTATGGATGGATTGGGAAAACCGTAAAGAAAGAAATCCGATCCAGAAAACTGAAAAAACAGTAAATATCAAACTGAATTTGCCGCATGTGAACAAAAAACCACTAGCGAGGAAGCGAATATTTATTCAAACACCGTTTTCTTACTCTACTTTTTTATTAAAATTTGAGCAAAAAAAAATTCACGCCGCAAAGCCACTCGCTTTTTTGCTCCACTTCCTGTTTCGGCGTGACCAAAATCACTACTGCAATCACTACATCAAAAATCATGAAATTGTGTGAACAGATCTTAAAAAAAGACAGCGCCCCAATACAATTCAAATTCTTTGAATTGTAAAAAACCAAGAGCAGGCCAATAAGAGCCTCAGCTATCGCTGTGCGGCTATTAAAAAACGACCTAAAAGCAAACCGAAATTTACATAATAATTATGTTTTCTGTCAAAAATATTACGTTGCTAAATGCTACAACCAGACCAAGGTTACGCATTGTATTTTGTATTATAATGTAACCCAATGTACCGAACAAACAAAAAATGTCAAGTGTGAGACTTCCAGCGTTTAATGGAGGATTAATTCGTGGGCTTATTAAAAATTCAATCAGCTTTCATAGTTTTTTTCACTTTTTTTAACGCAAAATACTGCTTTTTTCAAATGAACTATCTGCTCAACTAAGATGATATCTGTTAGCTGTACCCCTTCGAAAATGGAGATTCTCGAGGTCGTACTCTACGGCGTCATTTTCGCGTTTGCATAGGAGACACTCAAGTAGATCGCGCTCTCGTTGCCTGTCCTGATCTTCATACCTCTTGATAACAAAAATATCAGGATCACTGGCAAATATTGTTGCCCAGACCCTAGTGCTATAGTAAAACAGTACTTAATCATCAAAATCTTTTTGTAAATAACTGAACCAGTGCGAAACACTATACTCCAAGTGTTCATTTATGATACGATGTTCATACAGCATGAAAAGTGTTCATGATCACAGAAAATGAATAATTGATTCGTAAGCTGCTCAAAATAGTTCACAGATCCAATTTTTTGTCGAAAAATACTCTTTTCACGCTATAAAGCGAATTGATCATAATCAGTTTTTATTAAAAATACAGAGTGAAAAATTCTACGGTTCATCGTTCAGTTACTCTACTATGATCAGTTGTGCACAATATTCACAAATAACCCCCTAGTTGAGAGTCTGATCACCCGGGCCGAGGTGTCAACGCAAAGAAACACACAATTTTTTAAGATTGGCGATGAATGCTTTGAATTTGTGTAGGATCTACTGCTGAGGGCAGATATTACATAGTTTTGGGTTTTTTAACCATAGGTCTTACATAAATTGGCGTTGAATTTTGGCGTTGATCATACATAACTTTGTGTTGAAATTAGCGTAGATCTTACAGAAAATTGCGTTGAATTTTTTTTGATCTTGTATAAAAATGAATTTCTAGTCGTAGATCTTTCATAACTTTGCGTTTATAAGCGTAGATCTTATTTATTTTATGGTTTATTTCAGCGCTCATCTTACAAACCCTTTCGTCGATCTGAATTTAGCGTAGATCTTATTCAAATTTGCGGTTGTAATCGTTGATCTTGAATAAGTTTGCGTTTTTAAGCGTAGATCTTACATATTTCAGCATTTTCTTCAGCGTTGATCTTATATACTTTTGAGTTGAACTTAGCAGAGCTGTTACATAATGTTTCGTTGATTTTAGCGTCGATCTTGTGGAATTTTGAGTTGAATTTAGCGATAACATACCTAATTTTGCGTTAACTTTAGCCTTGTTTTCACAAACTCTATTAACAATTTGGTTATCAGGTTCTTTTTAGCAAAAAGCTACAATGACACAGTGGTACAAAAGGTGACCAGCAAGTTGGTGGTCAGTGGTTCGAGTCTCCCAGACAGAGCTCTAAGCGTTGAAAAATTTTAAAAGCTAAATTCAACACAAAATAATGTAGGACCTACTAATAGAAAGCTGACTTATCAGTGCTAGCTACGGCTTATTTTACTCAACTTTGTCTATATTCCTTGGCCCGGGCATATAAAAAGAAATTGGCTTGTTCCCTTACGTTATAGTAACAAGAATTAGATCAATAACTAACTTCCACTCAAAAAAAATTTTCAATCTATTGCGGTTTTTCAAACACGGTTTTTCTCCCAATCACTCATTTCTCAAAATTCAAATTGCGTTTTTTATATTCATTATGTATTTATAACGTCTTGTTGAACTTCTAGCAAGACCTTTGCTTTTCTATCAGTTTTTCCTCTTAATTGAACTGGCAATCACACGGGAATTTTTTTGTTCCGTTTGGCAGATCCAAGCGGTTGTTGCTGAGTTGGCAATCGCATATAATCAAAAAGCATCTATCCTAGTACTCCCCTATAAAATTGACTCCAGGTCATTTCTTATTGAAAATCATTACCTGCTCAATACAGTTCAATCACGGCCTACTCATAATAATTATGAGACATTCCTCAAATTCCTAAGAGTCAGTATGAATTTCTAGCGGTCTTTTTGAACGACTAGCAAGACCTTTGCTTTTCTATCAGTTTTTCTTCTTAATTGAACTCGCAATCCGACGCGCATTTCTTGTTCCGTTTGGCAGATCCAAGCGCTTGTTGCTGAGTTGGCAATCGCAGATAATCAAAAAAGCAACTAGCCCTGTATTCCCCTTTAGAATTGACTCCAGGTCATTTCATTTTGAAAATCATTACCTACTCAATACTGGTCGATCACGGCCTACTCATAATAATTAAGAGACCTCAACTTCAACTTCCAGCTCGAAACAACAAAATAGTGATTTTCCTTTTAATAAATTATACCCTTCGTAGCTTGTGATTCATTTGAAATTTATTTGGAAAATATTAGTGATCATTTTCGGCTGGCAGTTAATGATTTCGTTAATTAATTTCAATGATCAGAAACTTGTTGTCCGACTGTCATCAGACTTTACTCGTCTACCAAAAAAGCTAAAATTACGACTCACAAAATTATTTCTAACAGTTTTACCTTTATCGGACAGTTGTAAGTAATAGTAATATCGGCTTGCTGACACAGGGGAGGAGGAGAGGCATATTTTATAAAATACACACTCATACACACTCTAATGTTTTTAATTTCTAAACAAACAGACTGTGCATGAGTGAAATTATTATTGAATATGCGTCTCCTCCACCTTTGCGCCTGTAAGCCCATATTAACATTGCTTACAACTGCCCGATACAGGTAAAGCAGAAAGAATTATTTTTTGTGAGTTCTACTAACTTTAGCTGCTCTAACCCGAGTGAAGTCTGAACACAGGCGGATAACAAGTTTCTTATGATTGAAAATATTTAACGGAATCTTTAATTGCTAGTCAGAATTTATTCACTAATACTTTTCAAATACTTTAATTAACATGAGTAGGCTAGGATCGACCTGTAGTGAGTAGGTAGTGATTTTCAATAAGAATTGACCTGGAGTCAATTTTAAAGGGAGGCCAATTTTTGACCCAATTTTGAAAAGACATCCGAAACCCCAAACCAAAATTTGCAATCCTTTTTGGTAAAGGCATTGGTTGGACCATAGAAGCTATCGAAACACCAAACATTGATTGATCAATAAAAAGTCCAAAGTCGGCTATTATCACTGATAATCATAAAGATGCGCTCATAGGATCTGCTATCCCTGGTTGCCGTTTTCGTGAACAGATATATAAAATTTTTAGAAAGTTTTCTGATGCAACCTTTGTCTGTGAGATGAGTTCTGCAGACAGACAAAAAAGTTGTGACTGTGTCAGTAGATCGATGAAGCTTCTTCTTCTGCGGCTATTATCGCAAAATTCAAAATTTTAGGAATTTTTGTTACTAACTAATTTGCTTACTTTTTTCACCTATTTAATTGACGATGATAGTTGCTTTTTGGTTATCTGCGATTGCAAACTCAGCAACAAGCAGTTGGATCTGCCAAACGGTACAAGAAATTACCGTCTGATTGCAAGTTCGATAGAGAGGAAAAACTGATAGAAACGCAAAGGTCTTGCTAGTCTTTTAAACAGAACGTTATAAATTCATAATGACTATAAAAAAACGCGATTTGAATTTTGAGAAACGACTGATTGGCAGAAAGTGTTTGAAAAACCGCAGTAGATAGAAAACTTTGAGTAGAAGTTAGCCATTGGTCTGAATCTGGTTACTATTACGTAAGGGAAAAAACAAATTCTTTTCATATGCCCGGGCCGAGGAATATAGCCAAAATTGTGTATGATGAGTCCTAGCTAGCTTTGACAGGTCAGCTTTCTAAGTTGGTCTTACAAAACTTTTCGTTGAATTTAGCTTTTACAACAATTAAACTCTTAGAGCTCTGATTGAGAGACAGGAATCATTGACCTCATGCTTGCTTCTCGCCTCTTGTAGCACTAAATCACCGTACTTTAATGCTCATAAGAACCACATTACCAGACTCATAACATGATTTGTGAAACCAACACTAAAATTAACGCAAATTTATGTTTGATCAACGCTAACTTCGACTCAAAATTCTTCAGTATTAACGCTGAAATCAACGCGACATTATGTAACACCTATGCTTCAACTAATAAGTTCAACTAAGTTCAACTAATAAGTATGTAAGATCACGGTTGAAAAAAAGGCTAGAATGTGTAAGATCCACGCTCGAAAACACCAAGATCAACTATTGGAAACGTAAATTTATATTAGATTTACGCTAAAGTTTTCGCGAAATTATGTAAGATCAACAATAAAAGCAACGCAAATTTCTGCAAGATCAGCGCTTTATTCAACGTACAATTATGAAAGGTCTACGCTAAATTCAATGGGAAGTTATGTAAAATTGACGGAAGTTTTTGTAAGATGAACGCTGAAGTAAATCCTAAAATAAGTAAGATCTACGCTTATAAAAGCAAAGTTATTCAAGCTCCACGATTACAACCGCAAATGTGAATAAGATTTAAACTAAATTCAGCGCAAAATTATGTAAGACCGACGAAAGGGTTTGTTAGATGAGCGCTGAAATAAACCATAAAGTAAGAAGATCTACGCTTATAAACGCAAGGTTATGTAACATCAACGATTAGAGACGAATTTTTGTACAATATCAACACTTAAGCGAGGAAAATTTACGCTAAAAATTTAACTCAAATTTTTGAAAGATCTACGCTAATTTCAAAGCAAAATATTATAAGACCAAAGCCAAAATTCAATCCCAATTTATTTATGACATGCTTAAAGGCGGAAACCTATGTAATGTCTGCGCTCAAGCGTAAATGATACACAAGTTCAAAGCATTCATCGCCAGTTTTAGAAAAAATTGCGATTTTTAGCGTTGTCAACTCCTCCCCGTTGATAAAACTCTCAACAAGGTTGCTTTTTGTGAACATTATGAAAACTGATCATAGTAGTAGAGTAACTCAATGATGACCCGCAGAATTTCTCGCTCTGTATTTTTTGCTCAGAACTATTATGCTCAAGTCGCTTTTTACAATAAGCCTTATTAAGTAATAGTTTACTTTTTAAGCCCATATTACCATTACTGTTAAATTCATGGAATCATCGAAATCTGGTCATTAGTTGGACTTGATAATATCACGAAACTGGACCTCAGATTGAGCAAACAGAGAAAAATTATCAGTGAAAACAACTCAAAACCCAACACAGAGAAAAGCATCCCTGCTCTGAAAAAATCAAACCTTAGCAGAAGAGACAAAAAAAGACGAAAATATATAGGACAACAAAAAACAGATTTTTAAAGTAAAGCGACCTTTTTTATCTGTGAGCCGCGAAATACATTCAATAGGTGTGGGACTTGCTTCAAACAAAAACCAGGATTTTGAGGGCTCATTTTGAAAGTCCAACTGGAAAAAAAAATTCGAAAAATTTGCTCCTATTCACGGTTATTGTAACCAAATTTCCAAACTTTGATCAAATCATCCTTATCAAAGGTCTTCAATTAGCTGACAGCTTTGAAGTTCCAAGTTTTTTGGTATAAGTTTCCGCCTCGTTTCAGAGAATTAACTCATTCTGTGAGCAATGATATGTGTTGCAGCAAAACTGCGAAACGTACACTTGTAGAAAAGTAGAAAAATTCGCTTTTTGGGGACAATTGACAAATGTCCCGTTCATATGCATTTTTTATTGTTTATGGACGTGTTTTTCCTGCTTTTAGCGCTGTTCCAGCACACTTATCAGCTTATTCTTGAAGCATGGGCGAGGATAATGTGTACGAATCCTAGTCGATTTACTCGACCAAAATGTTCGCTTGGCAACGTAATGAATTATTTTCCTAATAGGGAACAGGAACCGCAAGAATTGGTACAACGCTTTAGGTTTTTTTTTTCAGTATAACTCACAGAAGATATAAACGTTTATATTCAAAACCTAAAATAAAAAACTAATTTTCCATATCAGAAAATTAGATCCGAAAATTTTCAAACTTTACCTTTGAGAGCTCTAATCAGAACTCTGCGCTCAACCGTAAATGATACACAAGTTCAAAGCATTCATCTCCATTTTTAGAAAAATTTGCGTTTTTTACCGTTGTCAACTCCTCCCCGTTGATAAAACACTCAATAAGGTTGCTTTTTGTGAACATTATGAACACTGATCATAGTAGTATAGTAACTCAGTGATGAACCGCAGAGTTTCTCACTCTGCATTTTTTACTCAGAACTTGTTATGCTCAAGTCGCTTTTTACAATAAGCTTTATTAAGTAAAATTTTACTTTTACTAAGTAATATAATATTTTACTTGCACAGAGCGGAGTTTCACAATTAGCAATTTTTGTAATTATTTTACCATTACTGTTACCATATTACCATTACTGTAACCATATTACCATTACTGTTACATTCATGGAATCATAGAAATCTGGTCATTAGTTGGACTTGATAATATCTCGAAACTGGACCTCAGATTGAGCTAACAGAGAAAAATTATCAGAGAAAACAACTCAAAACCCAACACAGAGAAAAGCATCCCTGCTCTGAAAAAATCAAACCTTAGCAGAAGAGACAAAAAAGACGAAAATATATAGGACAACAAAAAACAGATTTTTAAAGTAAAGCGACCTTTTTTTTCTGTGAGCCGCGAAATACATTCAATAGGTGTGGCACTTGCTTCAAATAAAAACCAGGATTTTGAGGGCTCATTTTGAAAGTGCAACTGGAAAAAAATTTTCGAAAAATTTGCTCGTATTCACGGTTATTGTAACCAATTTTCAAAACTTTGATCAAATCATCCTTATAAAAGGTCTTCAATTAGCTGGCAGCTTTGAAGTTCCAAGTTTTTTGGTATAAGTTTCCGCCTCGTTTTAGAGAATTATCTCATTCTTTGAGCAGTGATATGCGTTGCAGTAAAACTGCCAAACGTACACTTGTAGAAAAGTAGAAAAATTCGTTTTTTGGGACAATTGACAAATGTCCCGTACATATGCATCTTTATTGTTCATGGACGAGTTTTACCTGCTTTCAGAGCTGTCCCAGCACACTTTTCAGCTTATTCTTGAAGCATGGGCGAGGATAATTCGTACGAATCCTAGTCGATTTACTCGACCAAAATGTTTGCTTGGCAACGTAATGAATTATTCTCCTAATAGGGAACAGGAACCGCAAGAATCGGTACAACGCTTTAGGTTTTTTTTCAGTATAAGTCACAGAAGATATAAACGTTTATATTGATAAACTAAAATAAAAAAACTAACTTTCCATATAAGAAAATTAGATCCGAAAATTTTCAAATTTACCTTTGAGAGCTCTAATCAGAACTCAACGTTCTCAAACTTCAATTCAATGCACAGAGCGGAGTTTCACAATTAGCAATTTTTGTAATTATATGAAGTTAAATTTTTTCTTACTATTTTTATCTTATAACTGTCAACTTGTCAGTGAAAAGCAAAATATGAACGACAATTCTAATTGACTCGAACTTTTACTATGTTTTATGTGAAATAACGATCTTTGTTGTTACAACTATTGCCATAAGTATGATTATCAAACTGCAGTAATTGAACTTCACAAATCAATTAGTATACACCATTTTTTTCAAAAAACTCAAAATCTGACAGAATTAGCAAATAGTTTTTATCAGAATTTTTTCAGATTTAATTTGCAATTTCAAAATTTTTTTATTTTCTCAATGAGTAAAGATTACTGAGAATCATTTTATTGAGAGACATTCATAAAATTAGTCACTGCATCTGATAACGGTCGGAAATTCTATGCTTTCTTTTGGTTATATGGTAAAAAATTGAGCTTTTGAGCAAATATCCAGTTAATTTCTCCACCTGAATTTTTTGAGCCGAATAATTTCCCATGTTTTCTTCTTAATTGAGACATTATCTGGTTCCAAAAGCGCAAATCAATATGTCATCAACGAATAGGTCTACTGACCAAAACAATCCTCTAACTATCATTAGATGCCATAAACGTTGGCCTTTCAAATCTATTTTAAAAGATAGTGGCTTGGTTTAAAGCACCAAATAAAAAAATTGAGAGAATTTAGTTATTTTGCAGTGCGTTGTTGAATAACTTTAGTCACTATTTCAATCGCAGTGGATGCTTTTTATGAGCAGTAAAATGTGTTGTAGCAAAGTTGCTATCATCACGTCGCCAAACGTACACTTGTAGAAATATTAGGTTATTGAGGACAATTGACAAATGTCTGCTATATATCCACTTTTTACTGTTTCTGGACGATTTTTTCCTGCTTTCAGCGTTGTCCATTTATCAGCTTATTCTTAAAGCATGGGCGCGAATAATGCGCACGAATTCCAGTCGATTTACTCTACCAAATTGTTCGTTTGGCAACGTAATGATATATTTTCCTAATTGGGAATTAGTGCGGCAAGCATTGGTAAAACGCTGCAGGTTTTTTGTCAGTATAATTCACAGAAGATTTAAAGGTTTTTATTGAAAACCTACAATAAAAAACTAAATTTCCATTTAAGAAAATCAGATCCGAATTTTTTCTAAATTTACACTTGAGAACTCTTATTAGAGTTCAACAATCTCAATATTCAATTCAATTCATCGGAATTTCACAAATACCAATTTTTTGGTAAGATATGAAAACAAAATTCTTATTACAGTTGGTAACTTATAACTGTGGCTTTGTCAGTGAAAAGGAAATTATGAACGACAATTCCAGTTGCCTCGAACCATTACTATGTTTTGTGTGAAATACTGACTTTTGTTGTTACAACTATCGACATAAGTATGATTACCAAACTGAAGTAATTGAACGTCAGAAATCAATAAGTATACACTACTTTTTCAAAAAATCGAAAACACCCAGATTTGGCGAAGAATTTTCAAGAGAACTATTTTAGAGGTAGTTTGCAGTTTCAAAAAATTGTTATATTCTCAATTACAAAAAATTACTCATTTAATTGAGAACACTTTAAATAAAATTAGTCACTTCATTTGATAACGGTCGAAAATCCTATGCTTCATTTTGGTTATGTAGTAAAAAGTTCAGCTTTTGAACAAGTTTCAAGTAAATTTAGGTCGAAAAAGTTTCTCCACCTAAACTTTTTCATCCGAATAGTTTCCCATGTTTTATTCGTTTTTGAGACATTATCTGGTACCAAAAGTCAAAACAATGTCTCATCAATGAACAACTCTACTGAAAGAAACAATCCTCAAACTATCATTAGAAGCCATAAACATTAGCCATTTTAAAAGATGGTGGCTTAATTTAAAACGCCGAATAAAAAAATGAGAGAATGTTGTTATTTTGCAATGCGTTGTTGAATAAATTTAGTCAAAGTTTCAGTCCCAGCGGACGCTACTAATGAGCCCGAAAGAACGATCAAAAACATTCTTTTAAATCATGCTATTTCAAATATAAATCTTAGTATCTATACCATATAATATATGAATCATATATTTTCATCGTAGTCATAGAAAGATCTTTTGTGATGTCGCACAAGACGCTTCTAAAAAAATGAAAATATATTTGAGAAAATATATGAGAAATTTATATTTTCAGTAGACATTAAAAAAAATTGTCGGAAGTCATACAAGGTCATATGTGCATAAAACAATTACTGATGGCAAAGATTCCCATATAATATATGCAGAGGTCTTTGAGTTGTAAGATACTGTAGGTGCAGTTCACAATTGACTATTTGAGCTCCCTGAACCAATAACTTAAAATGGATTAAAAGTTAGATGCGATAGAAAAGTTTTGTGGCAATTTTCTGTTGAATTTGCACTTATAGGTGTGAACTATCTGGCTTCAGGGAATCTGAAAATTTTAGTCGAATAAATAGACGCGTTGACTCTTTTAGCACCCTGCTCTGAAATGCGCCCAAGTATTGCATTGCAGGGTCTTTTGGTGCAGCACAAAAATGATTGCTTGGATTTACACAAGTGACGCCTTATATGTAAGAATAAATTTTTTAAATGAACAAAAGTTGAATGATTTCTGGTATTCAAACTAGGGTCATATATAATTTCTTGGTAATCATACAAAAAATATATATGATTTCTTTGGTTCATAAAAGGATTTTACTAAAAAAAATCAATTGTAGCCAGTAAGAAATCATATTTCATCCTTGTATGAAAACAAAAACTTCAACCCGGCAGAGTAGTGTTCAGTAGAACACAAGAAAGATCAACAAAGACACCAAAAATGCAGTGAACATAATTTTGCTGATCGAAGACGACAATGAGAACAAAATTGATAAACAATATCTGGGGTATTTCAGGAAGTAATTATGCAGAAATCTTCAACTGAAATACTTAATTTTCATTGCATGGTTTGTATGGCCAAATTTAATTATGATTTCTAGGTTGCAACCGGAGGACAAAAATTACACAAAAACTTTAAAAAACGTATAATAGAATATGGAGTTCACTTTGAGTCTTTTTCAAGTACAGAATGTTACATAAAGAGTCTTTTTAAGCAAAGATTTTCACTCGTTTTTATCACAGAATTTAAATCCAGAAGTTTGAATCTTAACCGCAAGCAAGCAAGGCTACAGTTATTTCAATATTAAAAGAGATTCAAACAAAAATTTGCAACAATTTTTTAGCTAGAATTTATTTTAATTTAACGTACTATTTTCTTCCTATTTCAATGCTCCCCTAACTCTATCCTTAAAGAGATTCTAACCAAAAATCTTAGGAGGGTATTTTGATTGATTTTTTTTCTGATTTACAAGTGACTATTAACTTTCAAATATTTAACACTGTTTGCAAAAGTTTTTTGGACCAAAAGTAAAAAAAAACAACAATATTTGTGCTGCACCAATCTATATATATATATATATATATATATATATATATATATATATATATATATCCATATATATATATATATATATATATATATATATATATATGTATACATATATGTATATATATATATATATATATATATATATATATATATATATATATATATATATGTATATATATATATATATATGTATACATATATGTATATATATATATATATATATATATATATATATATATATATACATATATGTGTATATATATATATATATATATATATATATATATGTATGTATATATACATATGTATGTATATGTATATATATGTATATATATGTATATATATATATATATATATATATATATATATATATACATATATATATATATATATATATATATATATATATATATATATATATATCTACATACATATTTTTAGATATATTTGTTCAACCAGAATAACTGCTGATTTTCCATTGTAAAAAGAAAAAGGTCATAAGTTCTATGTGGCTTTTTTAGAACTAACATCTCCGTCGTGCTGTATCATTCCTGTGCCGATTGCGATGAGCTCTGTCGTATCCCGGATCTGTTGAAAGAGGCTATGTATATAGGAGCTATTCTTGGGTTTCCACACACAGCCGGAGTTAGTATATGGCCTCTCAAGTCTCACTAATGCGAAGTCACCAAATGTCGTGTACCTATCTCCAGATTCCCTTTCATTGCTGAAATGTTAAAATAGAGAATTGTTCACATGCAGATACCAAGTTTGCACTCGCAAGCAAAGGAGTTCCCAGGTCCCGATCAAATGGTCTCTGATCACACCTTCCCAGCAGATGGAGGTGACCTCTGATCAGACTTTTGTATGCTCGAAACTCACACCTAGTCAGACGAGAGTGGGCTACCTCGTCTGATCTACCTGCCCTATCTCTGATCAGCATGAAGTGCGCTTCAAATTACTTCGGATCGTACACAATTGCGGTCGAAAGATTTTGACTGAAGAAGAGTTTTAAATATGGCCAAATTACTCTGTTTAAGGTTATTATATATGCCAGGGTTGCACATCATACGAAATTTTTTACTATTTTTACTATGTCCTGTATGATTCTTAGTAACCATAGCGTGCCATATATGAAATCTATGAACTCTTGATAGACATACAAGGATCATATATGATCTTCTAGAAATCATGCAGGGATCATACGAAACATTTCAAAGACTGAAAACTGTATAAATTTCATTTCCTTTTTAAGTTGAGGAAAATTCTTGGAAATCATACAAGGTCATATATGACTCATAGTCTCAGTATATATGAAGTTGTCATATCGCATTTGCAG
>NC_134470.1:78508164-78642324 GCF_964194025.1 Convolutriloba macropyga | reverse complement strand
GTTGAAGACAACTTGATCACAAAGCCCATCGAGTCGTTTATCGGGTAAAAAAACACTTTACGAAGTTTCCGAACAGGAATTAAACCCTCATCATCCGTTCGTTGAACCTGATAAAAAATCCCTTCACTAATCCAAAACTTTGTACTGCAGAAAAGAAGAGAACATTTGCATGAACTTTGTTATAAAAAGGGGGACCCCGCAATTCTTACGAAGTACTCCATCTCTCCAAACTTCTCAATGCCTGATTCATCAAAACTGACATAACAGTTTCCCATTCGAGGCCTCTTGTATACCGGGGAGTCAAAGTACGTGCCATTGATAACACATCGGTTCAAAAATGTTGCAGTTTTCATATCGCTCGCGCCCCATTTGAACAAACGCACAATAATGGCAACCGTAGTGACCATTAAATTTATACATGTTCAACATGTGGCTTTTGGCGCCAAGTTCGCAAATCAGCAATCGTATCTTGAAAGTGACTTTAAAACTCAAGTTCTCGATCATATCAACTTCGATGCCGGAGACAAGCTCAGCTCGAATGTGTGGGATTAATTCAGTCCAGTATGGATGGGTATCACCAACAACAAATCGGCCAAACTTGTTTTTTTAAAAGTTGACTTTTTAATACTGACACCATCAGAAAACAAAACGAGGTTCAATGTAAAGGATTGGTTGTTTTTCATATCGACGATAGGGCACATACTCTCTTTGAAATCTGTGTTCAGATTTTTTCTTCGATAGTTGGAATATTCTGCAATTTGATTAAAGTGCCTGCGAACAATGTCCCGTAATTAGAAACAAAACTTCATTACACAGTATGAGTATTCCGCCGTTTTCTGAATTACACGAGCCTGGTCATCGTAGTTTTTATTCATGTTTTTATTGTATGAATACCCAGACGGAAAGATATTCCCTTCAGGTAAAAAGGACTGCATCAAAGAATGTGAAGAGCTTGTGCATTCATCGGAAAGATGGAGTTTGTGCATTCATCGGAAAGATGGAAGTTGCAGTTTCATATTGCTCGCGCACCATTTGAACAAACGCACAATAATGGCAACCGTAGTGACCATTAAGTTTATACATGTTCAACATGTGGCTTTTGGAGCCAAGGTCGCAAATCAGCAATCGTATCTTGAAAGTGACTTTAAAACTCAAGTTCTCGTTCAAATCAACTTCGATGCCGGAGACAAGCTCAGCTCGAATGTGTGGGACTAATTCAGTCCAGTATGGATGGGTATCATCAACAACCAATCGGCCAAACATGTTTTTTTAAAAGTTGACTTTTTAATACTGACACCATCAGAAAACAAAACGAGGTTCAATGTAAAGGATTGGTTGTTTTTCATATCTACGATAGGGCACATACTCTCTTTGAAATCTGCGTTCAAATTTTTTCTTCGATAGTTGGAATATTCTGCAATTTGATTAAATTTCCTGCGAACAATGTCCCGTAATTGGAAACAAAACTTCATTACACAGTATGAGTATTCCACCGTTTTCTGAATTACACGAGCCTGGTCATCGTAGTTTTTATTCATGTTTTTAATGTATGAATACCCAGACGGAAAGATCTTCCCTTCAGGTAAAAAGGACTTCATCAAAGAATGTGAAGAGCTTGTGCATTCATCGGAAAGATGGAACTTTGAGCAGAACAACTTAGTTAAATCCCTGTCTTCATTTACAGTTACTGCACTACCTATGTAAAGTTCATCACTCTTATCTGTTTCTTCTGTTACGTAAAAGATGGCTCCTCAGCAATGCGAGAAAGTGAAAAACCTATTGAAGTAAATTGCGTCACGGGCGACGATGCTCGTGCCAATTCTTTGGATGGTTGAACATTTTCCACTGTATTATCTGTGCTCGACATATTAGAAGTTCGAGGAGCTGTTTCACATTCCAATAGTGATGAATTCTGTTCAATATCAATTTCAGTTAACATTTCTGTGGTTTTATTAAGAACAGACTTTTCCAGCTTTGAGAAACTTTCCAGAGTACAATTTAAAGACATTTCTGACGAATCTGCACTGCTCAAGGGACTCCTGGTCAAATTATTATAAAACTCAACAAGCTCTCGGCCTTTTACTCTGCGATTTTTGCGGTTGTTCACGTTTTCGTTCCTATGTTTTTCTCGTATTTCCAGAACAGCGGATGAAACGAGCTCATAAAGTACATCCTCTAAAATTAGCTGAAGATAAACGGTTTCCTGATAATCTGCATTTAATCTAATTTCGCATGTCCGGCAAAGGCAAGCGTTGGTTTCAAAGAAGTCCGGACCATACTTAACGATAACTTCGTCACCCGGGTTTAACCGCTTTTTCACACGAAGCTGTACAAAATTCAGTTCACTCGAAAAATCGTACTCACAATTGGGGCTGCAATCGGAGTTGACGAATCTCATGGGGCCCAATAAAAGCAGTTGTTTACCGGTTAGTTCAGGGGACATTAACGAAAGTTTGTTGCCACACCCTCGGGGACCTCTCTGATAAAACAAACAGGGTTTCTCCTGAGAACACATGACGCTTTGATTACTTTTTTTACCAGTATAGATGAGACGGTAGCCCCTAAAATTGTCGTGTTTTATCTCGAACCAGGATGTAGAGATTTGTACGCGCTAAAAACGATTTCAAAAGTTTCCTTCCATTTTTTGTCTCTTTTCAATTTTCTGAGCAAGTTGGCTTCGCTCAGTGGCGCAACGGTTCGCATAGCCGGCCGGTCAGTTGTTTGGACAAATTTTTCGACTGCAAAGAAGTTGCATTGAGCCAAAACGGACCAGTCTACTCTCTTTGGAATCATTTGATCTAAAAAACTTTATTCGATTTGAAATTGTTTTGATATATGGAATTCAGGTTGAAAAGCCGAAACCGAAGTCAAAATGACGGAAACCAAGTACAGCAACTTGTGCGAATGAGAAATTTTCAAGAAGTTTACCAAACCAATTCCAGCAACTTGATTTGAAATTGTTTTGATATATGGAATTCAGGTCGAAAAGACAAAAAGATAGTTGAAATGACGGAATTCAAGTCCAGCAACTTGTGTGAATGAGAAATTGTCAAGAAATTTACCAAACCAAGTCCAGCAACTTGATTTGAAAATGTGTTGATATATGGAATTCAGGTCGAAAAACCGAAAACAGAGTTAAAGTGACGGAACCCAAGTCCAGCAACTTGAGTGTCAATGAGAAACTGTCAAGAAATTTACCAAAATCAAGTCCAGCAACTTGATTTGAAAATGTTTTGATATGTGGAATTCATGTCAACAGGCCAAAAACAAAGTCAGAATCCAAGTCCAGCAACATGATCGTGAAAAAAAAATTCTTAAGAAATTTACCAAACCAAGTCCAGCAATTTGGTTTGAAATTGTTTTGTTATATGGAATTCAGGTCGAAAAGCCAAAAACAGAGTTGAAATGACGGAACCCAAGTCCAGCAACTTGAGTGTGAATGAGAAATTGTCAAGAAATCTACCAAACCAAGTCCAGCAACTTGAGTGTGAATGAGAAATTGTCAAGAAATTTACCAAACCAAGTCCAGCAACTTGATTTGAGAGTCTTTTGATATATGGAATTCAAGTCAAAAAGCCAAAAACATTGTCAAAATGACGGAATCCAAGTCCAGCAACTTGAATGTGAATGAGAAATTGTCAAGAAATTTACCAAACCAATTCCAGCAACTTGATTTGAAATTGTTTTGATATATGGAATTCGGGTCGAAAAGCCAAAAACCGAGTTGAAATGACGGAACCCAAGTCCAGCAACTTGAGTGTGAATGAGAAATTGTCAAGAAATTTACCAAACCAAGTCCAGCAACTTGAGTGTGAATGAGAAATTGTTAAGAAATTTACCAAACCAAGTCCAGCAACTTGATTTGAGAGTGTTTTCATATATGGAATTCAAGTCAAAAAGCCAAAAACAATGTCAAAGTGATGGAACCCAAGTCCAGCAACTTGATTGTGAATAAAAACTTCTCAAGAAAAGTACCAAACCAAGTCCAGCAGCTTGATTTGAAAATGTTTTGATATGTGGAATTCATGTCAACAAGCCAAAAACAAAGTCAAAATGACGGAATCCAAGTCCAGCAACTTGAATGTGAATGAGAAATTGTCAAGAAATTTACCAAACCAATTCCAGCAACTTGATTTGAAATCGTTTTGATATATGGATTTCGGGTCGAAAAGCCAAAAAGAGAGTTGAAATGACGGAACCCAAGTCCAGTAACTTGAGTGTGAATGAGAAATTGTCAAGAAATTTACCAAACCAAGTCCAGCAACTTGAGTGTGAATGATAAATTGTCAAGAAATTTACCAAACCAAGTCCAGCAACTTGATTTGAGAGTGTTTTCATATATGGAATTCAAGTCAAAAAGCCAAAAACAATGTCAAAATGATGGAACCCAAGTCCAGCAACTTGATTGTGAATGAAAAATTCTCAAGAAATTTACCAAACCAATTCCAGCAACTTGATTTGAAATTGTTTTGATATATGGAATTCGGTCGAAAAGCCAAAAACAGAGTTGAAATGACGGAACCCAAGTCCAGCAACTTGAGTGTGAATGAGAAATTGTCAAAAAATTTACCAAACCAAGTCCAGCAACTTGAGTGTGAATGAGAAATTGTCAAGAAATTTACCAAACCAAGTCCAGCAACTTGATTTGAGAGTGTTTTCATAAATGGAATTCAAGTCAAAAAGCCAAAAACAATGTCAAAATGATGAAACCCAAGTCCAGCAACTTGATTGTGAATGAAAACTTCTCAAGAAAAGTACCAAACCAAGTCCAGCAGCTTGATTTGAAAATGTTTTGATATGTGGAATTCATGTCAACAAGCCAAAAACAGAGTCAAAATGACGGAATCCAAGTCCAGCAACTTGAATGTGAATGAGAAATTGTCAAGAAATTTACCAAACCAATTCCAGCAACTTGATTTGAAATTGTTTTGATATATGGAATTCGGGTCGAAAAGCCAAAAACAGAGTTGAAATGACGGAACCCAAGTCCAGCAACTTGAGTGTGAATGAGAAATTGTCAAGAAATTTACCAAACCAAGTCCAGCAACTTGAGTGTGAATGATAAATTGTCAAGAAATTTACCAAACCAAGTCCAGCAACTTGATTTGAGAGTGTTTTCATATATGGAATTCAAGTCAGAAAGCCAAAAACAATGTCAAAATGATGAAACCCAAGTCCAGCAACTTGATTGTGAATGAAAAATTCTCAAGAAATTTACCAAACCAATTCCAGCACTTTGATTTGAAATTGTTTTGATATATGGAATTCGGGTCGAAAAGCCAAAAACAGAGTTGAAATGACGGAACCCAAGTCCAGCAACTTGAGTGTGAATGAGAAATTGTCAAGAAATTTACCAAACCAAGTCCAGCAACTTGAGTGTGAATGAGAAATTGTCAAGAAATTTACCAAACCAAGTCCAGCAACTTGATTTGAGAGTGTTTTCATATATGGAATTCAAGTCAAAAAGCCAAAAAACAATGTCAAAATGATAGAACCCAAGTCAAGCAACTTGAATGTGAATGAGAAAATGTCAAGAAATTTACCAAACCAATTCCAGCAACTTGATTTGAAATTGTTTTGATATATTGAATTCAGGTCGAAGAGCCCAAAACAGAGTTGAAATGACGGAGCCCAATTCCGGCAACTTGAGTGTGAATGAGAAATTGTCAAGAAATTTACAAAACCAACTCCAGCAACTTGATTTGGAATTGTTTTGATATATGGAATTCAGGTCGAAGAGCCAAAAACAGAGTTGAAATGACGGAACCCAAGTCCAGCAACTTGAGTGTGAATGAGAAATTGTCAAGAAATTTACCAAACCAAGTCCAGCAACTTGAGTGTGAATGAGAAATTGTCAAGAAATTTACCAAACCAAGTCCAGCAACTTGATTTGAGAGTGTTTTGATATATGGAATTCAAGTCAAAAAGCCAAAAACAATGCCAAAATGACGGAACCCAAGTCCAGCAACTTGATTGTGAATGAAAAATACTCAAGAAATTTACCAAACCAAGTCCAGCTACTTGGTTTGAAATTATTTTGTTATATGGAATTCAGGTCGAAAAGCCAAAAACAGAGTTGAAGTGACGGAATCCAAGTCCAGCAAATTGATTGTGAATGAAAAATTCTCAAGAAATTTACCAAACCAAGTCCAGCTACTTGGTTTGAAATTGTTTTGTTATATGGAATTCAGGTCGAAAAGCCAAAAACAGAGTTGAAATGACGGAACCCAAGTCCAGCAACTTGAATGTGAATAAGAAATTGTCAAGAAATTTACCAAACCAACTCCAGCAACTTGATTTGAAATTGTTTTGATATATGGAACTCAGGTCGAAAAGCCAAAAACAGAGTTGAAATGACGGAACCCAAGTCCAGCAACTTGAGTGTGAATGAGAAATTGTCAAGAAATTTACCAAACCAAGTCCAGCAACTTGAGTGTGAATGAGAAATTGTCAAGAAATTTACCAAACCAAGTCCAGCAACTTGATTTGAGAGTGTTTTGATATATGGAATTCAAGTCAAAAAGCCAAAAACAATGCCAAAATGACGGAACCCAAGTCCAGCAACTTGATTGTCAATGAAAAATACTCAAGAAATGATACAAACCGAGTCCAGCAACTTGATTTGAAATTGGTTTGATATATGGAATTCAGGTCGAAGAGCCGAAAACAGAGTTGAAATAACGGAACCCAAGTCCAGCAACTTGAGTGTGAATGAGAAATTGTCAAGAAATTTACAAAACCAACTCCAGCAACTTGATTTGGAATTGTTTTGATATATGGAATTCAGGTCGAAAAGCCAAAAACAGAGTTGAAATGACGGAACCCAAGTCCAGCAACATGAGTGTGAATGAGAAATTGTCAAGAAATTTACCAATCCAAGTCCAGCAACTTGAGTGTGAATGAAAAATTGTCAAGAAATTTACCAAAACAAGTCCAGCAACTTGATTTGAAATTGTTTTGATATAAGGAATTCAGGTCGAAAAGCCGAAAACAGAGTTGAAATGACGGAACCCAAGTCCAGCAACTTGAGTGTGAATGAGAAATTGTCAAGAAATTTACCAAACCAAGTCCAGCAACTTGATTTGAGAGTGTTTTGATATATGGAATTCAAGTCAAAAAGCCAAAAACAAAGTCAAAATGACGGAAACCAAGTCCAGCAACTTGATTGTGAATAAAAAATACTCAAGAAATGATACAAACCGAGTCCAGCAACTTGATTTGAAATTGGTTTGATATATGGAATTCAGGTCGAAGAGCCGAAAACAGAGTTGAAATGACGGAACCCAAGTCCAGCAACTTGAGTGTGAATGAGAAATTGTCAAGAAATTTACAAAACCAACTCCAGCAACTTGATTTGGAACTGTTTTGATATATGGAATTCAGGTCGAAAAGCCAAAAACAGAGTTGAAATGACGGAACCCAAGTCCAGCAACTTGAGTGTGAATGAGAAATTGTCAAGAAATTTACCAATCCAAGTCCAGCAACTTGAGTGTGAATGAAAAATTGTCAAGAAATTTACCAAAACAAGTCCAGCAACTTGATTTGAAATTGTTTCGATATAAGGAATTCAGGTCGAAAAGCCGAAAACAGAGTTGAAATGACGGAACCCAAGTCCAGCAACTTAAGTGTGAATGAGAAATTGTCAAGAAATTTACCAAACCAAGTCCAGCAACTTGATTTGAGAGTGTTTTGATATATGGAATTCAAGTCAAAAAGCCAAAAACAAAGTCAAAATGACGGAAACCAAGTCCAGCAACTTGATTGTGAATAAAAAATACTCAAGAAATGTACCAAACCAAGTCCAGCAACTTGATTTGAAATTGTTTTGATATATGGAATTCAGGTCGAAGAGCCAAAAACAGAGTTGAAATGACGGAACTCAAGTCCAGCAACTTGAGTGTGATTGAGAAATTCTCATGAAATTCACCAAACCAAGTCCAGCAACTTGATTTGAAAATGTTTTGATATATGGAATTCATGTCGAAAAGCCGAAAACAGAGTTGAAATGACGGAACCCAAGCCCAGCAACTTAAGTGTGAATGAGAAATTGTCAAGAAATTTACCAAACCAAGTCCAGCAACTTGAGTGTGAATGATAAATTGACAAGAAATTTACCAAAACAAGTCCAGCAGCTTGATTTGAAATTGTTTTGATATAAGGAATTCAGGGCGAAAAGCAGAAAACAGAGTTGAAATGACGGAACCCAAGTCCAGCAACTTGAGTGTGAATGAGAAATCGTCAAGAAATTTAACAAACCAAGTCCAGCAACTTGATTTGAGAGTGTTTTGATATATGGAATTCAAGTCAAAAAGCCAAAAACAAAGTCAAAATGACGGAAACCAAGTCCAGCAACCTGATTGTGAATAAAAAATACTCAAGAAATGTACCAAACCAAGTCCAGCAACTTGATTTGAAATTGTTTTTATATATGGAATTCAGGTCGAAGAGCCGAAAACAGAGTTGAAATGACGAAACCCAAGTCCAGCAACTTGAGTGTGATTGAGAAATTCTCATGAAATTCACCAAACCAAGTCCAGCAACTTGATTTGAAAATGTTTTGATATATGGAATTCATGTCGAAAAGCCGAAAACAGAGTTGAAATGACGGAACCCAAGTCCAGCAACTTGAGTGTGAATGAGAAATTGTCAAGAAATTTACCAAACCAAGTCCAGCAACTTGAGTGTGAATGAGAAACTGTCAAGAAATTTACCAAACCAACTCCAGCAACTTGATTTGAAAATATTTTGATATATGGAATTCATGTAAAAAGCCGAAAACAAAGTCAAAATGACGGAACCCAAGTCCAGCAACTTGAGTGTGAATAAAAAGTTCTCAAGAAATTTACCAAACCAAGTCCAGAAACTTGATTTGAAATTGTTTTGATATATGGGATTCAGGTCAAAAAGCCAAAAACAAAGTCAAAATGACGGAATCCAAGTCCAGCAACTTAAATGTGAATAAGAAATTGTCAAGAAATTTACAAAACCAACTCCAGCAACTTGATTTGGAATTGTTTTGATATATGGAATTCAGGTCGAAAAGCCAAAAACAGAGTTGAAATGACGGAACCCAAGTCCAGCAACTTGAGTGTGAATGAGAAATTGTCAAGAAATTTACCAATCCAAGTCCAGCAACTTGAGTGTGAATGAGAAATTGTCAAGAAATTTACCAAAACAAGTCCAGCAACTTGATTTGAAATTGTTTTGATATATGGAATTCAGGTCGAAAAGCCAAAAACAGAGTTGAAAAGACGGAACCCAAGTCCAGCAACTTGAGTGTGAATGAGAAATTGTCAAGAAATTTACCAAACCAAGTCCAGCAACTTGATTTGAGAGTGTTTTGATATATGGAATTCAAGTCAAAAAGCCAAAAACAAAGTCAAAATGACGGAAACCAAGTCCAGCAACTTGACTGTGAATAAAAAATACTCAAGAAATGTACCAAGCCAAGTCCAGCAACTTGATTTGAAATTGTTTTGATATATGGAATTCAGGTCGAAGAGCCAAAAAAAGAGTTGAAATGACGGAACCCAAGTCCAGCAACTTGAGTGTGATTGAGAAATTCTCATGAAATTCACCAAACCAAGTCCAGCAACTTGATTTGAAAATGTTTTGATATATGGAATTCATCTCGAAAGTCCAAAAACAGAGTTGAAATGACGGAACCCAAGTCCAGCAACTTGAGTGTGAATGAGAAATTGTCAAGAATTTTACCAAACAAAGTCCAGCAACTTGATTTGAGAGTGTTTTGATATATGGAATTCAAGTCGAAAAGCCAAAAACAAAGTCAAAATGACGGAATCCAAGTCCAGCAACTTGAATGTGAATAAGAAATTGTCAAGAAATTTACCAAACCAAGTCCAGCAACTTGAGTGTGAATGAGAAATTGTCAAGAAATTTACCAAACCAAGTCCAGCTACTTGGTTTGAAATTGTTTTGTTATATGAAATTCAGGTCGAAAAGCCAAAAACAGAGTTGAAATGACGGAATCCAAGTCCAGCAACTTGATTGTGAATGAAAAATTCTCAAGAAATTTACCAAACCAAGTCCAGCTACTTGGTTTGAAATTGTTTTGTTATATGGAATTCAGGTCGAAAAGCCAAAAACAGAGTTGAAATGACGGAACCCAAGTCCAGCAACTTGAATGTGAGTAAGAAATTGTCAAGAAATTTACCAAACCAACTCCAGCAACTTGATTTGAAATTGTTTTGATATATGGAATTCGGGTCGAAAAGCCAAAAACAGAGTTGAAATGACGGAACCCAAGTCCAGCAACTTGAGTGTGAATGAGAAATTGTCAAGAAATTTACCAAACCAAGTCCAGCAACTTGATTTGAGAGTGTTTTCATATATGGAATTCAAGTCAAAAAGCCAAAAACAATGTCAAAATGATGGAATCCAAGTCCAGCAACTTGATTGTGAATGAAAAATTCTCAAGAAATTTACCAAACCAAGTCCAGCTACTTGGTTTGAAATTGTTTTGTTATATAAAATTCAGGTCGAAAAGCCAAAAACAGAGTTAAAATGACGGATCCCAAGTCCAGCAACTTGAGTGTGAATGAGATATTGTCAAGAAATTTACCAAACCAAGTCCAGCAACTTGAGTGTGAATGAGAAATTGTCAAGAAATTTACCAAACCAAGTCCAATTACTTGGTTTGAAATTGTTTTGTTATATGAAATTCAGGTCGAAAAGCCAAAAACAGAGTTGAAATGACGGAATCCAAGTCCAGCAACTTGATTGTGAATGAAAAATTCTCAAGAAATTTACCAAACCAAGTCCAGCTACTTGGTTTGAAATTGTTTTGTTATATGGAATTCAGGTCGAAAAGCCAAAAACAGAGTTGAAATGACGGAACCCAATTCCAGCAACTTGAGTGTGAATGAGAAATTGTCAAGAAATTTACCAAACCAAGTCCAGCAACTGGAGTGTGAATGAGAAATTGTCAAGAAATTTACCAAACCAAGTCCAGCTACTTGGTTTGAAATTGTTTTGTTATATGGAATTCAGGTCGAAAAGCCAAAAACAGAGTTGAAATGACGGAATCCAAGTCCAGCAACTTGATTGTGAATGAAAAATTCTCAAGAAATTTACCAAGCCAAGTCCAGCTACTTGGTTTGAAATTGTTTTGTTATATGGAATTCAGGTCGAAAAGCCAAAAACAGAGTTGAAATGACGGAATCCAAGTCCAGCAACTTGAATGTGAATGAAAAATTCTCAAGAAATTTACCAAACCAACTCCAGCAACTTGATTTGAAATTGTTTTGATATATGGAATTCGGGTCGAAAAGCCAAAAACAGAGTTGAAATGACGGAACCCAAGTCCAGCAACTTGAGTGTGAATGAGAAATTGTCAAGAAATTTACCAAACCAAGTCCAGCAACTTGATTTGAGAGTGTTTTCATATATGGAATTCAAGTCAAAAAGCCAAAAACTTTGTCAAAATGATGGAATCCAAGTCCAGCAACTTGATTGTGAATGAAAAATTCTCAAGAAATTTACCAAACCAAGTCCAGCTACTTGGTTTGAAATTGTTTTGTTATATAAAATTCAGGTCGAAAAGCCAAAAACAGAGTTAAAATGACGGATCCCAAGTCCAGCAACTTGATTGTGAATGAAAAATTGTCAAGAAATTTACCAAACGAAGTCCAGCTACTTGGTTTGAAATTGTTTTGTTATATGGAATTCAGGTCGAAAAGCCAAAAACAGAGTTGAAATGACGGAACCCAAGTCCAGCAACTTGAGTGTGAATGAGAAATTGTCAAGAAATTTACCAAACCAAGTCCAGCTACTTGGTTTGAAATTGTTTTGGTATATGATATTCAGGTCGAAAAGCCAAAAACAGAGTTGAAATGACGGAATCCAAGTCCAGCAACTTGATTGTGAATGAAAAATTCTCAAGAAATTTACCAAACCAAGTCCAGCTACTTGGTTTGAAATTGTTTTGTTATATGGAATTCAGGTCGAAAAGCCAAAAACAGAGTTGAAATGACGGAACCCAAGTCCAGCAACTTGAGTGTGAATGAGAAATTGTCAAGAAATTTACCAAACCAAGTCCAGCAACTTGAGTATGAGTGAGAAATTGTCAAGAAATTTACCAAACCAAGTCCAGCTACTTGGTTTGAAATTGTTTTGTTATATGATATTCAGGTCGAAAAGCCAAAAACAGAGTTGAAATGACGGAATCCAAGTCCAGCAACTTGATTGTGAATGAAAAATTCTCAAGAAATTTACCAAACCAAGTCCAGCTACTTGGTTTGAAATTGTTTTGTTATATGGAATTCAGGTCGAAAAGCCAAAAACAGAGTTGAAATGACGGAACCCAAGTCCAGCAACTTGAGTGTGAATGAGAAATTGTCAAGAAATTTACCAAACCAAGTCCAGCTACTTGGTTTGAAATTGTTTTGTTATATGAAATTCAGGTCGAAAAGCCAAAAACAGAGTTGAAATGACGGAATCCAAGTCCAGCAACTTGATTGTGAATAAAAAATTCTCAAGAAATTTACCAAACCAAGTCCAGCTACTTGGTTTGAAATTGTTTTGTTATATGGAATTCAGGTCGAAAAGCCAAAAACAGAGTTGAAATGACGGAACCCAAGTCCAGCAACTTGAGTGTGAATGAGAAATTGTCAAGAAATTTACCAAACCAAGTCCAGCTACTTGGTTTGAAATTGTTTTGTTATATGGAATTCAGGTCGAAAAGCCAAAAACAGAGTTGAAGTGACGGAATCCAAGTCCAGCAACTTGATTGTGAATGAAAAATTCTCAAGAAATTTACCAAACCAAGTCCAGCTACTTGGTTTGAAATTGTTTTGTTATATGGAATTCAGGTCGAAAAGCCAAAAACAGAGTTGAATTGACGGAACCCAAGTCCAGCAACTTGAGTGTGAATGAGAAATTGTCAAGAAATTTACCAAACCAAGTCCAGCAACTTGAGTGTGAATGAGAAATTGTCAAGAAATTTACCAAACCAAGTCCAGCTACTTGGTTTGAAATTGTTTTGTTATATGAAATTCAGGTCGAAAAGCCAAAAACAGAGTTGAAATGACGGAATCCAAGTCCAGCTACTTGATTGTGAATGAAAAATTCTCAAGAAATTTACCAAACCAAGTCCAGCTACTTGGTTTGAAATTGTTTTGTTATATGGAATTCAGGTCGAAAAGCCAAAAACAGAGTTGAAATGACGGAACCCAAGTCCAGCAACTTGAGTGTGAATGAGAAATTGTCAAGAAATTTACCAAACCAAGTCCAGCTACTTGGTTTGAAATTGTTTTGTTATATGAAACTCAGGTCGAAAAGCCAAAAACAGAGTTGAAATGACGGAATCCAAGTCCAGCAACTTGATTGTGAATGAAAAATTCTCAAGAAATTTACCAAACCAAGTCCAGCTACTTGGTTTGAAATTGTTTTGTTATATGGAATTCAGGTCGAAAAGCCAAAAACAGTTGAAATGACGGAACCCAAGTCCAGCAACTTGAATGTGAATAAGAAATTGTCAAGAAATTTACAAAACCAACTCCAGCAACTTGATTTGAAATTGTTTTGATATATGGAATTCAGGTCGAAAAGCCAAAAACAGAGTTGAAATGACGGAACCCAAGTCCAGCAACTTGAGTGTGAATGAGAAATTGTCAAGAAATTTACCAAACCAAGTCCAGCAACTTGATTTGAGAGTGTTTTCATATATGGAATTCAAGTCAAAAAGACAAAAACAATGTCAAAATGATGGAATCCAAGTCCAGCAACTTGATTGTGAACGAAAAATTCTCAAGAAATTTACCAAACCAAGTCCAGCTACTTGGTTTGAAATTGTTTTGTTATATAGAATTCAGGTCGAAAAATCAAAAACAGAGTTAAAATGACGGATCCCAAGTCCAGCAACTTGAGTGTGAATGAGAAATTGTCAAGAAATTTACCAAACCAAGTCCAGCAACTTGAGTGTGAATGAGAAATTGTCAAGAAATTTACCAAACCAAGTCCAGCTACTTGGTTTGAAATTGTTTTGTTATAGGAAATTCAGGTCGAAAAGCCAAAAACAGAGTTGAAATGACGAAATCCAAGTCCAGCAACTTGATTGTGAATGAAAAATTCTCAAGAAATTTACCAAACCAAGTCCAGCTACTTGGTTTGAAATTGTTTTGTTATATGGAATTCAGGTCGAAAAGCCAAAAACAGATTTGAAATGACGGAACCCAAGTCCAGCAATTTGAATGTGAATAAGAAATTGTCAAGAAATTTACCAAACCAACTCCAGCAACTTGATTTGAAATTGTTTTGATATATGGAATTCGGGTCGAAAAGCCAAAAACAGAGTTGAAATGACGGAACCCAAGTCCAGCAACTTGAGTGTGAATAAGAAATTGTCGAGAAATTTACCAAACCAAGTCCAGCAACTTGAGTGTGAATGAGAAATTGTCAAGAAATTTACCAAACCAAGTCCAAAAAGTTGATTTTAGAGTGTTTTGATATATGGAATACAAGTCAAAAAGCCAAAAACAATGCCAAAATGACGGAACCCAAGTCCAGCAACTTGATTGTGAATAAAAAATACTCAAGAAATGTAACAAACCGAGTCCAGCAACTTGATTTGAAATTGGTTTGATATATGGAATTCAGGTCGAAGAGCCGAAAACAGAGTTGAAATGACGGAGCCCAAGTCCGGCAACTTGAGTGTGAATGAGAAATTGTCAAGAAATTTACAAAACCAACTCCAGCAACTTGATTTGGAATTGTTTTGATATATGGAGTTCAGGTCGAAAAGCCAAAAACAGAGTTGAAATGACGGAACCCAAGTCCAGCAACTTGAGTGTGAATGAGAAATTCTCAAGAAATTTAACAATCCAAGTCCAGCAACTTGAGTGTGAATGAGAAATTGTCAAAAAAATACCAAAACAAGTCCTGCAACTTGGTTTGAAATTGTTTTGTTATATGGAATTCAGGTCGAAAAGCCAAAAACAGATTTGAAATGACGGAACCCAAGTCCAGCAACTTGAATGTGAATAAGAAATTGTCAAGAAATTTACCAAACCAACTCCAGCAACTTGATTTGAAATTGTTTTGATATATGGAATTCGGGTCGAAAAGCCAAAAACAGAGTTGAAATGACGGAACTCAAGTCCAGCAACTTGAGTGTGAATGAGAAATTGTCGAGAAATTTACCAAACCAAGTCCAGCAACTTGAGTGTGAATGAGAAATTGTCAAGAAATTTACCAAACCAAGTCCAAAAACTTGATTTTAGAGTGTTTTGATATATGGAATTCAAGTCAAAAAGCCAAAAACAATGCCAAAGTGACGGAACCCAAGTCCAGCAACCTGATTGTGAATGAAAAATACTCAAGAAATGTAACAAACCGAGTCCAGCAACTTGATTTGAAATTGGTTTGATATATGGAATTCAGGTCGAAGAGCCGAAAACAGAGTTGAAATGACGGAGCCCAAGTCCGGCAACTTAAGTGTGAATGAGAAATTGTCAAGAAATTTACAAAACCAACTCCAGCAACTTGATTTGGAATTGTTTTGATATATGGAGTTCAGGTCGAAAAACCAAAAACAGAGTTGAAATGACGGAACCCACGTCCAGCAACTTGAGTGTGAATGAGAAATTGTCAAGAAATTTACCAATCCAAGTCCAGCAACTTGAGTGTGAATGAGAAATTGTCAAAAAAAATACCAAAACAAGTCCTGCAACTTGATTTGAAATTGTTTTGATATATGGAATTCAGGTCGAAAAGCCGAAAACAGAGTTGAAATGACGGATCCCAAGTCCAGCAACTTGAGTGTGAATGAGAAATTGTCAAGAAATTTACAAAACCAAGTCCAGCAACTTGATTTGAGAGTGTTTTGATATATGGAATTCAAGTCAAAATCCAAAAACAAAGTCAAAATGACGGAAACCAAGTCCAGCAACTTGATTGTGAATAAAAGAATAAAAAATACTCAAGAAATGTACCAAACCAAGTCCAGCAACTTGATTTGAAATTGTTTTGATATATGGAATTCAGGTCGAAGAGCCGAAAACAGAGTTGAAATGACGGAAGCCAAGTCCAGCAACTTGAGTGTGATTGAGAAATTCTCATGAAATTCACCAAACCAAGTCCAGCAACTTGATTTGAAAATGTTTTGATATATAGAATTCATGTCGAAAAGCCGAAAACAGAGTTGAAATGACGGAACCCAAGTCCAGCAACTTGAGTGTGAATGAGAAATTGTCAAGAAATTTACCAAACCAAGTCCAGCAACTTGATTTGAGAGTGTTTTGATATATGCAATTCAGGTCGAAAAGCCGAAAACAGAGTTGAAATGACGGAACCCAAGTCCAGCAACTTGATTGTGAATAAAAAATACTCAAGACATGTACCAAACCAAGTCCAGCAACTTGATTTGAAATTGTTTTGATATATGGAATTCAGGTCGAAGAGCCGAAAACAGAGTTGAAATGACGGAACCCACGTCCAGCAACTTGAGTGTGATTGAGAAATTCTCATGAAATTCACCAAACCAAGTCCAGCAACTTGATTTGAAAACGTTTTGATATATGGAATTCATGTCGAAAAGCCGAAAACAGAGTTGAAATGACGGAACCCAAGTCCAGCAACTTGATTGTGAATAAAAAATACTCAAGACATGTACCAAACCAAGTCCAGCAACTTGATTTGAAATTGTTTTGATATATGGAATTCATGTCGAAGAGCCGAAAACAGAGTTGAAATGACGGAACCCAAGTCCAGCAACTTGATTGTGAATAAAAAATACTCAAGACATGTACCAAACCAAGTCCAGCAACTTGATTTGAAATTGTTTTGATATATGGAATTCAGGTCGAAGAGCCGAAAACAGAGTTGAAATGACGGAAGCCAAGTCCAGCAACTTGAGTGTGATTGAGAAATTCTCATGAAATTCACCAAACCAAGTCCAGCAACTTGATTTGAAAATGTTTTGATATATGGAATTCATGTCGAAAAGCCGAAAACAGAGTTGAAATGACGGAACCCAAGTCCAGCAACTTGAGTGTGAATGAGAAATTGTCAAGAAATTTACCAAACCAAGTCCAGCAACTTGATTTGAGAGTGTTTTGATATATGCAATTCAGGTCGAAAAGCCGAAAACAGAGTTGAAATGACGGAACCCAAGTCCAGCAACTTGATTGTGAATAAAAAATACTCAAGACATGTACCAAACCAAGTCCAGCAACTTGATTTGAAATTGTTTTGATATATGGAATTCAGGTCGAAGAGCCGAAAACAGAGTTGAAATGACGGAACCCACGTCCAGCAACTTGAGTGTGATTGAGAAATTCTCATGAAATTCACCAAACCAAGTCCAGCAACTTCATTTGAAAACGTTTTGATATATGGAATTCATGTCGAAAAGCCGAAAACAGAGTTGAAATGACGGAACCCAAGTCCAGCAACTTGATTGTGAATAAAAAATACTCAAGACATGTACCAAACCAAGTCCAGCAACTTGATTTGAAATTGTTTTGATATATGGAATTCAGGTCGAAGAGCCGAAAACAGAGTTGAAATGACGGAACCCAAGTCCAGCAACTTGATTGTGAATAAAAAATACTCAAGACATGTACCAAACCAAGTCCAGCAACTTGATTTGAAATTGTTTTGATATATGGAATTCAGGTCGAAGAGCCGAAAACAGAGTTGAAATGACGGAAGCCAAGTCCAGCAACTTGAGTGTGATTGAGAAATTCTCATGAAATTCACCAAACCAAGTCCAGCAACTTGATTTGAAAATGTTTTGATATATGGAATTCATGTCGAAAAGCCGAAAACAGAGTTGAAATGACGGAACCCAAGTCCAGCAACTTGAGTGTGAATGAGAAATTGTCAAGAAATTTACCAAACCAAGTCCAGCAACTTGATTTGAGAGTGTTTTGATATATGCAATTCAGGTCGAAAAGCCGAAAACAGAGTTGAAATGACGGAACCCAAGTCCAGCAACTTGATTGTGAATAAAAAATACTCAAGACATGTACCAAACCAAGTCCAGCAACTTGATTTGAAATTGTTTTGATATATGGAATTCAGGTCGAAGAGCCGAAAACAGAGTTGAAATGACGGAACCCACGTCCAGCAACTTGAGTGTGATTGAGAAATTCTCATGAAATTCACCAAACCAAGTCCAGCAACTTGATTTGAAAACGTTTTGATATATGGAATTCATGTCGAAAAGCCGAAAACAGAGTTGAAATGACGGAACCCAAGTCCAGCAACTTGAGTGTGAATGAGAAATTGTCAAGAAATGTACCAAACCAAGTCCAGCAACTTGATTTGAAATTGTTTTGATATATAGAATTCAGGTCGAAGAGCCGAAAACAGAGTTGAAATGACAGAAACCAAGTCCAGCAACTTGAGTGTGAATGAGAAATTGTCAAGAAATTTACCAAAACAAGTCCAGCAACTTGATTTGAAAGTGTTTTGATATATGGAATTCAGGTCGAAAAGCCGAAAACAGAGTTGAAATGACGGAACCCAAGTCCAGCAACTTGAGTGTGAATGAGAAATTGTCAAGAAATTTACCAAACCAAGTCCAGCAACTTGATTTGAGAGTGTTTTGATATATGGAATTCAAGTCAAAAAGCCAAAAACAAAGTCAAAATGACGGAAACCAAGTCCAGCAACTTGATTGTGAATAAAAAATACTCAAGAAATGTACCAAACCAAGTCCAGCAACTTGATTTGAAATTGTTTTGATATATGGAATTCAGGTCGAAGAGCCGAAAACAGAGTTGAAATGACGGAACCCAAGTCCAGCAACTTGAGTGTGATTGAGAAATTCTCATGAAATTCACCAAACCAAGTCCAGCAACTTGATTTGAAAATGTTTTGATATATGGAATTCATGTCGAAAAGCCGAAAACAGAGTTGAAATGACGGAACCCAAGTCCAGCAACTTGAGTGTGACTGAGAAATTCTCATGAAATTCACCAAACCAAGTCCAGCCACTTGATTTGAAAATGTTTTGATATATGGAATTCATGTCGAAAAGCCTAAAACAGAGTTGAAATGACGGAACCCAAGTCCAGCAACTTGAGTGTGTATAAGAAATTGTCAAGAAATGTACCAAACCAAGTCCAGCAACTTGATTTGAGAGTGTTTTGATATATGGAATTCAAGTCAAAAAGCCAAAAACAAAGTCAAAAAGACGGAAACCAAGTCCAGCAACTTGATTGTGAATAAAAAATACTCAAGAAATGTACCAGACCAAGTCCAGCAACTTGAATTGAAATTGGTTTGATATATGGAATTCAGGTCAAAAGCCAAAAACAGAGTTGAAATGACGGAACCCAAGTCCAGCAACTTGAGTTTGATTGAGAAATTCTCATGAAATTCACCAAACCAAGTCCAGCAACTTGATTTGAAAATGTTTTGATATATGGAATTCATGTCGAAAAGCCGAAAACAGAGTTGAAATGACGGAACCCAAGTCCAGCAACTTGAGTGTGAATAAGAAATTGTCAAGAAATGTACCAAACCAAGTCCAGCAACTTGATTTGAGAGTGTTTTGATATATGGAATTCAAGTCAAAAAGCCAAAAACAATGCCAAAATGACGGAACCCATGTCCAGCAACTTGATAGTGAATAAAAAATACTCAAGAAATGTACCAGACCAAGTCCAGCAACTTAATTTGAAATTGTTTTGATATATGGAATTCAAGTCAAAAAGCCAAAAACAAAGTCAAAAAGACGGAAACCAAGTCCAGCAACTTGATTGTGAATAAAAAATACTCAAGAAATGTACCAGACCAAGTCCAGCAACTTGATTTGAAATTGTTTTGATATATTGAATTCAGGTCGAAGAGTCGAAAACAGAGTTGAAATGACGGAACCCAAGTCCAGCAACTTGAGTGTGATTGAGAAATTCTCATGAAATTCACCAAACCAAGTCCAGCAACTTGATTTGAAAAAGTTTTGATATATGGAGTTCATGTCGAAATGCCGAAAACAGAGTTGAAATGACGGAACCCAAGTCCAGCAACTTGAGTGTGAATGAGAAATTGTCAAGAAATGTACCAAAGCAAGTCCAGCAACTTGATTTGAAATTGTTTTGATATATGGAATTCATGTCGAAAAGCCAAAAACAGAGTTGAAATGACGGAACCCAAGTCCAGCAACTTGAGTGTGAATGAGAAATTGTCAAGAAATGTACCAAACCAAGTCCAGCAACTTGATTTGAGAGTGTTTTGATATATGGAATTCAAGTCAAAAAGCCAAAAACAAAGTCAAAAAGACGGAAACCAAGTCCAGCAACTTGATTGTGAATAAAAAATACTCAAGAAATGTACCAGACCAAGTCCAGCAACTTGATTTGAAATTGGTTTGATATATGGAATTCAGGTCGAAAAGCCAAAAACAGAGTTGAAATGACGGAACCCAAGTCCAGCAACTTGAGTGTGATTGAGAAATTCTCATGAAATTCACCAAACCAAGTCCAGCAACTTGATTTGAGAGTGTTTTGATATATGGAATTCAAGTCAAAAAGCCAAAAACAATGCCAAAATGACGGAACCCAAGTCCAGCAACTTGATTGTGAATAAAAAATACTCAAGAAATGTACCAGACCAAGTCCAGCAACTTGATTTGAAATTGTTTTGATATATGGAATTCAAGTCAAAAAGCCAAAAACAAAGTCAAAAAGACGGAAACCAAGTCCAGCAACTTGATTGTGAATAAAAAATACTCAAGAAATGTACCAGACCAAGTCCAGCAACTTGATTTGAAATTGTTTTGATATATGGAATTCAGGTCGAAGAGCCGAAAACAGAGTTGAAATGACGGAACCCAAGTCCAGCAACTTGAGTGTGATTGAGAAATTCTCATGAAATTCACCAAACCAAGTCCAGCAACTTGATTTGAAAATGTTTTGATATATGGAGTTCATGTCGAAAAGCCGAAAACAGAGTTGAAATGACGGAACCCAAGTCCAGCAACTTGAGTGTGAATGAGAAATTGTCAAGAAATGTACCAAACCAAGTCCAGCAACTTGATTTGAAATTGTTTTGATATATGGAATTCAGGTCGAAGAGCCGAAAACAGAGTTGAAATGACGGAACCCAAGTCCAGCAACTTGAGTGTGAATAAGAAATTGTCAAGAAATGTACCAAACAAAGTCCAGCAACTTGATTTGAGAGTGTTTTGATATATGGAATTCAAGTCAAAAAGCCAAAAACAAAGTTAAAAAGACGGAAACCAAGTCCAGCAACTTGATTGTGAATAAAAAATACTCAAGAAAAGTACCAAACCAAGTCCAGCAACTTGATTTGAAATTGTTTTGATAAGTGGAATTCAGGTCGAAGAGCCGAAAACAGAGTTGAAATGACGGAACCCAACTCCAGCAACTTGAGTGTGAATGAGAAATTGTCAAGAAATGTACCAAACCAAGTCCAGCAACTTGATTTGAGAGTGTTTTGATATATGGAATTCAAGTCAAAAAGCCAAAAACAAAGTCAAAAAGACGGAAACCAAGTCCAGCAACTTGATTGTGAATAAAAAATACTCAAGAAATGTACCAAACCAAGTCCAGCAACTTGATTTGAAATTGTTTTGATATATGGAATTCAGGTCGAAGAGCCGAAAACAGAGTTGAAATGACGGAACCCAAGTCCAGCAACTTGAGTGTGATTGAGAAATTCTCATGAAATTCACCAAACCAAGTCCAGCAACTTGATTTGAAAGTGTTTTGATATATGGAATTCATGTCGAAAAGCCGAAAACAGAGTTTAAATGATGGAACCCAAGCCGAGCAACTTGAGTGTGAATGAGAAATTGTCAAGAAATGTACCAAATCAAGTCCAGCAACTTGATTTGAGAGTGTTTTGATATATGGAATTCAAGTCAAAAAGCCAAAAACAAAGTCAAAAAGACGGAAACCAAGTCCAGCAACTTGATTGTGAATAAAAAATACTCAAGAAATGTACCAAACCAAGTCCAGCAACTTGATTTGAAATTGTTTTGATAAATGGAATTCAGGTCGACGAGCCGAAAACAGAGTTGAAATGACGGAACCCAAGTCCAGCAACTTGAGTGTGAATGAGAAATTGTCAAGAAATGTACCAAACCAAGTCCAGCAACTTGATTTGAGAGTGTTTTGATATATGGAATTGAAGTCAAAAAGCCAAAAACAAAGTCAAAAAGACGGAAACCAAGTCCAGCAACTTGATTTGAAATTGTTTTGATATATGGAATTCAGGTCGAAGAGCCGAAAACAGAGTTGAAATGACGGAACCCAAGTCCAGCAACTTGAGTGTGATTGAGAAATTCTCATGAAATTCACCAAACCAAGTCCAGCAACTTGATTTGAAAATGTTTTGATATATGGAATTCATGTCGAAAAGCCGAAAACAGAGTTGAAATGACGGACCCAAGTCCAGCAACTTGAGTGTGAATGAGAAATTGTCAAGAAATGTACCAAACCAAGTCCAGCAACTTGATTTGAAATTGTTTTGATATATGGAATTCAGGTCGAAGAGCCGAAAACAGAGTTGAAATGACGGAACCCAAGTCCAGCAACTTGAGTGTGATTGAGAAATTCTCATGAAATTCACCAAACCAAGTCCAGCAACTTGATTTGAAAACGTTTTGATATATGGAATTCAAGTCAAAAAGCCAAAAACAAAGTCAAAGTGACGGAATCCAAGTCCAGCAACTTGAATGTGAATAAGAAATTGTCAAGAAATTTACCAAACCAACTCCAGCAACTTGATTTGAAATTGTTTTGATATATGGAATTCAGGTCGAAAAGCCAAAAACAGAGTTGAAATGACGGAACCCAGTCCAGCAACTTGAGTGTGAATGAGAAATTGTCAAGAAATTTACCAAACCAAGTCCAGCAACTTGATTTGAGAGTGTTTTGATATATGGAATTCATGTCAAAAAGCCAAAAACAATGCCAAAATGACGGAAGCCAAGTCCAGCAACTTGATTGTGAATAAAAAATACTCAAGAAATGTACCAGACCAAGTCCAGCAACTTGATTTGAAATTGTTTTGATATATGGAATTCAAGTCAAAAAGCCAAAAACAAAGTCAAAAAGACGGAAACCAAGTCCAGCAACTTGATTGTGAATAAAAAATACTCAAGAAATGTACCAGACCAAGTCCAGCAACTTGATTTGAAATTGTTTTGATATATGGAATTCAGGTCGAAGAGCCGAAAACAGAGTTGAAATGACGGAACCCAAGTCCAGCAACTTGAGTGTGATTGAGGAATTCTCATCAAATTCACCAAACCAAGTCCAGCAACTTGATTTGAAAATGTTTTGATATATGGAGTTCATGTCGAAAAGCCGAAAACAGAGTTGAAATGACGGAACCCAAGTCCAGCAACTTGAGTGTGAATGAGAAATTGTCAAGAAATGTACCAAACCAAGTCCAGCAACTTGATTTGAAATTGTTTTGATATATGGAATTCAGGTCGAAGAGCCGAAAACAGAGTTGAAATGACGGACCCAAGTCCAGCAACTTGAGTGTGAATGAGAAATTGTCAAGAAATGTACCAAACCAAGTCCAGCAACTTGATTTGAAATTGTTTTGATATATGGAATTCAGGTCGAAGAGCCGAAAACAGAGTTGAAATGACGGAACCCAAGTCCAGCAACTTGAGTGTGATTGAGAAATTCTCATGAAATTCACCAAACCAAGTCCAGCAACTTGATTTGAAAATGTTTTGATATATGGAATTCAAGTCAAAAAGCCAAAAACAAAGTCAAAGTGACGGAATCCAAGTCCAGCAACTTGAATGTGAATAAGAAATTGTCAAGAAATTTACCAAACCAACTCCAGCAACTTGATTTGAAATTGTTTTGATATATGGAATTCAGGTCGAAAAGCCAAAAACAGAGTTGAAATGACGGAACCCAGTCCAGCAACTTGAGTGTGAATGAGAAATTGTCAAGAAATTTACCAAACCAAGTCCAGCAACTTGATTTGAGAGTGTTTTGATATATGGAATTCATGTCAAAAAGCCAAAAACAATGCCAAAACGACGGAACCCAAGTCCAGCAACTTGATTGTGAATAAAAAATACTCAAGAAATGTACCAGACCAAGTCCAGCAACTTGATTTGAAATTGTTTTGATATATGGAATTCAAGTCAAAAAGCCAAAAACAAAGTCAAAAAGACGGAAACCAAGTCCAGCAACTTGATTGTGAATAAAAAATACTCAAGAAATGTACCAGACCAAGTCCAGCAACTTGATTTGAAATTGTTTTGATATATGGAATTCAGGTCGAAGAGCCGAAAACAGAGTTGAAATGACGGAACCCAAGTCCAGCAACTTAAGTGTGATTGAGGAATTCTCATCAAATTCACCAAACCAAGTCCAGCAACTTGATTTGAAAATGTTTTGATATATGGAGTTCATGTCGAAAAGCCGAAAACAGAGTTGAAATGACGGAACCCAAGTCCAGCAACTTGAGTGTGAATGAGAAATTGTCAAGAAATGTACCAAACCAAGTCCAGCAACTTGATTTGAAATTGTTTTGATATATGGAATTCAGGTCGAAGAGCCGAAAACAGAGCTGAAATGACGGAACCCAAGTCCAGCAACTTGAGTGTGAATGAAAAATTGTCAAGAAATGTACCAAACCAAGTCCAGCAACTTGATTTGAGAGTGTTTTGATATATGGAATTCAAGTCAAAAAGCCAAAAACAAAGTCAAAAAGACGGAAACCAAGTCCAGCAACTTGATTGTGAATGAAAAATACTCAAGAAATGTACCAGACCAAGTCCAGCAACTTGATTTGAAATTGTTTTGATATATGGAATTCAGGTCGAAGAGCCGAAAACAGAGTTGAAATGACGGAACCCAAGTCCAGCAACTTGAGTGTGATTGAGAAATTCTCATGAAATTCACCAAACCAAGTCCAGCAACTTGATTTGAAAATGTTTTGATATATGGAATTCATGTCGAAAAGCCGAAAACAAAGTCAAAAAGACGGAACCCAAGTCCAACAACTTGAGTGTGAATGCGAAATTGTCAAGAAATGTACCAAACCAAGTCCAGCAACTTGATTTGAGAGTGTTTTGATATATGGAATTCAAGTCAAAAAGCCAAAAACAAAGTCAAAAAGACGGAAACCAAGTCCAGCAACTTGATTGTGAATAAAAAATATTCAAGAAATGTACCAGACCAAGTCCAGCAACTTGATTTGAAATTTTTTTGATATATGGAATTCAGGTCGAAAAGCCAAAAACAGAGTTGAAATGACGGAATCCAAGTCCAGCAACTTGAATGTGAATAAGAAAATGTCAAGAAATTTACCAAACCAACTCCAGCAACTTGATTTGAAATTGTTTTGATATATGGAATTCAGGTCGAAAAGCCAAAAACAGAGTTGAAATGACGGAACCCAGTCCAGCATCTTGAGTGTGAATGAGAAATTGTCAAGAAATTTACCAAACCAAGTCCAGCAACTTGATTTGAGAGTGTTTTGATATGTGGAATTCAAGTCAAAAAGCCAAAAACAATGCCAAAATGACGGAACCCAAGTCCAGCAACTTGATTGTGAATAAAAAATACTCACTCAAGAAATGTACCAGACCAAGTCCAGCAACTTGATTTGAAATTGTTTTGATATATGGAATTTAAGTCAAAAAGCCAAAAACAAAGTCAAAAAGACGGAAACCAAGTCCAGCAACTTGATTGTGAATAAAAAACACTCAAGAAATGTACCAGACCAAGTCCAGCAACTTGATTTGAAATTGTTTTGATATATGGAATTCAGGTCGAAGAGCCGAAAACAGAGTTGAAATGACGGAACCCAAGTCCAGCAATTTGAGTGTGATTGAGAAATTCTCATGAAATTCACCAAACCAAGTCCAGCAACTTGATTTGAAAATGTTTTGATATATGGAGTTCATGCCGAAAAGCCGAAAACAGAGTTGAAATGACGGAACCCAAGTCCAGCAACTTGAGTGTGAATGAGAAATTGTCAAGAAATGTACCAAACCAAGTCCAGCAATTTGATTTGAAATTGTTTTGATATATGGAATTCAGGTCGAAGAGCCGAAAACAGAGTTGAAATGACGGAACTCAAGTCCAGCAACTTGAGTGTGAATAAGAAATTGTCAAGAAATGTACCAAACCAAGTCCAGCAACTTGATTTGAGAGTGTTTTGATATATGGAACTCAAGTCAAAAAGCCAAAAACAAAGTCAAAAAGACGGAAACCAAGTCCAGCAACTTGATTGTGAATGAAAAATACTCAAGAAATGTACCAGACCAAGTCCAGCAACTTGATTTGAAATTGTTTTGATATATGGAATTCAGGTCGAAGAGCCGAAAACAGAGTTGAAATGACGGAACCCAAGTCCAGCAACTTGAGTTTGATTGAGAAATTCTCATGAAATTCACCAAACCAAGTGCAGCAACTTGATTTGAAAATGTTTTGATATATGGAATTCATGTTGAAAAGCCGAAAACAGAGTTGAAATGACGGAACCCAAGTCCAACAACTTGAGTGTGAATGAGAAATTGTCAAGAAATGTACCAAACCAAGTCCAGCAACTTGATTTGAGAGTGTTTTGATATATGGAATTCAAGTCAAAAAGCCAAAAACAAAGTCAAAAAGACGGAAACCAAGTCCAGCAACTTGATTGTGAATAAAAAATACTCAAGAAATGTACCAGACCAAGTCCAGCAACTTGATTTGAAATTGTTTTGATATATGGAATTCAGGTCGAAGAGCCGAAAACAGAGTTGAAATGACGGAACCCAAGTCCAGCAACTTGAGTGTGATTGAGAAATTTTCATGAAATTCACCAAACCAAGTCCAGCAACTTGATTTGAAAATGTTTTGATATATGGAATTCATGTCGAAAAGCCAAAAACAGAGTTGAAATGACGGAACCCAAGTCCAGCAACTTGAGTGTGAATGAGAAATTGTCAAGAAATGTACCAAACCAAGTCCAGCAACATGATTTGAAATTGTTTTGATATATGGAATTCAGGTCGAAGAGCCGAAAACAGAGTTGAAATGACGGAACCCAAGTCCAGCAACTTGAGTGTGATTGAGAAATTCTCATGAAATTCACCAAACCAAGTCCAGCAACTTGATTTGAAAATGTTTTGATATATGGAGTTCATGCCGAAAAGCCGAAAACAGAGTTGAAATGACGGAACCCAAGTCCAGCAACTTGAGTGTGAATGAGAAATTGTCAAGAAATGTACCAAACCAAGTCCAGCAATTTGATTTGAAATTGTTTTGATATATGGAATTCAGGTCGAAGAGCCGAAAACAGAGTTGAAATGACGGAACTCAAGTCCAGCAACTTGAGTGTGAATAAGAAATTGTCAAGAAATGTACCAAACCAAGTCCAGCAACTTGATTTGAGAGTGTTTTGATATATGGAACTCAAGTCAAAAAGCCAAAAACAAAGTCAAAAAGACGGAAACCAAGTCCAGCAACTTGATTGTGAATGAAAAATACTCAAGAAATGTACCAGACCAAGTCCAGCAACTTGATTTGAAATTGTTTTGATATATGGAATTCAGGTCGAAGAGCCGAAAACAGAGTTGAAATGACGGAACCCAAGTCCAGCAACTTGAGTTTAATTGAGAAAAATCCTCATGAAATTCACCAAACCAAGTGCAGCAACTTGATTTGAAAATGTTTTGATATATGGAATTCTTGTCGAAAAGCCGAAAACAGAGTTGAAATGACGGAACCCAAGTCCAACAAATTGAGTGTGAATGAGAAATTGTCAAGAAATGTACCAAACCAAGTCCAGCAACTTGATTTGAGAGTGTTTTGATATATGGAATTCAAGTCAAAAAGCCAAAAACAAAGTCAAAAAGACGGAAACCAAGTCCAGCAACTTGATTGTGAATAAAAAATACTCAAGAAATGTACCAGACCAAGTCCAGCAACTTGATTTGAAATTGTTTTGATATATGGAATTCAGGTCGAAGAGCCGAAAACAGAGTTGAAATGACGGAACCCAAGTCCAGCAACTTGAGTGTGATTGAGAAATTTTCATGAAATTCACCAAACCAAGTCCAGCAACTTGATTTGAAAATGTTTTGATATATGGAATTCATGTCGAAAAGCCAAAAACAGAGTTGAAATGACGGAACCCAAGTCCAGCAACTTGAGTGTGAATGAGAAATTGTCAAGAAATTCACCAAACCAAGTCCAGCAACTTGATTTGAAAATGTTTTGATATATGGAGTTCATGTCGAAAAGCCGAAAACAGAGTTGAAATGACGGAACCCAAGTCCAGCAACTTGAGTGTGAATGAGAAATTGTCAAGAAATGTACCAAACCAAATCCAGCAACTTGATTTGAAATTGTTTTGATATATGGAATTCAGGTCGAAGAGCCGAAAACAGATTTGAAATGACGGAACCCAAATCCAGCAACTTGAGTGTGAATGAGAAATTGTCAAGAAATGTACCAAGCCAAGTCCAGCAACTTGATTTGAGAGTGTTTTGATATATGGAATTCAAGTCAAAGAGCCAAAAACAAAGTCAAAAAGACGGAAACCAAGTCCAGCAACTTGATTGTGAATAAAAAATACTCAAGAAATGTACCAGACCAAGTCCAGCAACTTGATTTGAAATTGTTTTGATATATGGAATTCAGGTCGAAGAGCCGAAAACAGATTTGAAATGACGGAACCCAAGTCCAGCAACTTGAGTGTGAATGAGAAATTGTCAAGAAATGTACCAAGCCAAGTCCAGCAACTTGATTTGAGAGTGTTTTGATATATGGAATTCAAGTCAAAAAGCCAAAAACAAAGTCAAAAAGACGGAAACCAAGTCCAGCAACTTGATTGTGAATAAAAAATACTCAAGAAATGTACCAGACCAAGTCCAGCAACTTGATTTGAAATTGTTTTGATATATGGAATTCAGGTCGAAGAGCCGAAAACAGATTTGAAATGACGGAACCCAAGTCCAGCAACTTGAGTGTGAATGAGAACTTGTCAAGAAATGTACCAAACCAAGTCCAGCAACTTGATTTGAGAGTGTTTTGATATATGGAATTCAAGTCAAAAAGCCAAAAACAAAGTCAAAAAGACGGAAACCAAGTCCAGCAACTTGATTGTGAATAAAAAATACTCAAGAAATGTACCAGACCAAGTCCAGCAACTTGATTTGAAATTGTTTTGGTATATGGAATTCAGGTCGAAGTGCCGAAAACAGAGTTGAAATGACAGAACCCAAGTCCAGCAACTTGAGTGTGTTGAGAAATTCTCATGAAATTCACCAAACCAAGTCTAGCAACTTGATTTGAAAATGTTTTGATATATGGAGTTCATGTCGAAAAGCCGAAAACAGAGTTGAAATGACGGAACCCAAGTCCAGCAACTTGGTTGTGAATGAGAAATTGTCAAGAAATGTAGCAAACCAAGTCCAGCAACTTGATTTGAAATTGTTTTGATATATGGAATTCAGGTCGAAGAGCCGAAAACAGAGTTGAAATGACGGAACCCAAGTCCAGCAACTTGAGTGTGAATGAGAAATTGTCAAGAAATGTACCAAGCCAAGCCCAGCAACTTGATTTGAGAGTGTTTTGATATATATAATTCAAGTCAAAAAGCCAAAAACAAAGTCAAAAAGACGGAAACCAAGTCCAGCAACTTGATTGTAAATAAAAAATACTCAAGAAATGTACCAGACCAAGTCCAGCAACTTGATTTGAAATTGTTTTGATATATGGAATTCAGGTCGAAGAGCCGAAAACAGAGTTGAAATGACGGAACCCAAGTCCAGCAACTTGATTGTGATTGAGAAATTCTCATGAAATTCACCAAACCAAGTCCAGCAACTTGATTTGAAAATGTTTTGATATATGGAATTCATGTCGAAAAGCCGAAAACAGAGTTGAAATGACGGAACCCAAGTCCAGCAACTTGAGTGTGAATGAGAAATTGTCAAGAAATGTACCAAACCAAGTCCAGCAACTTGATTTGAGAGAGTTTTGATATATGGAATTCAAGTCAAAAAGCCAAAAACAAAGTCAAAAAGACGGAAACCAAGTCCAGCAACTTGATTGTGAATAAAAAATATTCAAGAAATGTACCAGACCAAGTCCAGCAACTGGATTTGAAATTGTTTTGATATATGGAATTCAGGTCGAAGAGCCGAAAACAGAGTTGAAATGACGGAACCCAAGTCCAGCAACTTGAGTGTGATTGAGAAATTCTCATGAAATTCACCAAACCAAGTCCAGCAACTTGATTTGAAAATGTTTTGATATATGGAATTCTTGTCGAAAAGCCGAAAACAGAGTTGAAATGACGGAACCCAAGTCTAGCAACTTGAGTGTGAATGAGAAATTGTCAAGAAATGTACCAAACCAAGTCCAGCAACTTGATTTGAAATTGTTTTGATATATGGAATTCAGGTCGAAGAGCCGAAAACAGAGTTGAAATGACGGAACCCAAGTCCAGCAACTTGAGTGTGATTGAGAAATTCTCATGAAATTCACCAAACCAAGTCCAGCAACTTGATTTGAAAATGTTTTGATATATGGAATTCAAGTCAAAAAGCCAAAAACAAAGTCAAAGTGACGGAACCCAAGTCCAGCAACTTGATTGTGAATGAAAAATACTCAAGAAATGTACCAAACCAAGTCCAGCAACTTGATTTGAGAGTGTTTTGATATATGGAATTCAAGTCAAAAAGCCAAAAACAAAGTCAAAAAGACGGAAACCAAGTCCAGCAACTTGATTGTGAATAAAAAAATACTCAAGAAATGTATCAGACCAAGTCCAGCAACTTGATTTGAAATTGGTTTGATATATGGAATTCAGGTCGAAAAGCCAAAAACAGAGTTGAAATGACGGAACCCAAGTCCAGCAACTTGAGTGTGATTGAGAAATTCTCATGAAATTCACCAGACCAAGTCCAGCAACTTGATTTGAAAATGTTTTGATATATGGAATTCATGTCGAAAAGCCGAAAACAGAGTTGAAATGACGGAAACCAAGTCCAGCAACTTGAGTGTGAATAAGAAATTGTCAAGAAATGTACCAAACCAAGTCCAGCAACTTGATTTGAGTGTGTTTTGATATATGGAATTCAAGTCAAAAAGCCAAAAACAAAGTCAAAAAGACGGAAACCAAGTCCAGCAACTTGATTGTGAATAAAAAATACTCAAGAAATGTACCAGACCAAGTCCAGCAACTTGATTTGAAATTGTTTTGATATATGGAATTCAGGTCGAAGAGCCGAAAACAGAGTTGAAATGACGGAACCCAAGTCCAGCAACTTGAGTGTGATTGAGAAATTCTCATGAAATTCACCAAACCAAGTCCAGCAACTTGATTTGAAAATGTTTTGATATATGGAGTTCATGTCGAAAAGCCGAAAACAGAGTTGAAATGACGGAACCCAAGTCCAGCAACTTGAGTGTGAATGAGAAATTGTCAAGAAATGTACCAAACCAAGTCCAGCAACTTGATTTGAAATTGTTTTGATATATGGAATTCAGGTCGAAGAGCCGAAAACAGAGTTGAAATGACGGAACCCAGGTCCAGCAACTTGAGTGTGAATGAGAAATTGTCAAGAAATGTACCAAACCAAGTCCAGCAACTTGATTTGAGAGTGTTTTGATATATGGAATTCAAGTCAAAAAGCCAAAAACAAAGTCAAAAAGACGGAAACCAAGTCCAGCAACTTGATTGTGAATAAAAAATACTCAAGAAATGTACCAGACCTAGTCCAGCAACTTGATTTGAAATTGTTTGATATATGGAATTCAGGTCGAAGAGCCGAAAACAGAGTTGAAATGACGGAACCCAAGTCCAGCAACTTGAGTGTGATTGAGAAATTCTCATGAAATTCACCAAACCAAGTCCAGCAACTTGATTTGAAAATGTTTTGATATATGGAGTTCATGTCGAAAAGCCGAAAACAGAGTTGAAATGACGGAACCCAAGTCCAGCAACTTGAGTGTGAATGAGAAATTGTCAAGAAATGTACCAAACCAAGTCCAGCAACTTGATTTGAAATTGTTTTGATATATGGAATTCAGGTCGAAGAGCCGAAAACAGAGTTGAAATGACGGAACCCAGGTCCAGCAACTTGAGTGTGAATGAGAAATTGTCAAGAAATGTACCAAACCAAGTCCAGCAACTTGATTTGAGAGTGTTTTGATATATGGAATTCAAGTCAAAAAGCCAAAAACAAAGTCAAAAAGACGGAAACCAAGTCCAGCAACTTGATTGTGAATAAAAAATACTCAAGAAATGTACCAGACCTAGTCCAGCAACTTGATTTGAAATTGTTTGATATATGGAATTCAGGTCGAAGAGCCGAAAACAGAGTTGAAATGACGGAACCCAAGTCCAGCAACTTGAGTGTGATTGAGAAATTCTCATGAAATTCACCAAACCAAGTCCAGCAACTTGATTTGAAAATGTTTTGATATATGGAATTCATGTCGAAAAGCCGAAAACAGAGTTGAAATGACGGAACCCAAGTCCAGCAACTTGAGTGTGAATGAGAAATTGTCAAGAAATGTACCAAACCAAGTCCAGCAACTTGATTTGAGAGTGTTTTGATATATGGAATTCAAGTCAAAAAGCCAAAAACAAAGTCAAAAAGACGGAAATCAAGTCCAGCAACTTGATTGTGAATAAAAAGTACTCAAGAAATGTACCAGACCAAGTCCAGCAACTTGATTTGAAATTGTTTTGATATATGGAATTCAGGTCGAAGAGCCGAAAACATAGTTGAAATGACGGAACCCAAGTCCAGCAACTTGAGTGTGATTGAGAAATTCTCATGAAATTCACCAAACCAAGTCCAGCAACTTGATTTGAAAATGTTTTGATATATGGAATTCATGTCGAAAAGCCGAAAACAGAGTTGAAATGACGGAACCCAAGTCCAGCAACTTGAGTGTGAATGAGAAATTGTCAAGAAATGTACCAAACCAAGTCCAGCAACTTGATTTGAAATTGTTTTGATATATGGAATTCAGGTCGAAGAGCCGAAAACAGAGTTGAAATGACGGAACCCAAGTCCAGCAACTTGAGTGTGATTGAGAAATTCTCATGAAATTCACCAAACCAAGTCCAGCAACTTGATTTGAAAATGTTTTGATATATGGAATTCATGTCGAAAAGCCGAAAACAGAGTTGAAATGACGGAACCCAAGTCCAGCAACTTGAGTGTGAATGAGAAATTGTCAAGAAATGTACCAAACCAAGTCCAGCAACTTGATTTGAGAGTGTTTTGATATATGGAATTCAAGTCAAAAAGCCAAAAACAAAGTCAAAAAGACGGAAACCAAGTCCAGCAACTTGATTGTGAATAAAAAATACTCAAGAAATGTACCAGACCAAGTCCAGCAACTTGATTTGAAATTGTTTTGATATATGGAATTCAGGTCGAAGAGCCGAAAACAGAGTTGAAATGACGGAACCCAAGTCCAGCAACTTGAGTGTGATTCAGAAATTCTCATGAAATTCACCAAACAAACTCCAGCAACTTGATTTGAAAATGTTTTGATATATGGAATTCATGTCGAAAAGCCGAAAACAGAGTTGAAATGACGGAACCCAAGTCCAGCAACTTGAGTGTGAATGAGAAATTGTCAAGAAATGTACCAAACCAAGTCCAGCAACTTGATTTGAAATTGTTTTGATATATGGAATTCAGGTCGAAGAGCCGAAAACAGAGTTGAAATGACGGAACCCAAGTCCAGCAACTTGAGTGTGATTGAGAAATTCTCATGAAATTCACCAAACCAAGTCCAGCAACTTGATTTGAAAATGTTTTGATATATGGAATTCAAGTCAAAAAGCCAAAAACAAAGTCAAAGTGACGGAATCCAAGTCCAGCAACTTGAATGTGAATAAGAAATTGTCAAGAAATTTACCAAACCAACTCCAGCAACATGATTTGAAATTGTTTTGATATATGGAATTCAGGTCGAAAAGCCAAAAACAGAGTTGAAATGACGGAACCCAGTCCAGCAACTTGAGTGTGAATGAGAAATTGTCAAGAAATTTACCAAACCAAGTCCAGCAACTTGATTTGAGAGTGTTTGAATATATGGAATTCAAGTCAAAAAGCCAAAAACAATGCCAAAATGACGGAACCCAAGTCCAGCAACTTGATTGTGAATGAAAAATACTCAAGAAATGTAACAAACCGAGTCCAGCAACTTGATTTGAAATTGGTTTGATATATGGAATTCAGGTCGAAAAGCCAAAAACAGAGTTCAAATGACGGAACCCAAGTCCAGCAACTTGAGTGTGATTGAGAAATTCTCATGAAATTCACCAAACCAAGTCCAGCAACTTGATTTGAAAATGTTTTGATATATGGAATTCATGTCGAAAAGCCGAAAACAGAGTTGAAATGACGGAACCCAAGTCCAGCAACTTGAGTGTGAATGAGAAATTGTCAAGAAATGTACCAAACCAAGTCCAGCAACTTGATTTGAGAGTGTTTTGATATATGGAATTCAAGTCAAAAAGCCAAAAACAAAGTCAAAAAGACGGAAACCAAGTCCAGCAACTTGATTGTGAATAAAAAATACTCAAGAAATGTACCAGACCAAGTCCAGCAACTTGATTTGAAATTGGTTTGATATATGGAATTCAGGTCGAAAAGCCAAAAACAGAGTTGAAATGACGGAACCCAAGTCCAGCAACTTGAGTGTGATTGAGAAATTCTCATGAAATTCACCAAACCAAGTCCAGCAACTTGATTTGAAAATGTTTTGATATATGGAATTCATGTCGAAAAGCCGAAAACAGAGTTGAAATGACGGAACCCAAGTCCAGCAACTTGAGTGTGAATGAGAAATTGTCAAGAAATGTACCAAACCAAGTCCAGCAACTTGATTTGAGAGTGTTTTGATATATGGAATTCAAGTCAAAAAGCCAAAAACAAAGTCAAAAAGACGGAAACCAAGTCCAGCAACTTGATTGTGAATAAAGAATACTCAAGAAATGTACCAGACCAAGTCCAGCAACCTAATTTGAAATTGTTTTGATATATGGAATTCAAGTCGAAGAGCCGAAAACAGAGTTGAAATGACGGAACCCAAGTCCAGCAACTTGAGTGTGATTGAGAAATTCTCATGAAATTCACCAAACCAAGTCCAGCAACTTGATTTGAAAATGTTTTGATATATGGAGTTCATGTCGAAAAGCCGAAAACAGAGTTGAAATGACGGAACCCAAGTCCAGCAACTTGAGTGTGAATGAGAAATTGTCAAGAAATGTACCAAACCAAGTCCAGCAACTTGATTTGAAATTGTTTTGATATATGGAATTCAGGTCGAAGAGCCGAAAACAGAGTTGAAATGACGGAACCCAAGTCCAGCAACTTGAGTGTGAATGAGAAGTTGTCAAGAAATGTACCAAACCAAGTCCAGAAACTTGATTTGAGAGTGTTTTGATATATGGAATTCAAGTCAAAAAGCCAAAAACGAAGTCAAAAAGACGGAAACCAAGTCCAGCAACTTAATTGTGAATAAAAAATACTCAAGAAATGTACCAGACCAAGTCCAGCAACTTGATTTGAAATTGTTTTGATATATGGAATTCAGGTCGAAGAGCCGAAAACAGAGTTGAAATGACGGAACCCAAGTCCAGCAACTTGAGTGTGATTGAGAAATTCTCATGAAATTCACCAAACCAAGTCCAGCAACTTGATTTGAAAATGTTTTGATATATGGAGTTCATGTCGAAAAGCCGAAAACAGAGTTTAAATGACGGAACCCAAGTCCAGCAACTTGAGTGTGAATGAGAAATTGTCAAGAAATTTTATCAAACCAAGTCCCGCAACTTGATTTGAGAGTGTTTTGATATATGGAATTCAAGTCAAAAAGCCAAAAACAAAGTCAAAATGACGGAAACCAAGTCCAGCAACTTGATTGTGAATAAAAAATACTCAAGAAATGTACCAAACCAAGTCCAGCAACTTGATTTGAAATTGTTTTGATATATGGAATTCAGGTCGAAGAGCCAAAAACAGAGTTGAAATGACGGAACCCAAGTCCAGCAACTTGAGTGTGATTGAGAAATTCTCATGAAATTCACCAAACCAAGTCCAGCAACTTGATTTGAAAATGTTTGGATATATGGAATTCATGTCGAAAAGCCGAAAACAGAGTTGAAATGACGGAACCCAAGTCTAGCAACTTGAGTGTGATTGAGAAATTCTCATGAAATTCACCAAACCAAGTCCAGCAACTTGATTTGAAAATGTTTTGATATATGGAACTCAAGTCAAAAAGCCAAAAACAAAGTCAAAGTGACGGAATCCAAGTCCAGCAACTTGAATGTGAATAAGAAATTGTCAAAAAATTTACCAAACCAACTCCAGCAACTTGATTTGAAATTGTTTTGATATATGGAATTCAGGTCGAAAAGCCAAAAACAGAGTTGAAATGACGGAACCCAGTCCAGCAACTTGAATGTGAATGAGAAATTGTCAAGAAATTTACCAAACCAAGTCCAGCAACTTGATTTGAAAATGTTTTGATATATGGAGTTCATGTCGAAAAGCCGAAAACAGAGTTGAAATGACGGAACCCAAGTCCAGCATCTTGAGTGTGAATGAGAAATTGTCAAGAAATGTACCAAACCAAGTCCAGCAACTTGATTTGAAATTGTTCTGATATATGGAATTCAGGTCGAAGAGCCGAAAACAGAGTTGAAATGACGGAAACCAAGTCCAGCAACTTGAGTGTGAATGAGAAATTGTCAAGAATAGTACCAAACCAAGTCCAGCAACTTGATTTGAGAGTGTTTTGATATATGGAATTCAAGTCAAAAAGCCAAAAACAAAGTCAAAAAGACGGAAACCAAGTCCAGCAACTTGATTGTGAATAAAAAATACTCAAGAAATGTACCAGACCAAGTCCAGCAACTTGATTTGAAATTGTTTTGATATATGGAATTCAGGTCGAAGAGCCGAAAACAGAGTTGAAATGACGGAACCCAAGTCCAGCAACTTGAGTGTGATTGAGAAATTCTCATGAAAATCACCAAACCAAGTCCAGCAACTTGATTTGAAAATGTTTTGATATATGGAGTTCATGTCGAAAAGCCGAAAACAGAGTTGAAATGACGGAACCCAAGTCCAGCAACTTGAGTGTGAATGAGAAATTGTCAAGAAATTTACCAAACCAAGTCCAGCAATTTGATTTGAGCGTGTTTTGATATATGGAATTCAAGTCAAAAAGCCAAAAAAAAAGTCAAAATGACGGAAACCAAGTCCTACAACTTGATTGTGAATAAAAAATACTCAAGAAATGTACCAAACCAAGTCCAGCAACTTGATTTGAAATTGTTTTGATATATGGAATTCAGGTCGAAGAGCCGAAAACGGAGTTGAAATGACGGAACCCAAGTCCAGCAGCTTGAGTGTGATTGAGAAATTCTCATGAAATTCACCAAACCAAGTCCAGCAATTTGATTTGAGCGTGTTTTGATATATGGAATTCAAGTCAAAAAGCCAAAAAAAAGTCAAAATGACGGAAACCAAGTCCAACAACTTGATTGTGAATAAAAAATACTCAAGAAATGTACCAAACCAAGTCCAGCAACTTGATTTGAAATTGTTTTGATATATGGAATTCAGGTTAAAGAGCCGAAAACAGAGTTGAAATGACGGAACCCAAGTCCAGCAACTTGAGTGTGATTGAGAAATTCTCATGAAATTCACCAAACCAAGTCCAGCAACTTGATTTGAAAATGTTTTGATATATGGAACTCAAGTCAAAAAGCCAAAAACGAAGTCAAAGTGACGGAATCCAAGTCCAGCAACTTGAATGTGAATAAAAAATTGTCAAGAAATTTACCAAACCAACTCCAGCAACTTGATTTGAAATTGTTTTGATATATGGAATTCAGGTCGAAAAGCCAAAAACAGAGTTGAAATGACGGAACCCAGTCCAGCAACTTGAGTGTGAATGAGAAATTGTCAAGAAATTTACCAAACCAAGTCCAGCAACTTGATTTGAGAGTGTTTTGATATATGGAATTCAAGTCAAAAAGCCAAAAACAATGCCAAAATGACGGAACCCAAGTCCAGCAACTTGATTGTGAATGAAAAATACTCAAGAAATGTAACAAACCGAGTCCAGCAACTTGATTTGAAATTGGTTTGATATATGGAATTCAGGTCGAAAAGCCAAAAACAGAGTTGAAATGACGGAACCCAAGTCCAGCAATTTGAGTGTGATTGAGAAATTCTCATGAAATTCACCAAACCAAGTCCAGCAACTTGATTTGAAAATGTTTTGATATATGGAATTCATGTCAAAAAGCCGAAAACAGAGTTGAAATGACGGAACCCAAGTCCAGCAACTTGAGTGTGAATAAGAAATTGTCAACAAATGTACCAAACCAAGTCCAGCAACTTCATTTGAGAGTATTTTGATATATGGAATTCAAGTCAAAAAGCCAAAAACAAAGTCAAAAAGACGGAAACCAAGTCCAGCAACTTGATTGTAAATAAAAAATACTCAAGAAATGTACCAGACGAAGTCCAGCAACTTGATTTGAAATTGTTTTGATATATGGAATTCAGGTCGAAGAGCCGAAAACAGAGTTGAAATGACGGAACCCAAGTCCAGCAACTTGAGTGTGAATGACAAATTGTCAAGAAATGTACCAAACCAAGTCCAGCAACTTGATTTGAGAGTGTTTTGATATATGGAATTCAAGTCAAAAAGCCAAAAACAATGCCAAAATGACGGAACCCAAGTCCAGCAACTTGATTGTGAATAAAAAATACTCAAGAAATGTACCAAACCAAGTCCAGCAACTTGATTTGAAATTGTTTTGATATATGGAATTCAGGTCGAAGAGCCGAAAACAGAGTTGAAATGACGGAACCCAAGTCCAGCAACTTGAGTGTGATTGAGAAATTCTCATGAAATTCACCAAACCAAGTCCAGCAACTTGATTTGAAGATGTTTTGATATATGGAATTCATGTCGAACAGCCGAAAATAGAGTTGAAATGACGGAACCCAAGTCCAGCAACTTGAGTGTGAATGAGAAATTGTCAAGAAATGTACCAAACCAAGTCCAGCAACTTGATTTGAAATTGTTTTGATATATGGAATTCAGGTCGAAGAGCCGAAAACAGAGTTGAAATGACGGTACCTAAGTCCAGCAACTTGAGTGTGATTGAGAAATTCTCATGAAATTCACCAAACCAAGTCCAGCAACTTGGTTTGAAAATGTTTTGATATATGGAATTCATGTCGAAAAGCCGAAAACAGAGTTGAAATGACGGAACCCAAGTCCAGCAACTTGAGTGTGAATGAAAAATTGTCAAGAAATGTACCAAACCAAGTCCAGCAACTTGATTTGAATTTGTTTTGATATATGGAATTCAGGTCGAAGAGCCGAAAACAGAGTTGAAATGACGGAACCCAAGTCCAGCAACTTGAGTGTGAATGAGAAATTGTCAAGAAATGTACCAAACCAAGTCCAGCAAATTGATTTGAAATTGTTTTGATATATGGAATTCAGGTCGAAGAGCCGAAAACAGAGTTGAAATGACGGAACCCAAGTCCAGCAACTTGAGTGTGAATGAGAAATTGTCAAGAAATGTACCAAACCAAGTCCAGCAACTTGATTTGAGAGTGTTTTGATATATGGAATTCAAGTCAAAAAGCCAAAAACAAAGTCAAAAAGACGGAAACCAAGTCCAGCAACTTGATTGTGAATAAAAAATACTCAAGAAAAGTACCAGACCAAGTCCAGCAACTTGATTTGAAATTGTTTTGATATATGGAATTCAGGTCGAAGAGCCGAAAACAGAGTTGAAATGACGGAACCCAAGTCCAGCAACTTGAGTGTGAATGAGAAATTGTCAAGAAATGTACCAAACCAAGTCCAGCAACTTGATTTGAGAGTGTTTTGATATATGGAATTCAAGTCAAAAAGCCAAAAACAATGCCAAAATGACGAAACCCAAGTCCAGCAACTTGATTGTGAATAAAAAATACTCAAGAAATGTACCAAACCAAGTCCAGCAACTTGATTTGAAATTGTTTTGATATATGGAATTCAGGTCGAAGAGCCGAAAACAGAGTTGAAATGACGGAACCCAAGTCCAGCAACTTGAGTGTGAATGAGAAATTGTCACTAAATGTACCAAACCAAGTCCAGCAACTTGATTTGAAATTGTTTTGATATATGGAATTCAGGTCGAAGAGCCGAAAACAGAGTTGAAATGACGGAACCCAAGTCCAGCAACTTGAGTGTGATTGAGAAATTCTCATGAAATTCACCAAACCAAGTCCAGCAACTTGATTTGAAAATGTTTTGATATATGGAATTCAAGTCAAAAAGCCAAAAACAAAGTCAAAGTGACGGAATCCAAGTCCAGTAACTTGAATGTGAATAAGAAATTGTCAAGAAATTTACCAAACCAACTCCAGCAACTTGATTTGAAATTGTTTTGATATATGGAATTCAGGTCGAAAAGCCAAAAACTGAGTTGAAATGACGGAACCCAGTCCAGCAACTTGAGTGTGAATGAGAAATTGTCAAGAAATTTACCAAACCAAGTCCAGCAACTTGATTTGAGAGTGTTTTGATATATGGAATTCAAGTCAAAAAGCCAAAAACAATGCCAAAATGACAAAACCCAAGTCCAGCAACTTGATTGTGAATAAAAAATACTCAAGAAATGTACCAGACCAAGTCCAGCAACTTGATTTGAAATTGTTTTGATATATGGAATTCAGGTCGAAGAGCCGAAAACAGAGTTGAAATGACGGAACCCAAGTCCAGCAACTTGAGTGTGATTGAGAAATTCTCATTAAATTCACCAAACCAAGTCCAGCAACTTGATTTGAAAATGTTTTGATATATGGAGTTCATGTCGAAAAGCCGAAAATAGAGTTGAAATGACGGAACCCAAGTCCAGCAACTTGAGTGTGAATGAGAAATTGTCAAGAAATGTACCTAACCAAGTCCAGCAGTTTGATTTGAAATTGTTTTGATATATGGAGTTCAGGTCGAAGAGCCGAAAACAGAGTTGAAATGACGGAACCCAAGTCCAGCAACTTGAGTGTGAATGAGAAATTGTCAAGAAATTTACCAAAACAAGTCCAGCAACTTGATTTGAAATTGTTTTGATATATGGAATTCAGGTCGAAAAGCCGAAAACAGAGTTGAAATGACGGAACCCAAGTCCAGCAACTTGAGTGTGAATGAGAAATTGTCAAGAAATGTACCAAACCAAGTCCAGCAACTTGATTTGAAATTGTTTTGATATATGGAATTCAGGTCGAAGAGCCGAAAACAGAGTTGAAATGACGGAACCCAAGTCCAGCAACTTGAGTGTGATTGAGAAATTCTCATGAAATTCACCAAACCAAGTCCAGCAACTTGATTTGAAAATGTTTTGATATATGGAATTCATGTCGAAAAGCCGAAAACAGAGTTGAAATGACGGAACCCAAGTCCAGCAACTTGAGTGTGAATGGGAAATTGTCAAGAAATGTACCAAATCAAGTCCAGCAACTTGATTTGAAATTGTTTTGATATATGGAATTCAGTTCGAAGAGCCGAAAACAGAGTTGAAATGACGGAACCCAAGTCCAGCAACTTGAGTGTGATTGAGAAATTCTCATGAAATTCACCAAACCAAGTCCAGCAACTTGATTTGAAAATGTTTTGATACTTGGAATTCAAGTCAAAAAGCCAAAAACAAAGTCAAAATGACGGAATCCAAGTCCAGCAACTTGAATGTGAATAAGAAATTGTCAAGAAAATTACCAAACCAACTCCAGCAACTTGATTTGAAATTGTTTTGATATATGGAATTCAGGTCGAAAAGCCAAAAACAGAGTTGAAATGACGGAACCCAAGTCCAGCAACTTGAGTGTGAATGAGAAATTGTCAAGAAATTTACCAAACCAAGTCCAGCAACTTGATTTGAGAGTGTTTTGATATATGGAATTCAAGTCAAAAAGCCAAAAACAATGCCAAAATGACGGAACCCAAGTCCAGCAACTTGATTGTGAATGAAAAATACTCAAGAAATGTAACAAACCGAGTCCAGCAACTTGATTTGAAATTGGTTTGATATATGGAATTCAGGTCGAAGAGCTGAAAACAGAGTTAAAATGACGGAACCCAAGTCCAGCAACTTGAGTGTGATTGAGAAATTCTCATGAAATTCACCAAACCAAGTCCAGCAACTTGATTTGAAAATGTTTTGATATATGGAATTCATGTCGAAAAGCCAAAAACAGAGTTGAAATGACGGAACCCAAGTCCAGCAACTTTAGTGTGAATGAGAAATTGTCAAGAAATGTACCAAATCAAGTCCAGCAACTTGATTTGAAATTGTTTTGATATATGGAATTCAGGTCGAAGAGCCGAAAACAGAGTTGAAATGACGAGTTCTCATGAAATTCACCAAAACAAGTCCAGCAACTTGATTTGAAAATGTTTTGATATTTGGAATTCATGTCAAAAAGCCAAAAACAAAGTCAAAATGACGGAATCCAAGTCCAGCAACTTGAATGTGAATAAGAAATTGTCAAGAAAATTACCAAACCAACTCCAGCAACTTGATTTGAAATTGTTTTGATATATGGAATTCAGGTCGAAAAGCCAAAAACAGAGTTGAAATGACGGAACCCAAGTCCAGCAACTTGAGTGTGAATGAGAAATTGTCAAGAAATTTACCAAACCAAGTCCAGCAACTTGATTTGAGAGTGTTTTGGTATATGGAATTCAAGTCAAAAAGCCAAAAACAATGCCAAAATGACGGAACACAAGTCCAGCAACTTGATTGTGAATGAAAAATACTCAAGAAATGTAACAAACCGAGTCCAGCAACTTGATTTGAAATTGGTTTGATATATGGAATTCAGGTCGAGGAGCCGAAAACGGAGGTGAAATGACGGAACCCAAGTCCAGCAACTTGAGTGTGATTGAGAAATTCTCATGAAATTCACCAAACCAAGTCCAGCAACTTGATTTGAAAATGTTTTGATATATGGAATTCATGTCGAAAAGCCGAAAACAGAGTTGAAATGACGGAACCCAAGTCCAGCAACTTGAGTGTGAATGAGAAATTGTCAAGAAATGTACCAAACCAAGTCCAGCAACTTGATTTGAAATTGTTTTGATATATGGAATTCAGGTCGAAGAGCCGAAAACAGAGTTGAAATGACGGAACCCAAGTCCAGCAACTTGAGTGTGATTGAGAAATTCTCATGAAATTCACCAAACCAAGTCCAGCAACTTGATTTGAAAATGTTTTGATATATGGAATTCAAGTCAAAAAGCCAAAAACAAAGTCAAAATGACGGAATCCAAGTCCAGCAACTTGAATGTGTATAAGAAATTGTCAAGAAATTTACCAAACCAACTCCAGCAACTTGATTTGAAATTGTTTTGATATTTCGAATTCAGGTCGAAAAGCCAAAAACAGAGTTGAAATGACGGAACCCAAGTCCAGCAACTTGAGTGTGAATGAGAAATTGTCAAGAAATTTACCAAACCAAGTCCAGCAACTTGATTTGAGAGTGTTTTGATATATGGAATTCAAGTCAAAAAGCCAAAAACAATGCCAAAATGACGGAACCCAAGTCCAGCAACTTGAGTGTGATTGAGAAATTCTCATGAAATTCACCAAACCAAGTCCAGCAACTTGATTTGAAAATGTTTTGATATATGGAATTCATGTCGAAAAGCCGAAAACAGAGTTGAAATGACGGAACCCAAGTCCAGCAACTTGAGTGTGAATGAGAAATTGTCAAGAAATGTACCAAACCAAGTCCAGCAACTTGATTTGAAATTGTTTTGATATATGGAATTCAGGTCGAAGAGCCGAAAACAGAGTTGAAATGACGGAACCCAAGTCCAGCAACTTGAGTGTGATTGAGAAATTCTCATGAAATTCACCAAACCAAGTCCAGCAACTTGATTTGAAAATGTTTTGATATATGGAATTCAAGTCAAAAAGCCAAAAACAAAGTCAAAATGACGGAATCCAAGTCCAGCAACTTGAATGTGTATAAGAAATTGTCAAGAAATTTACCAAACCAACTCCAGCAACTTGATTTGAAATTGTTTTGATATTTCGAATTCAAGTCAAAAAGCCAAAAACAAAGTCAAAATGACGGAACCCAAGTCCAGCAACTTGAGTGTGAATGAGAAATTGTCAAGAAATTTACCAAACCAAGTCCAGCAACTTGATTTGAGAGTGTTTTGATATATGGAATTCAAGTCAAAAAGCCAAAAACAAGGCCAAAATGACGGAACCCAAGTCCAGCAACTTGATTGTGAATGAAAAATACTCAAGAAATGTAACAAACCGAGTCCAGCAACTTGATTTGAAATTGGTTTTATATATGGAATTCAGGTCGAAGAGCCGAAAACAGAGTTGAAATGACGGAGGCCAAGTCCGGCAACTTGAGTGTGAATGAGAAATTGTCAAGAAATTTACAAAACCAACTCCAGCAACTTGATTTGGAATTGTTTTGATATATGGAATTCAGGTCGAAAAGCCAAAAACAGAGTTTGATGGAACCCAAGTCCAGCAACTTGAGTGTGAATGAGAAATTGTCAAGAAATTTACCAAACCAAGTCCAGCAACTTGAGTGTGAATGAGAAATTGTCAAGAAATTTACCAAAACAAGTCCAGCAACTTGATTTGAAATTGTTTTGATATATGGAATTCAGGTCGAAGAGTCGAAAACAGAGTTGAAATGACGGAACCCAAGTCCAGCAACTTGAGTGTGAATGAGAAATTGTCAAGAAATTTACCAAACCAAGTCCAGCAACTTGATTTGAGGGTGTTTTGATATATGGAATTCAAGTCAAAAAGCCAAAAACAAAGTCAAAATGACGGAAACCAAGTCCAGCAACTTGATTGTGAATAAAAAATACTCAAGAAATGTACCAATCCAAGTCCAGCAACTTGATTTGAAATTGTTTTGATATATGGAATTCAGGTCGAAGAGCCGAAAACAGAGTTGAAATGACGGAACCCAAGTCCAGCAACTTGAGTGTGATTGAGAAATTCTCATGAAATTCACCAAACCAAGTCCAGCAACTTGATTTGAAAATGTTTTGATATATGGAATTCATGTCGAAAAGCCGAAAACAGAGTTTAAATGAAGAAACCCAAGTCCAGCAACTTGAGTGTGAATGAGAAATTGTCAAGAAATTTACCAAACCAAGTCCAGCAACGTGATTTGAAATTGTTTTGATATATGGAATTTAAGTCAAAAAGCCAAAAACAGAGTTGAACTGACGGAACCCAAGTCCAGCAACTTGAGTGTGAATGAGAAATTGTCAAGAAATTTACCAAACCAAGTCCAGCAACTTGAGTGTGAATGAGAAACTGTCAAGAAATTTTCCAAACCAACTCCAGCAACTTGATTTGAAAATTTTTGATATATGGAATTCATGTAAAAAAGCCGAAAACAAAGTCAAAATGACGGAACCCAAGTCCAGCAACTTGAGTGTGAATAAAAAATGCTCAAGAAAATTACCAATTCAAGTCCAGAAACTTGATTTGAAATTGTTTTGAAATATAGGATTCAGGTCGACAAGCCAAAAACAGAGTTAAAATGACGGAACCCAAGTCCAGCAACTTGAGTGGGAATGAAAAATTGTCAAGAAATTTAGCAAACCAAGTCCAGCAACTTGATTTGAAAATGTTTTGATATTTGGAATTCATGTCGAAAAGCCGAAAACAGAGTAGAAATGACGGAACCCAAGTCCAGCAACTTGAGTGTGAATGAGAAATTGTCAAGAAATTTACCAAACCAAGTCCAGCAACTTGATTTGAAATTGTTTTGATATATGGAGTTCAGGTGGAAAAGCCGAAAACACAGTCAAAATGACGGAACCCAATTCCAGCAACTCGAGTATGAATGAAAAATTGTCAAGAAATTTACCGAACCAAGTCCATCAACTTGATTTGAAATTGTTTTGATATATGGAATTCATGTCGAAAAGCCGAAAACAGAGTTCAAATGAAGAAACCCAAGTCCAGCAACTTGAGTGTGAATGAGAAATTGTCAAGAAATTTACCAAACCAAGTCCAGCAACTTGATTTGAAATTGTTTTGATATATGGAATTCAAGTCAAAAAGCCAAAAACAGAGTTGAACTGACGGAACCCAAGTCCAGCAACTTGAGTGTGAATGAGAAATTGTCAAGAAATTTACCAAACCAAGTCCAGCAACTTGAGTGTGAATGAGAAACTGTCAAGAAATTTACCAAACCAACTCCAGCAACTTGATTTGAAAATATTTTGATATATGGAATTCATGTAAAAAAGCCGAAAACAAAGTCAAAATGACGGAACCCAAGTCCAGCAACTTGAGTGTGAATAAAAAATTCTCAAGAAAATTACCAATTCAAGTCCAGCAACTTGAGTGTGAAAGAAAAATTGTCAAGAAGTTTACCGAACCAAGTCCAGGAACTTGATTTGAAATTGTTTTGATATATGGAGTTCAGGTGGAAAAGCCGAAAACACAGTCAAAATGACGGAACCCAATTCCAGCAACTCGAGTATGAATGAAAAATTGTCAAGAAATTTACCGAACCAAGTCCATCAACTTGATTTGAAATTGTTTTGATATATGGAATTCATGTCGAAAAGCCGAAAACAGAGTTCAAATGAAGAAACCCAAGTCCAGCAACTTGAGTGTGAATGAGAAATTGTCAAGAAATTTACCAAACCAAGTCCAGCAACTTGATTTGAAATTGTTTTGATATATGGAATTCAAGTCAAAAAGCCAAAAACAGAGTTGAACTGACGGAACCCAAGTCCAGCAACTTGAGTGTGAATGAGAAATTGTCAAGAAATTTACCAAACCAAGTCCAGCAACTTGAGTGTGAATGAGAAACTGTCAAGAAATTTACCAAACCAACTCCAGCAACTTGATTTGAAAATATTTTGATATATGGAATTCATGTAAAAAAGCCGAAAACAAAGTCAAAATGACGGAACCCAAGTCCAGCAACTTGAGCGTGAATAAAAAATTCTCAAGAAAATTACCAATTCAAGTCCAGAAACTTGATTTGAAATTGTTTTGATATATAGGATTCAGGTCGACAAGCCAAAAACAGAGTTGAAATGACGGAACCCAAGTCCAGCAACTTGAGTGGGAATGAAAAATTGTCAAGAAATTTAGCAAACCAAGTCCAGCAACTTGATTTGAAAATGTTTTGATATTTGGAATTCATGTCGAAAAGCCGAAAACAGAGTAGAAATGACGGAACCCAAGTCCAGCAACTTGAGTGTGAATGAGAAATTGTCAAGAAATTTACCAAACCAAGTCCAACAACTTGATTTGAAATTGTTTTGATATAAGGATTTCAGGTCGAAAAGCCGAACACAAAGTCAAGATGACGGAACCCAAGTCCAGCAACATGAGTGTGAAAGAAAAATTGTCAAGAAGTTTACCGAACCAAGTCCAGAAACTTGATTTGAAATTGTTTTGATATATGGAGTTCAGGTGGAAAAGCCAAAAACACAGTCAAAATGACGGAACCCAATTCCAGCAACTCGAGTGTGAATGAAAAATTGTCAAGAAATTTACCGAACCAAGTCCATCAACTTGATTTGAAATTGTTTTGATATATGGAATTCAGGTCGAAAAGCCGAAAACAGAGTTGAAATGACGGAACCCAAGTCCAGCAACTTGAGTGTGAATGAAAAATTGTCAAGAAGTTTACCGAACCAAGTCCAGAAACTTGATTTGAAATTGTTTTGATATATGGAGTTCAGGTGGAAAAGCCGAAAACACAGTCAAAATGACGGAACCCAAGTCCTGCAACTTGAGTGTGAATGAAAAATTGTCAAGAAATTTATCAAACCAAGTTCATCAACTTGATTTGAAATTGTTTTGATATATGGAATTCAGGTCGAAAAGCCGAAAACAGAGTTGAAATGACGGAACCCAAGTCCATCAACCAGAGTGTGAATGAGAAATTGTCAATAAATTTACCTAAACAAGTCCAGCAACATGATTTGAAATTGTTTTGATATACGGAATTCCGGTCGAAAAGCCGAAAGCAAAGTCAAAAGGACGGAACCCACGTCCAGCAACTTGAGTGTGAATGAGAAATTGTCAAGAAATTTACCAAACCAAGTCCATCAACTTGATTTGAAATTGTTTTGATATATGGAATTCAGGTCGAAAAGCCGAAAACAGAGTTGAAATGACGGAACCCAAGTCCATCAACCAGAGTGTGAATGAGAAATTGTCAATAAATTTACCAAAACAAGTCCAGCAACATGATTTGAAATTGTTTTGATATATGGAATTCAGGTCGAAAAGCCGAAAACAGAGTTGAAATGACGGAACCCAAGTCCAGCAACTTGAGTGTGAATGAAAAATTGTCAAAAAGTTTACCGAACCAAGTCCAGAAACTTGATTTGAAATTGTTTTGATATATGGAGATCAGGTGGAAAAGCCGAAAACACAGTCAAAATGACGGAACCCAAGTCCTGCAACTTGAGTGTGAATGAAAAATTGTCAAGAAATTTACCAAACCAAGTCCATCAACTTGATTTGAAATTGTTTTGATATATGGCATTCAGGTCAAAAAGCCAAAAACAGAGTTGAAATGACGGAACCGAAGTCCATCAACCAGAGTGTGAATGAGAAATTGTCAATAAATTTACCAATACAAGTCCAGCAACATGATTTGAAATTGTTTTGATATACGGAATTCCGGTCGAAAAGCCGAAAGCAAAGTCAAAAGGACGGAACCCAAGTCCAGCAACTTGAGTGTGAATGAGAAATTGTCAGGAAAATTACCAATCCAAGTCCAGCAACTTGATTTGAAATTGCTTTGATATATGGAATTCAAGTCAAAAAGCCAAAAACAGAGTTGAACTGACGGAACCCAAGTCCAGCAACTTGAGTGTGAATGAGAAATTGTCAAGAAATTTACCAAACTAACTCCAGCAACTTGATTTGAAAATATTTTGATATATGGAATTCATGTAAAAAAGCCGAAAACAAAGTCAAAATGACGGAACCCAAGTCCAGCAACTTGAGTGTGAATAAAAAATTCTCAAGAAATTTACCAAACCAAGTCCAGAAACTTGATTTGAAATTGTTCTGATATATGGGATTCAGGTCGACAAGCCAAAAACAGAGTTGAAATGACGGAACCCAAGTCCAGCAACTTGAGTGGGAATAAAAAATTGTCAAGAAATTTAGCAAACCAAGTCCAGCAACTTGATTTGAAAATGTTTTGATATATGGAATTCATGTCGAAAAGCCGAAAACAGAGTTGAAATGACGGAACCCAAGTCCAGCAACTTGAGTGTGAATAAAAAATTCTCAAGAAATTTACCAAACCAAGTCCAGAAACTTGATTTGAAATTGTTCAGACATATGGATTCAGGTCGACAAGCCAAAAACAGAGTTGAAATGACGGAACCCAAGTCCAGCAACTTGAGTGTGAATGAAAAATTGTCAAGAAATTTACCAAATCAAGTCCAGCAACTTGATTTGAAATTGTTTTGATATATGGATTTCAGGTTGAAAAGCCGAACACAAAGTCAAGATGACGGAACCCAAGTCCAGCAACTTGAGTGTGAATGAAAAATTTTCAAGAAGTTTACCGAACCAAGTCCAGAAACTTGATTTGAAATTGTTTTGATATATGGAGTTCAGGTGGAAAAGCCGAAAACACAGTCAAAATGACGGAACCCAATTCCAGCAACTCGATTGTGAATGAAAAATTGGCAAGAAATTTACCAAACCAAGTCCAAAAACTTGATTTGAAATTGTTTTGATATATGGAATTCAGGTCGAAAAGCCGAAAACAGAGTTGAAATGACGGAATCCAAGTCCATCAACCTGAGTGTGAATGCGAAATTGTCAATAAATTTACCAAACCAAGTCCAGCAACTTGATTTGAAATTGTTTTGATGTACGGAATTCCGGTCGAAAAGCCGAAAGCAAAGTCAAAAGGACGGAACCCAAGTCCAGCAACTTGAGTGTGAATGAGAAATTGTCAGGAAAATTACCAAACCAAGTGCAGAAATTTGGTGTGAAATTGTTTTGATATATGGAATTCAGGTCGAAAAGCCAAAAACAGAGTTAAAATGACGGAAGCCAAGTCCATCAACCTGAGTGTGAATGCGAAATTGTCAAGAAATTTACAAAACCAAGTCCATCAACTTGATTTGAAATTGTTTTGATATATGGAATTCAGGTCGAAAAGCCGAAAACAGAGTTGAAATGACGGAATCCAAGTCCATCAACCTGAGTGTGAATGCGAAATTGTCAATAAATTTACCAAACCAAGTCCAGCAACTTGATTTGAAATTGTTTTGATGTACGGAATTCCGGTCGAAAAGCCGAAAGCAAAGTCAAAAGGACGGAACCCAAGTCCAGCAACTTGAGTGTGAATGAGAAATTGTCAGGAAAATTACCAAACCAAGTGCAGAAATTTGGTTTGAAATTGTTTTGATATATGGAATTCAGGTCGAAAAGCCAAAAACAGAGTTAAAATGACGGAACCCAAGTCCAGCAACTTGAGTTTGAATGAGAAATTGTCAAGAAATTTACAAAACCAAGTCCAGCAACGTGATTTGAAATTGTTTTGATATATGGATTTTGGGTCGAAAAGCCGAACACAAAGTCAAAATGACGGAACCCAAGTCCAGCAACTTGAGTGTGAATGAAAAATTGTCAAGAAGTTTACCGAACCAAGTCCAGAAACTTGTTGAAATTGTTTTGATATATGGAGTTCAGGTGAAAAAACCCGAAAACACAGTCAAAATGACGGAACCCAATTCCAGCAACTCGAGTGTGAATGAAAAATTGTCAAGAAATTTACCAAACCAAGTCCAGCAACTTGATTTGAAATTGTTTTGATATATGGAATTCAGGTCGAAAAGCCGAAAACAAAGTCAAAATGACGGAACCCAAGTCCAGCAACTTCAGTGTGAATGAGAAATTGTCAAGAAATTTACCAAACCAAGTCCAGCAACTTGATTTGAAATTGTTTTGATATATGGAACTCAGGTCGAAAAGCCAAAAACAGAGTTGAAATGACGGAACCCAAGTCCAGCAACTTGAGTGTGAATAAAAAATTGTCAAGAAATTTACCAAACCAAGTCCTGCACCTTGATTTGCAATTGTTTTGATAATTGGAATTCAGGTAGAAAAGCCGAAAACATTCAATTGTTCATTAAATTAATTGTTGAGATGAATCTTGAACAAAACACGATGATGAATTATCAGGTAACCGTTTGATGACGTACAAGAACACTTAAACAGGAGCATTTTTCACTGACAGCAACCAACAAATTAAGATCATTATGTATTGTAAAAAAATTGTTTACGAACTGAAATGTTTAGTTTTAGTCGTTCATGTTGAACAAAACTTGATCTCAAATCGCAACACGCTTCCTATCGTTCAGTTAGAACTGTTAGTTTGCGAGTTTTCAAATTCGTCCCTGTCCGACAAATTGTTTTCATTACCTCTAACAGTAAGAACTTTTCCATCGGCACTGCGGCGTTCTTTGGATCTATTTTCGTTGCCCCTGTTGTTGACGCTGATTTTGGCAAGCTCGTACGCGGCAACCAATTTTTGCTCGAACTTCAGCGCGAAGAGATCTGAACAAAGAAAGCATAGTTTTCGTCTAGCCAACGATGTTCTTCCAATCGAAATTCTGAACAGCTTAGTTTTCTCAATGACACAAAATATGCGACAACGTTTTATATAAATGAGAAAAAACTTGAAACCTTTGAAAAGTGCCTTTCTGACAGGACTGAAGTCAGTACGTGGCTCGTTGCCACTTTTGTATTTCCCCTTTGGAGATAACATGTGGTTTTTAAGCTCTTCATCAGTCCACAACAACTTCGAGGCATTTCGTCCAATAATCTGAGCCGTCATTCCATCGACAAGTGCAAGATCCGCCCCTTTTCTCGGTCCGTGTGGTATAGGAAGAATACACTCGTTATATTTGCCCACAGTCTTTGGTGTCGGCAGAAACGCTCCTAACTTCCCAACTTCTGCAGAACACAAAGTCAAAATGACGGAACCCAAGTCCAGCAACTTGAGTGTGAATGAGAAATTGTCAAGAAATTTATCAAATCAAGTCCAGCAACTTGATTTGAAATTGTTTTGATATATGGATTTCAGGTTGAAAAGCCGAACACAAAGTCAAGATGACGGAACCCAAGTCCAGCAACTTGAGTGTGAATGAAAAATTGTCAAGAAGTTTACCGAACCAGGTCCAAAAACTTGATTTGAAATTGTTTTGATATATGGAATTCAGGTCGAAAAGCCGAAAACAGAGTTGAAATGACGGAATCCAAGTCCATCAACCTGAGTGTGAATGAGAAATTGTCAATAAATTTACCAAACCAAGTCCAGCAACTTGATTTGAAATTGTTTTGATATACGGAATTCCGGTAGAAAAGCCGAAAGCAAATTCAAAAGGACGGAACCCAAGTCCAGCAACTTGAGTGTGAATGAGAAATTGTCAGGAAAATTACCAAACCAAGTCCAGCAACTTGATTTGAAATTGTTTTGATATATGGAATTCAAGTCAAAAAGCCTAAAACAAAGTCAAAATGACGGAACCCAAGTCCAGCAACTTGATTGTGAATAAAAAATTCTCAAGAAATTTACCAAACCAAGTCCAGAAACTTGATTTGAAATTGTTTTGATATATGGAATTCAGGTAGAAAAGCCAAAAACAGAGTTAAAATGACGAAACCCAAGTCCAGCAACTTGAGTGTGAATGAGAAATTGTCAAGAAATTTACAAAACCAAGTCCAGCAACGTGATTTGAAATTGTTTTGATATATGGATTTTGGGTCGAAAAGCCGAACACAAAGTCAAAGTGACGGAACCCAAGTCCAGCAACTTGAGTGTGAATGAAAAATTGTGAAGAAGTTTACCGAACCAAGTTCAGAAACTTGTTGAAATTGTTTTGATATATGGAGTTCAGGTGGAAAAGCCGAAAACACAGTCAAAATGACGGAACTCAATTCCAGCAACTCGAGTGTGAATGAAAAATTGTCAAGAAAATTACCAAACCAAGTCCAGCAACTTGATTTGAAATTGTTTTGATATATGGAATTCAGGTCGAAATGCCGAAAACACAGTCAAAATGACGGAACCAAAGTCCAGCAACTTGAGTGTGAATGAAAAAATGTCAAGAAATTTACCAAACCAAGTCCAGCAACCTGATTTGAATTTGTTTTGATATATGGAATTCAGGTCGAAAAGCCAAAAAACAGAGTTGAAATGACGGAACACAAGTCCAGCAACTTGAGTGTGAATGAGAAATTGTCAATAAATTTACCAAACCAAGTCCAGCAACTTGATTTGAAATTGTTTTGATATATGGAATTCAGGTCGAAAAGCCGAAAACAAAGTCAACATGACGGAACCCAAGTCCGGCAACTTCAGTGTGAATGAGAAATTGTCAAGAAATTTACCAAACCAAGTCCAGCAACTTGATTTGAAATTGTTTTGATATATGGAATTCAGTTCGAAAAGCCAAAAACAGAGTTGAAATGACGGAACCCAAGTCCAGCAACTTGAGTGTGAATAAAAAATTGTCAGGAAATTTACCAAACCAAGTCCTGCACCTTGATTTGCAATTGTTTTGATAATTGGAATTCAGGTAGAAAAGCCGAAAACATTCAATTGTTTATTAAATTAATTGTTGAGATGAATCTTGAACAAAACACGATGATGAATTATCAATTAACCGTTTGATGACGTACAAGAACACTTAAACAGGAGCATTTTTCACTGACAGCAACCAACAATATAAGATCATTATGTATTGTAAAAAAATTGTTTATGAACTGAAATGTTTAGTTTTAGTCGTTCATGTTGAACAAAACTTGATCTCAAATCGCAACACGCTTCCTATCGTTTAGTTTGAACTGTTAGTTTGCGAGTTTCCAAATTCGTCCCTGTCCGACAAATTGTTTTCATTACCTCTAACAGTAAGAACTTTTCCATCGGCACTGCGGCGTTCATTGGATCTATTTTCGTTGCCCCTGTTGTTGACGCTGATTTTGGCAAGCTCGTACGCGGCAACCAATTTTTGCTCGAACTTCAGCGCAAAGAGATCTGAACAAAGAAAGCATAGTTTTCGTCTAGCCAACGATGTTCTTTCAATCAAAATTCTGAACAGCTTAGTTTTCTCAATGACACAACATATGCGACAACGTTTTATATAAATGAGAAAAAACTTGAAACCTTTGAAAAGTGCCTTTCTGACAGGACTGAAGTCAGTACGTGGCTCGTTGCCACTTTTGTATTTCCCCTTTGGAGATAACATGTGGTTTTTAAGCTCTTCATCAGTCCACAACAACTTCGAGGCATTTCGTCCAATAATCTGAGCCGTCATTCCATCGACAAGTGCAAGATCCGCCCCTTTTCCCGGCCCGTGTGGTATAGGAAGAATACACTCGTTATCTTTGCCCACAGTCTTTGGTGTCGGCAGAAACGCTCCTAACTTCCCAACTTCTGCAGTCTAAATGCAAAAGAAAACCGTGGGAAACCCTGTCATTAAATCCCCATTAAAGTTTTTTGAAATAAAAACAAGCTACAGTTTTGTAATTTGTATGAAATTTTGGAAACAAAACAAACAAAAAACTAACCAACTGCTTGAGAGCTTTAGCTGACAATTGAATTTCACGGTAATTTCTATTAGCTAGCGACTTAATTTCTGGCTTAAGTTCCTGCATACAATTCACTTTCATCGACGCAGCCTCTGTAATCTTCTCTGCTGCTTCTCTCATTGCATTTGCAGCCAGCATCTCCTCTCGTCTTTACTTTCTCTCAGGTGACTCTTCCGGATGAACAACTTTGCCTCGCTTTAGTTTTTTGTTGGCTGGCATTGAACTGTGTTTCGGATGGTTTAAGTCTTGACCACCTCCTTGGGATTGCGTGGCAGTTTCCATAGAACAGAATTCTTTTGGGTTCTCATTATTGTCATCGTCTTTGAAGACTATCTGGTCGACCTTTTCAACTTGCTCAAGGTAGTCGGAAACATCTTCAGGGGGAAGAGATAAGTAAGGCTCTTGAAGGCTCTTGTTCGACATTTGAATGTGCGTTCTCCTCGCTTGGTTGCTGAGTTTCATAATCAAACGCAGTACTTTTCTGTGATGAAGTTAAGAGCTTTAATTTTCTTTTAGCGCTTTCAGTTTGGAGGCCTTCGCTCAGGAGTATTTGCTCGACATCATCGTGGACAGTAAGGTCTGGACCGGTTCTTTGAACAATAGGCTGAAAACTTTTGTTTCCATTAGCCTCAGTAACTTGAATACGCGCGTTTGCGGCTTCTTTTTCGCAAAAAGATTTATGTTCGATAGTCAACACTGACCCAGTAAAATGAATCGGTTCGCGGGTTCTTGTGCGAGTACTTGACATCGACGAAACTTCCCTTCTAAAAAGTGCAGAAAAATCAAAGTATAATTTTCTTTTGCTTTCTGTTAGAACGAAACATACTATTGAAATCTTTTCAACTGTTAAAAAATTAACCCTTACTTTGAAGTAGAGACAACTTGTAAGGTCAAGTTTCACGCAACCATGCCGACTCTAGACGGTTTGGCGAGTAGAGTCTTCCAAGAAAATTAACTTGTAGCGATTTTTCTGTTGTTCTTTGGCAATCTGTTCAGCTCTAAGTTTTGTTTGCTTGCTATTCGCATCCATCGCTCTGCTTGTGCGACCCGGCAGCTTTTTGGAAGGTTGCTGAAAACCGCCCAAGTTAACCTCAAAATGTTAAACGGTATCAAAAAATCTGAGGTGATCAAAACTCTGAAACTCTTGTTTATTTTCTGAAAAAACAATTTCTCTATCTAATTGATCCCTGATCCGCATCAGTTTTTTCAACTACCTTTTTGGAGACATTTGTTTTCTAAAACACGAATATAGGTTTCCTAATTTTTTGGTGATTTCCAGTCATATATACAAAAAGAAAGAAAACTACAAAAAGATCTGATTACACCATCTTTTTAGTTCTCTTGTTTAATTGAAAAATCAGATCAAAAACATTGAACAAAGTCAATGTCAAAATGGCAAATCCACTAGTGAGAAATGAAAATTTAATTCAAACAAAAAACTAGGCCTTGAATGAGCTGTGAATGGATTGGGAAAACCATTTAGAAAAAATCCGATCCAAAAAATTGAAAAAACAGTAAAATTCAGAGTGAAATTGCCGCATGTGAACAACCATAGCCGGCAGATTGGCGGAATAGCTGAGAAACATTAGGGACCTTTAGTGCACATATGAGTTCCTTTGACCTTAAACAAACTCAAATTAAACTTAAGTTTTAAAGTGCAAAAGTCATTTTATTGAGTGAGGTAAGTCACGTATGATCAAAATCTAATCGAGCAAATAACCTAAAAACTTTTGGTAAAGCGAGTGAGAAATGACGTCACGCCCGCAAATGCCGTTAGTGAGAGAAAAAAATTCATTCGGAAAATTTGATTTTTTCAGCTTTGCGCTGTGAGCAAATGTAAAGCGAAAAAAGAGCGTCAGACGACGAAACAAAAAAAAAACCAAGAGCATCGCAATATAGCTTCGCTCAACTTACAGCTTCGCAGCTATAAGAAACCACTACCGAGAAACCGAATTTTTTTTACAGAAACACCGTTTTCTCGATCTATTTTAAAATGCGAGTGAAAAAATTTCACGTCGAAAACCACGCGATTTTTTGCTCCACGTCTTGTTTGGGTGTGACCAAAATCTCGACTCCAATTTGACTTCAAAATTCATGAAAATATTTGAACAGATTTTTAATAAAAGAGCGCCCAATACAAATTAGGTGAAAAATTAGGAGCGCAATAATCGCTGCCTGGAGTAGCTGATTGGGGGGCTTTAAGTTATCTGACCACTAAGCGGGGAGGGGGGCATAATGGAAAGCCTTGGAGTTGTGCCAAGTCTCGGCAAAACATGGATAACACAAGCAAGATAACTTCTATGCACATTTTGTGCATCAAATTACTCTTGGCAAGCATCCAACTTAGCAACACTTGCTGATAAGGAAACCTTAGAAATTTTTGAGTACGTGCTGATTTTTATAAAATCGTTGACCCACGTTTTCGTTGTTCTGCAATTGCACCTCATCATAACTGTAAACATTAGCAGGTTGCGGTTTGTTGATTGGAAATGTGTCTGAGTTTGTCAGGGTTTGTGCCCCTGCACAGGACATTGGTGAAGTCGTGAATACGATGGCACTTGGATGCACGTGATTTATAACGAGTCTGGTTCGATGTGGATCAACTGAAACCCCTGTTAGAGGGTTGAAAGAAACTTCAGGAAGTATAAATTACTTCGGCTGGACCGGTTCTAAACAGGAAGAGAATCGAAAATGGGTTGTTTCCCAAAGTACGACACTACCCCTCTCCTCATTTTACCAAATCAACCTTGCAAATATATATATCACAAAATATTTATTGTGGGGGAGGGGGTGCATGTTGATCCACATCCATCAGATACCTTTCAGTATACTACGCCCTGTTCCGCATATTGTTCGAGTAATAGTGTGACAAATTGGTACCAAACGTTAACTATTAGTGCAAACATAACAAGGTCAGTTCAAAAGCTTAATTTTCATTTTGAGCCTTGTAAAAACCATTGAGCGGTCTTCCCACTTTCGTCACCCTCGAAACTTTTCCGTTGGGCAGAGGTGTGGGATTTCCCATAATAAACACGTGAATAATGGTCATGAGATAATATGCTTATGATAAGATGCTTATGATAATATGCTTATGATAAGATGCTTTTGATAATATGGTTATGATGCGTTGTCAGGCCAATAAGATCGGGGCTATAATGGGAAGGCGAGGACTCGGGAAGTTTTTGGAGTAGATAAAACTTTCAAACAATCAGATTAATGCTATTAAACTTCGGACTGAAATCGGACACAACGTGAAATTAGATTAGTTTTCTGAATTCTGCAACTGTCACTCTACCTCCGTCATCCGCCCTCCTTCGTTCATCTCTGTGGCGGACGGAACTGAGTTGGACCTCCGGCTCTTTTGTTCCCTGAAGCGGCTCGCAGATGTTTCAGAGCTGGTCGCGATAATGGCGAACTGGTCGGCGATGTGAGGAGCATTTTAAAAATGATGAGATACAGCGGTAAGTTGGTGAATGTTGATTATATCGACGAACTTCCAGATGCCAGAGTTGGAATGCACTGGCGAGAAAATATAAAGGAAAGGAAGAAGAACACTCACGGATTATTGTACTAGGCACGAGATTGAGATTCAAGTTTAATAAGTTTAAATCAACATTTGGAAACTAACACCTCCACACACAATAATAACAGCTGCGGTCCCTTTGAACAGTCAATTAAGCCTTACACCAACATCCGATGGTCAACGAGGAATCTTTTGCATGCATCAAGGCCTCATCATCTAAGACAACAGCCGACAGAATGGTCGCCCCGTTTCTCTCGATCCGACCAAGCAACTCTGGGCACGGTTCCAGTGCGGCTAAGCTCTTTGCAATGCTGCTGATTGTTTGGAGTCTGAAACTGGACCCAGTTTGTAAACTAAGTGAAAGACAGTCAGCACCCAAGCTCTCAACTGCAGCAATAGGTACTTCACCCCACTTTCAGTCCCGGGGATGAGAAGTAAAAAAAGCACAATGATTAACTAACTGTTGATTTACCGTGGACTAAGAATTTCGTCAAGGTTGTCAGTTCGCTGAATTCCAAGGCTGTACTCCAGACAAATTTAGCTACTTGAATAACTAAAGTAGAGATCTGCTCGATTGTCGTCTTCTGTGAAGTGAAGTAAGAGTAAGTATCTGCAGTAACACAGACTAAGTAATAAACAAAGTAAGAAACAAAGTAAACAAAGTACAAAAGAAGTAACAATAAATAAACAACTAAAACAAGGTATAACAGATAAAACTACATCGCCCAGAAACTGTTTACATCCGAGTCTTTCTCAAATGACATTTCAACTGTGTTCCTTATGCTGTTGCAACTTGATGTATCTGATGACTCAATAACTATTCTGCGAGGTCTCACCTTAAGGCTACTAGATTCCGACGATATTTCAACTACATCCTTGTGGGTTCTGGTCACGTGTCTTTTGATGTTGAAGGGGTACATTGAAGTAAAGTTACAGAATTTGCATTTATGCCTGACCGCGCTGTGTTCATTAATTCTCCTTATGTGGCGGTCCGTCATGTACTTAGCATTCGGCTCATAATCGCAGTAGTCACATTAAAACACTTTTTTCACCGTCCTCACATTTCTAATTCTGGACACCCTCCTTTTCCTGTTCACCTTTTCTGATGGTACAACATTCATCAAACCCACTGTCCCATTGCAATCTTTGGTTTTGGAATCAACAATCCCCAGCAACAAATCGACTCCACACGTGCTGATTGTTTCGTGAAAACAGAAATTGAACTTAATATCACTGGCCATTACAATACTTCAAGGTGAACCACTTGAGAGAAACAAAGGGACAAAAACAAAGCAACAACCAAATCTGAAATACACAACATATGAGTCTACCATTGAGTCTACTATTCAGACACTAGAAAAGATAAACGGAAACACTCTGATGAACACTGTGATTGACACCCCACGGGCGAAGCCCGATGCTTGCACTACTACTTCTACCTTCTACTTCTACACAACTAATTCTGACTCGCACAACGACCTCCGACCTCCGCCTCCGACCTCCGCCTCCGACCTCCGCCTCCAACCTTTGCTACCGACCTCCACCGACCTCCGCTACCGACCTCCACCGACCTCCGCTACCGACATCCACCGACCTCCGCTACCGACCTCCAGTGACCTCCGCTACCGGCAAATATTTTTTTGGTATTACGAGAGCACATAGAGACCTTTTTTACACCGCCGACCTCCATTACCGACCTCCGCCTCCGACCTCCGCCTCCGACCTCCGCCTCCGACTTTTGCCTCCAACCTCCGCCTCCAACCTCCGCTACCGACATCCGCTACCGAACTCCGCTACCGACCTCCGTTACCGACCTCCGCTACCGACTTCCACTACCGACCTCAGCTACCGACCTCCGCTACCGACCTCCGCTACCGACCTCCACTACCGACCTCCACTACCGACCTCCGCCTCCGACCTCCGCCTCCGACCTCCGCCTCCGACGTCCACCTCCGACCTCCGCCTCCGACCTCCGCTACCGACCTCCGCTACCGACCTCTGCTACCGACCTCCACTACCGATCTCCGCTACCGATCTCCGCCTCCGACCTCCGCCTCCGACCTCCGCTACCGACCTCCGCCGACCTCCGCCGACCTCCGCCGACTTCCACCGATGCACCAATATATGTTTTAGATATGAACGCACCCATATATGGTTTAGTAAGAGCTGGAACGACTGTTCAGGGTATCGCCATCTTAAAAATTTAGAGCATGAGATCAGTCATTCGAAATTTTCAAAATTTGCTATGTTTAGTCTATGAACATTATGAAAGACTCAAAACATCATGTTCATCCTACTTTCAGAACAAAAAGCTTTCTGTTTTTATACTGAACATACTTGGTTTACAAAGTATCCTTAGATTACTCTGATTCAGTACTGAGTCGTCGATATACTATTGGGATGTACTGATTCAAGAATGAAAGTCTATGACACTCGGGTCCGGGATGCTATTTTACTGAGGGAAAAAAATTCTCTAGGGCAAAAAGACGGGAAAAATAGAGAACATATCAAAAAAATTTCTCGGTCTTATTCTAATTAGTTCAGAGCTATGGATAAATTTCAGAAAAATTTTACTATAATTGCTAGAGTGACCTAGATTTTATAGTTGCAAAGTTCAGCATTTATCACAGGTTTTGTAAACAACTATCATCTATGGTGATCTGCTAGTAACAACTAAGCTCTAAATTTTAGAAAACTTTAGTTCAAAGTTGTTGATTGATGGATACAATCACTCTATCATTCACCTTATCAAGTTTTCGCCTAATATCGTACGCCTCATTTGATTTGTCAAAGGTATTGATGTTACAGGTGAGCCGTGTACAGGATTTCATTAAATTATCTCAATTCATTTTCCCTGCAGCATAAATTTAACTAAAATTTAATAGCCCATTAGGTTTAATCAAAGAGAACTTGACAATTTGGTAGTCTATCAGGCCATTTATTGGACAAACATTTACAGCATTGGGCGCCTGTGAGGTTGTCAAGGTTAGGCAACTCCCAAAGCTTCCTCGACTAAATATTAACAGATCGATTTATCAAAACAATTCAAAACAATCCAATGACAATTATCAAAGCAAAAACCAGAGTAAAAAGTTTGAAACAGCCCACTGCGACTCTACACATAATCTACCTCAAATAAACTGCAAAAATGCTCATCATATTTAAATAATTGCGTTATTCCAATCATCTCACTTATAGATTTGTTCAAAACTCACTTTTTTAATACCTTCAATATCTTCCAGTTTTTTTTCAAAAATCTGTTTTCCAGTGTTACCGCTTCAGTTTTGATGACAGAAGCTTAAGTTTGTTTTGCTTTCACTTTAGAAGCAAAGCTGACATTAAACACCTGCAGTTGAAAAAAAATAGGAGAAAAAATATTTTCTCACTAAGTTCGAAACCTTTCGTACAAACAGCTACTGGCTTGAAGGATGTTTTGTGCCTAACATATGTACAGGTTATCTAAAAGAAAAAAAGATTATCTGAAAGAAAAGATTTGCAGACAAATGAAATCCACCTTCTCAAAAAAATTCAGAATTTCTCTTATTAACTCATAAAAAAGTTTCATCTGCTTTGAGGTGAATTTTTAACAGCTCAGAAAAAACTCAGTTGGAAATTGCATTGTGATTTAAGATGCAATTTAGTTCTTGAGTTTATGTTTAGCAGGTTGATGTGTTTCAACTTTTAAAAAAAGCAAATAATCCAAAGTTTGAGAGCAGGTAGCGCAAGTGACATCATTTTTTCCAAAAACTTGATTTCAAGACGTTCAACTTATAAAGCTGAAATAACTGTGAGTCCTGTTTCATCATCCTTGATAAATTTTGTACCCACAACCTTTTAAAACAAATTTATGTTTTGGATGGTGTCTTTTATGGAACCTGTTTTGCAGTTCCTTTTGTACAATAACTAATATAAAAGGATTTACAGGTGAACATTTTTTTTTACGAAAAAAATATTTCGTTCAGCATTTATCACAGGTTTTGTAAACAACTATCATCTATGGTGATCTGCTAGTAACAACTAAGCTCTAAATTTCAGAAAACTTTAGTTCAAAGTTGTTGATTGATGGATACAATCACTCTATCATTCACCTTATCAAGTTTTCACCTAATATCGTACGCCTCATTTGATTTGTCAAAGGTAGTGGATGTTACAGGTGACCCGTGTACAGGATTTCATTAAATTATCTCAATTCAATTTCCCTGCAGCATAAATTTAACTAAAATTTAATAGCCCATTAGGATTAATCAAGGAGAACTTGACAATTTGGTAGTCTATCAGGCCATTTATTGGACAAACATTTACCGCATTGGGCGCATGTGAGGTTGTCAAGGTTAGGCAACTCCCAAAGCTTCCCCGACTAAATATTAACAGATCGATTTATCAAAACAATTCAAAACAATCCAATGACAATTATCAAAGCAAAAACCAGAGTAAAAAGTTTGAAACAGCCCACTGCGACTCTACACATAATCTACCTCAAATAAACTGCAAAAATGCTCATCATATTTAAATGATTGCGTTATTCCAATCATCTCACGTATAGATTTGTGCAAAACTCACATTTTTAATACTTCAATATCTTCCAGTCTTTTTCAAAAATCTGTTTTCCAGTGTTACCGCTTCAGTTTTGATGACAGAAACTTAAGTTTGTTTTGCTTTCACTTTAGAAGCAAAGCTGACATTAAACACCTGCAGTTGAAAAAAAATAGGAGAAAAAATATTTTCTCACTAAGTTCGAAACCTTTCGTACAAACAGCTACTGGCTTGAAGGATGTTTTGTGCCTAAAATATGTACAGGTTATCTAAAAGAAAAAAAGATTATCTGAAAGAAAAGATTTGCTTTCAGACAAATGAAATCCACCTTCTCAAAAAAATAAAGCTGAAATAACTGTGATTCCTGTTTCGTCATCCTTGATAAAAATTTGTACCCACAACCTTTTAAAACAAATTTATGTTTTGAATGGTGTCTTTTATGGAACCTGTTTTGCAGTTCCTTTTGTACAATAACTAATATAAAAGGATTTACAGGTGAACACTGTTTTTTACGAAAAAAATATTTGTTGCTGGGTCTATTTTGGGAACTCAGCCTTTCATTTTTATTTGGGATATTTTGGACAAATAAAAAACAATTTTTTTCAGAGAAGACAAAACTAAACCTCGAGAAGGAAATTATTTGTTCGTTTCAAATCTTTTTAGCATCTGTTATTACTATAATAACTTATTTATTTTTATGTCTTTATGGAAAATAGACTCTGTAGCTGTCCATAATCTTGCATGCAAACTTTCCATCGTTTCTAGTAGGAATGATTACAAACGACGGTTTTTACACCGCTGTTTGCTCTTTAACTCACTCTTTGCTCTTTAACAAACTTGTTTGCTCTTTAACTCACTGTTTGCTCTTTAACAAACTTTGGGCAGTACTATCCATTGACAAAAGTTTGCGAGAAAAGTCACAACCTGGCGCTACAATAAAACTTAACATTTCTTGCTCCTATAGGCATTTCAGAAATAACTTAGTGAATTTTGAAATCAGATCACGAGCTGAAGTACATACAACTGGTCAAATACAAGAGAACTGAAATGAAAATCAGGGATTACAAACATTCAACAGCCGCAAATGTAATGCCCGTTATCTCACAAATATTACATGTTTTTATTATAATGGTTCTGTTTAATTTAATAAGCAAGCCATATTTTTTTTCATCAATTGACACGGTTTAAGGCATTTGGCATAGCTCTGCTGCCAGTTTTTCTTCTGTTTTCAGTCCCCCCTCCCCCACCTCAATACGCTATGCTTCCCCAGTTACAGACCACGTGTCATTACAAAGTAACTATTTATATAAAAATATAGCACGTACGTCTAGGGCTGCAAAATAAATGCACCCACATAGCTGGAGCGGGTGCACAAATGGAAAGATGCCACTTTTCTCCCAATGGAAAAATCTTTTTCTACTTTTAGAGTCTTTTGCTGAGACAGTTTCAGCCTTTGCTCCTCACCCTTGGATATTCCTTTTGAGCAATGTTACATTATTAGAGTTGTCTTTTTTGATTTGAAAAGATCAATAGCTGAAATAATCAAAAGTATTAGAATAGCTTTGATATACATGTCTCTCTTTTTTGTAATTTATCCCTCAAAAAATTGCCTCAATTCCTTCTCTAACAAGTTTTTTAAACAGCTCATGTTAAAAGTTATTGCAAAAACCGATTTAATTCTGTTTCATGCAAAGGAAAGAGAACTATTAATTGTGTCATCTTGCTCCGCGTTTTGGAGAACAATATTTAAATAACATCTCAACAATTGAGGATTTTCAGAATTGTAGAAAAATGGAAATTGGTTTGGAAGTTTCAAGCTTTATTTATTTGTTTGTTCTTATAATTTGTTCTGATGAAGCAGACATGCCAGAGAGACGAGCAATAATAGATGGAAGAGTAGCTCAAATAGGCCGCTATTGTTCGTACTTCCAATTGAGTGTGAGAAGACTTCGCTCTGTTTTTAGTCGCAAATCTTTCTGTGGATCGACACTAATTCATGAAGAGATTCTGTTGACAGCGGCTCATTGTTTCTTCATGAGAGATAAACCGGAAGATCCGCCCGTAAAAGGTATCTTCTCAAATGATATTCGAGTTGTTGAATTTTAAATCAAACTCGGATAAATAAAATACAAATTATCCAAGAAAATACGGTATGTTGACTTTAAACAATTGTACTCCTACAAGATTTGCTGACAATCCAAGTCATATTGATTGTGTAAAATCATATGACAATTTTTTGAACGGTTATTTTTATTATGTCAATTTTGCGACCGGTCATCCGAGTACAGTTGTCATTTTCAAAAGACCACCGGTAGGATCCTCTGCCATCTAATTATTGGTCGATATGGAATCTTTCATTAAAGTAGCTTACCAACGTTCCCTTGAATGAATTGATCGGGATCTAGTCAGGAGATGAACGAAACTTTAAAAAGATTTTCTAGTAAAACCGTACGAAAAAAGCAGATTATTATCAAAAATTAAAACCGCGTAAAAGTACTTCAATTTTAATTTAAAAAGATTTCATATATCCATTTTGTGTTTCCAAAAACTTACACAATTCTTTCTACCACAAAAAATGCGTAAAAAAGGTTTTTAGCCTGAGTCAACAACCTAACTGATAAACGTAGATGGAAATACATTAGCAATATCAGAGAGCCTATCGGAAAGTCGGAGAAAAAACAAATCTTTAGAAGCTATATTTTTGACAACTTAATCGCTGTAAGAAAATCGCGTATCTATTAAGGGAACTTTAGGGATTTTCATTTTTAGGGTACTTTTCTGCCGCCTGGTTCATGCAAACACAGGACTCTTGAAAAATAGAAGAGAACCTGATGCAAACCATTTTTGGTTCTGGTTTGATTCAAAAAATGCCTGGTTGAAATAAATCATTGCAACCCCATAAAGCCATCGAAACTCCAAATAATCCGGCCTGCGCTGTTATTGACGGAAAAACTGAAAAACTTGAAGTGTAAGCGAATTTGACAGACACTCTATTAAGCATCAAACTTTCCTGTCATAACTAAATCTTACATCATAGCAAATGTAACATCAGTTTTCACGAAAAGAGATGCTTTAGACTCAAATAACTGTAGACCAATCTGAATAATCGCAAAAGTTTTTAAACTTTTATCATCACTGCAGATATGTGATCATTTACAGATAACAGGAACTCTAAATGCAGGAAACTTTGGCTTTGGTAAAATATTGTCAATAGTTGTGTGAATGCACTTATGAGATGTCACCTTCCATCTCTCCCAAGAACACCGAAAAAACCGTTGGATCCAAAATCTCCAAAAAATGAAGCAACAAAACAAGCCATGAAGCAGCGAATATGTGATGGAAAGTATCTGTGAACGCACCCGCGTGTTATCGCATCACTGTTGAGTTCACTATGTCATGTATCTAGTTCAATTGAGTACCGTAACAACAAGTACTTTAATTAGTTTACATCACGTCAAGTGGACCATCTCTATCATTTTGTGCAGCAAATTTGTGAAGGGGATGATCTTTAAATCTGTTTTTGAATCTCTAAACTTTTTTGAATCTGTTAGAGCACACGGTAATTTAAGATTTTCTTCTTTCTTTTCTCTCTCTGCTATCAGAGCAACTCCAATAGTCGACCATTAAGCGATACTCCCGTATCTAGTACGAATTTAATTGTTCAAATGGCGCCGTCAAAAAACATTCCTGGAAATTGCAATGTAGTGCCAAACCTTATTAATCTTGCTAAGGCCCTAATGTAATACCTTGAAAATCGTAATCCAGCCGCCGTATATGGCGCCGTAGTAAAGTTGACAAGAACTTATACTCCGTAGTAAAATTGACAAGAACTTATACTTTATCTAAGACTTATACGGTTCCGTACTACGGCCTTCCCGGTGCTACGATTCTCATTTTTGTTGCCAAGTTCCTATTTGGGACTTGCCAAGATCAGAAGAAATCCTATCAGGAATCCTATTGGGAAACTTACCAAGAATTGTAGGTGGTGGTAAGTATGTACAAGTTCTCAGTTGTTTTCCCACTAGGAACTTTGAGATATCTCGGATTCCTAGCTAGAAAAATGGGCACAACAAGAATCTTTCTAGAAAAATTTGAGACTCCTTAGGATTCTTGTCAGGAAAAGTGGGAGATAATGGGTTTCCCAGTGAGAAAAAGGAGAAACCAGTGGGATTATTTGAAGGGAAAGTCAGTACTAGAGTAAGCCAGGACCCGCAAAAGGCTGTCCAAGAGAAGCCGGGACAGTAAAGCACAAAAGCACACGATAAGAATGAGAAAACCAGTGAAGCGGGGAACCTAAAAAATTAAAGGCTGTCCCAGAGAAGCCAGGATAGAAAAGCAGAAGCTCACAAGGGGTGGGAGGGACCCAGAGAAGCTGGGATCCTAGCAGAGCAGAAGCTCCCAAAGGAGCCGGGAGTCAGCAGCAACAAGTGCTCTTGAGATGCGTTGAATAAAAATATCAATGCCACGCTGTCAAGCGGTGGATTGAAATTAGCCGAACCATGCATCTCGAGAAAAGAGTGGAAGCGAACCAGATAAGCCAGGACCCGCGAAAGCCTGTCTCAGAGGAGCCGGGACAGTAAAACACAAAAGCACAGAATTTGGGGAGGGATCCAGAGAAGCCAGGACACTAACGTACCAGAGAGGCCAGGACAGAAAATCAAAAGCGCACAAGGGGTTGGGAGAGACCAAGAGAAGCCGGGACCCTAACAGAACTAAATGCTGTCCCAGAGAAGCCAGGAGAAAAAAAACAAAATTACACAACGGGTGGGGACGGACCAAGAGAAGCCGGGACCCTAACAGAACTAAATGCTGTCCCAGAGAAGCCAGGACAAAAAAAAACAAAATTACACAACGGGTTGGGAAGGACCTAGAGGAGCCGGGACCCTAACAGAACTATATGCTGTCCCAGAGAAGCCAGGACAGAGAAGCAAAACCACACAAAGCGTGTGGAGGGACCCAGAGAAGCCGGGACACTAACAAAACAGAAGCTCTCAAAGGAGCCGGGAGGCAGCAGCTGCAAGTTCTTTTGAGATGCATTCAATGAATGATATCAATGCCAGACTGTCAAGTGGTGCATCGAAATCAAACAAATCATGCATCTCGATAAAAAACGGAAGGGTTCAGGATAAGCCAGGACCCACAAAAAACTGTCATAGAGAAGCCGGGACAGTAAAGCACAAAAGCACACAATAAGGTGGAGGGACCCAGAGAAACCAGGTCACTAACAAATCAAAAGCTGTCCCAGAGAAGCCAGGACAGAAAAGCAAAAGCACAAAAGGGATTGTGAGGGACCCAGAGAAACCGGGAACCTAATAGAACTAAATGCTGCCCCAGAGAAGCCAGGACAGAAAAGCAAAATCACACAACGGGTGAGGCGGGAACCAGAGAAGCCGGGACCCTAAAAAAAACAGACGCTCCTAAAGGAGCCGGAAGGCAGCACCAGGAAGATGCATTCAATGAGTGATATCAATGCCACACTGTCAAACGGTGTATAGAAATTAACCACATCATGAATCTCGAGAAAATAGGGGAAGGGCCCCGCCGGATAAGCCAAGACCCGTAAAGACTGTCCCAGACAAGCCGGGACAGCAAAGCACAAAAGCACACAACGGGTGGGGAGGGACCCAGAAAAGCCGGGACCCTAACAAAACAGAAGCTCCCAAAGGAGCCGGGAGGCAGCAGCAGCAGTTCCATCGAGATGCTTTCAATGAGTGAAATCAATGCCACACTGTCAAGCGCTGCATCGAATTTACCCAAACCATGCATCTCGAGAAAAGAGGGGAAGGCAACAAGATAAGCCAGAACCCGCAAAAGACTGTCCCAGAGAAGCCGGGACAGTAAAGCACAAAAGCACACATGGGGCCGGGAGGGACCGAGAGAAGTCGGGAGCCTAACAGAACTAAATGCTGTCCCAGAGAAGCCAGGACAGAAATAAGATACCACGCAACGGTTGGAGAAGGATTCAGAGAAGCCGGGATCCTAATAAAACAGAAGCTCCAAAAGGAGCCGGGAGGCAGCAGCAGCAAGTGCTCTTGAGATGCATTAAATGATTGATATCAATACCACACTGTCAAGCGGTGCATCGAAATCAACAAACTATGCATCTCGAGACAAGAAGGGAAGGGACCCAGATAAGCCGGGACCCTCAAAAGCCTGTCCCAGAGAAGCGGGACAGTAAAGCAGAAAAGCACACAAAAGATTGTGAGGGACACATAGAAGCCGGAACCTTGACAGATCTAAATGCTGTCCTAGAGAAGCCAGGACAGAAAAGCAAAACCACACAAGGGTTGGAGAGATGTTCAGAGAAACCGGGGCCCTAAAAGACAGAAGCTCCCATAGAAGCAGGGGGCAGCAGCAATTTCATCGAGATGCATTCATTGAGTGATATCGATGCCACACTGGCAAGCGGTGCATCAAAATCAACCAAACTATGCATCTTGAGAAAAGAGGGGAAGGGATTCAGATAAGCCACGACCCGCAAAAGACCTTCCCAGAAAAGCCGGGACGTTATAGCACAAAAGCACACAATATAGGAGATACAGAGAATACAGAGAAGCCGGGTCCTTAACAAAACAAAAGCTGTCACAGAGAAGCCAGGACAGAAAAGCAAAAGCACAAAAGGGATTGTGAGGGACCCAGAGAAACCGGGAACCTAATAGAACTAAATGCTGCCCCAGAGAAGCAAGGACAGAAAAGCAAAATCACACAACGGGTGGGGCGGGAACCAGAGAAGCCGGGACCCTAAAAAAACAGAAGCTCCTAAAGGAGCCGGAAGGAGGCAGCAGGAAAATGTATTCAATGAATGATATCAATGCCACACTGTCAAGCGCTGCATAGAAATTAACCACATCATGGATCTCGAGAAAATAGGGGAAGAAACCCACCGGATAAGCCAAGACCCGTAAAGACAGTCCCAGACAAGCCGGGACAGTAAAGCACAAAAGCACACAATGGGTGGGGAGGGACCCAGAAAAGCTGGGACCCTAACAAAACAGAAGCTCCCAAAGGAGCCGGGAGGCAGCAGCAGCAATTCCATCGAGATGCATTCAATGAGTGAAATCAATGCCACACTGTCAAGCGCTGCATCGAAATCACCCAAACCATGCATCTCGAGAATAAAGGGGAAGGCAAAAAGATAAGCCAGAACCCGCAAATGATTGTCCCAGAGAAGCCGGGACAGTAAAGCACAAAAACACACAAGGTGTTGTGAGGGACCGAGAGAAGTCGGGAGCCTAACAGAACTAAATGCTGTCCCAGAGAAGCCAGGAAAGAAATGCGAAACCACGCAATGGTTGGAGAAGGATTCAGAGAAGCCGGGATCCTAACAAAACAGAAACTCCAAAAGGAGTCGGGAGGCAGCAGCAGCAAGTGCTATCGAGATGCATTAAATGAATGATATCAATACCACACTATCAAGCGGTGCATCGAAATCACCCAAACCATGCATCTCGAGAAAAGAGGGGAAGGCAACAAGATAAGCCAGAACCCGCAAATGATTGTCCCAGAGAAGCCGGGACAGTAAAGCACAAAAGCACACAAAGGATTGTGAGGGACCCATAGAAGCCGGAACCTTAACAGATCTAAATGCTGTCCTAGAGAAGCCAGGACAGAAAAGCAAAACCACACAATTGTTGGGGAGAGATTCAGAGGGGGACCCTAAAAAAACAGAAGCTACCATAGGAGCCGGGGGGCAGCAGCAGCAATTCCATCGAGATGCATTCATTGAGTGACATCGATGCCACACTGGCAAGCGGTGCATCGAAATCAACCAAACTATTCATCTCGAGAAAAAAGGGGAAGGGACCCAGATAAGCCACGACCCGCAAAAGACTTTCCCAGAAAAGCCAGGACGTTATAGCATAAAAGCACACAATATAGGAGATGGACCCATAGAAGCCGGGACCCTAATAAAAGAAAAGCTGTCCCAGAGAAGCCAGGACAGAAAAGCAAAAGCACGCAAGGGGTTGGGAAGGACCTAGAGGAGCCGGGACCCTAACAGAACTAAATGCTGTCCCAGAGAAGCCAGGACAGAGAAGCAAAACCACACAAAGGGTGTGGAGGGACCCAGAGAAGCCGGGACACTAACAAAACAGAAGCTCTCATAGGAGCCGGGAGGCAGCGGCAGCAAGTGCTTTTGTGATGCATTCAATGAGCGATATCAATGACACACTGTCAAGCGGTGCATCGATATCACCCAAGCCACGCAGAAAAGAGGGGAAGGGACCCAGATAAGCCAGGACCCGCAAAAAACTGTTCCAGAGAAGCAGGGACAGTAAAGCACAAAAGCACACAATAAGGGGGGAAGGACGTATTTCTGCTACAACTCACAGATCTGGATTTAAAACTCTCAACCCCGGATGGATGTAGCAGTAAAAATACTGGATGCACTCTTCCAGCCAATCAGTGACTGAGAGGACACTATTCTCTTTTATATTGCGCTAACATCACTGACTGTAGTCAGTCTATTTACGTAGTTGCTCGATGTGTATAACTCTGACTCCGGTGCTAACTCTTTCATACATCGTTATAATTGAAGTAGGCCTTCAGTATTTACAGAGTCGGTTAGTCTGAGAGATATAGGTAAGGCTACCTCGCGCGCAGGAATAAGTAGCCCTAGCTCTTTATACTTTAAGGCTGTAAGAGGAGCCGCCCACAACGGGCCTGCCTTGATGATTTCAATTGTGATTTGAAATTCAAAACTAATTTGAGAGGAATTCGGACGACCTTATACAATATCAAACTATAAAGTTTGAAACGATTTCGCTTCAAAACTCCTATCACCAGGAACCAAAAACGAAGTCAGACAACAGCAAAGACTCCAGTTCTACCAAAAAAACAAATTTGTTTCCGGATTGAATCCTGAATTATGATATGGTCCACAGATTGCGCATTACGACAATTTTTTCATCATGTCAACTTTTTGCTAGTTGCCAAATCGAAACCAGTCATAATTTGGTCTGCGATGCGTCAAATTAAGAATGGCAGCTTTTCCTCAACCAATCAACAAACTGTTATGAAAATGCATCCGAAAAACGTAATATTTGAAACATTTTATAAATTATAATCGATAAAGGCATTGACCGCGTCCTCGATTGTTTTGAACAATATCTACAGAACTACCTGAATATCGGAAAATAAGTCGATTGTTCCAATTTCAGGTTTTTCGGAGGACACGGTTCCCAGGTTTAGACCTCGACTCATGAAAAGACTTTATAATTCTAGTAGGGGGTCCAATATTGACAATAAATACACAGTCCAGCTCCTAGTTTAAGTCGAGATAATGTCTTTTCATGGGTCCAGGCAAGGTTTTTTCATAACAAATTAAGGTCGAGCATGGTCTTTTCATGAGACGAGGGTTGCAGCTTTGTGTGGTTAATAACAGTTAATTTTTTTTACTTCTCTTTGTAGATTTATAAAATCTACCAGCAACACCAAACTAGCGTCGCAACAGGCAGTCCACCTTCTAAAAACAGGTAGAAGTTTGCCAAAAAATCTTAGGAAATATTGAATTCTTAAGATACATTAGTTTTTGCAATTAACCTTTATAGCGAATTTGTTCGGCTGAATTCAACTGGTTAACAAAGCTATAACAATCAAACTTTCAGCGGCAATGAGTTTAATGTGTTGTAATTTAGTTCATTTGATACTATAAAAAGTTTTTTTTTAAAATTTATTTATAACCGCGCTACTTGTTTTTCGATAAAACATGAGAAAAATTGGAAAATTTGAACGGTCAAACCCATTGACTACGTTATGAGCAGCAGCCAATTTTCAGCGCCAATTTAGTTTTTTTAGTACAGCGAGAACATCTTAGGTCAAACTAATGTCGAGCAGCATATTTGGGTCGAGCTAAAGTCCAGCAACAAAAATGTTGGTCAAGCCAAAGTCTAGTTGAACGATCAGGTTCAGCTAAAGTTTTATCATGGGCTGTTTGAGTCGAGCATGGTCTTTTCATATCACTTTTCTGTCGAGCATGGTCTTTTCATAAGTCGAGGTCTAAACCTGGGTTATATTGTAGTAGTAATATATAGCTGTATTGGGATAGGGGGGTTATCCTGCCATGAGGATAATAGGGTATAGAGTGCATGAGGATAATATGGAGTGGTATATCCCATGAGGATAATATGGAGTGGCATATCCCATGAGGATAATATGGAGTGGTATATCCCATGAGGATAATATGGAGTGGTATATCCCATGAGGATTATATTGAACGGTATATCCTATGAGGATAATATGGAATGTTATATCCTGTGAGAATAATACGTTATGATATATCCCATGAATATAATATGGAATTGGTTATTGTACGAGGATAATATGAAATCACATTGGAGCTGATGGAATTGTCTTTTTTATTAACGAGAGCCTATAAATTCTCGGCATAAATCAATTGATGAAATTTTCACTTTTCGGAGATGCGATAGAACGAAATGGTTGCTACTATTGCTACAATAGACTTAAAAATAATACACGAAATTTATTTGTTTGTGAGGGAAGTTTACCCTGAGTAAAGAGAGAGATATTTTTTACTTTTTAGAAACTTTTTTCCATTTGGATCCTAACATTGAACTTAACAATGCGCTCAAACTAGGTCCCTATGGGGGAATAATTGGTATTGATAGTTGATCACTGGTCAAATATTTTAAGTCTTTCAAAATTCTGAGATTACACGCTATTCTCCACGACGCTGCCGGTTTTGTTCATGAGTTTGGCGAAAAAGGACCGGGTTACTCATACGTTTTACCTTGTCCAGTCACCTAGGAGTATCTTGGTCACGTGACCGGCCTTGCATTTTGTCTTTACGTGAAAACTTTCAAAGGACGGTTGTTCAGTATGTTGGAATGCTGAAATCACGAGCGGTTGTTCTCGACTTTGAAGGTTTTTGGAATAAATCTGGCATAGTTAAAGAACTTGCTATCGCTACTGAGAATTTTATCGACATAATTTCCTTTCTACCTCCCAATTCATTTAGAACGCTCTCTTCAAGTGATCAAAAGTCTTACCAGTGGGTTTCTCAGTTTTTGCACGGTCTTCTGTGGGAAACGGGAGAATATCCGTACTGCTATTTGCAATAAATCATAGACAGTGTTATTCTTCGATTTCCATTAGCGGTATTTTACGCCAAGGGCAAAGAAAAAACAAGTACTCTCACGGAACTACTCCAGAAAAACGTAACAAATTTAGAGACATTGTCTTCTCCAAAGGTTGAACATTTGAAGTTATATCGAGAAACTCCTGTTTGCAACCTACATGCCTTGAGTTGCCCAAAGAGACAGAAGAGCTGGCATTGGGCGAGGAAGAAAACCCTGTTGTTCTATCACTGGTTGATGAATGAATCGACGTCCAGAGAAGACAATTCCGTCACTGCTTCAAGTGAGTTTATCTCCAAGTTTGACTGTCTACAGTTGCATAGCGCCCGACAATCAACTGACTGCAACACTAGTCAAGGAGGAAAGTATTGACTCTCGTGGACAATCAATTCTGAGAAAACAGCAGATTGTATATGGTGGCACTGAAATTGAAGCTTTAAAGAAATATCTTTCTCTCGTGGAGTACTTTCAATTGTACCATGTCTATACAAGAGAAAATGCAAAGACTGAAACTAACCCCTTTAACTATGCCCCAGCGTGCGGTTCCAATTCTGATGTCTCTGGACGATGAGAGTCTTCCTAAAGAAATCAAGCAGCGGGTGAAAGAAAACGATGTAGAGTCCATTGTTTTCAGAGATAAAGTAGACTCAATACATGCAAACTATACAGTGACTTACAGAAATGATGACAAAGACTTTGAATATGTGTTGTATGAAATATATATTGATGAATAATTTTGTAATAAATTTGCAATTCATTTTTCACAAACAAATTTTTAAAATGAGTCAAACGGAAGATCAGTTCGATTCGGGAGGAGGCATAACAGACTTGGTTTTTGACGCGGAGCACCAAGAAAGACAGTCTTGGAGGTTTTGTAATTTTTAGATTACCTCAATCAGAAGTGGTATATTTTACACAAATTATTATAATATTATTTCTCAAAACTGTTTCTCTGATCAAATTAGTGTTTTTTAAACTTGATTGCAAAGAATCAACATTTTGTTTTTCTTTACTCTCATGCCAAGTTGGGTACTCTCTTTCGAATCCCAAGTTATTTCAACGTCGGACAGGTTGTTCATGGCTGTTTACGGGCCATCTTGTTGCGGAAAAACAGCTGATTTTCAAAATGTTACAACATGGCACATTTTTCCCAGAGTTTCAAAAAATCTTTTATTTTTATTAGCATGATCAGCCAAAACTTCAGTCAATAGAGAAGAAACTGAATAGAGAATTCAAACAGTTTTCTGGTTGTGAACTCGTTTCAGAGTTAGAAAACTGTCTGCTTGTTTTTGACGATTCATGTGAAGAAATTTTCAACGACAAAGAATTTTCTAAGTTATCAACTGCGGGGCGACATAGAAACATTAGTGTAATATATGTTAAACACAACTTGTTTCACCAAAGCAAATGGTCTGGAACAATTGATTTGAACACAACACATATAATTTTGTTCAAATCACCACGAGACACACAGCAAATTAATTTTATTGGCCGATAACTGAATAACACACAGTTTTTGAAAGCAAGTTATGAGCTAGCAATCAGGAAGCAGTTTGGTCACTTGTTGATCGAGTTAGATCCAAAAACATCTGACGTCCTACGTTACTGTGCAAATATTGTTCCTCCAGGTCCATCATTTTTCTATCTTCCATCAGCTAAAGCTGTTATCACCAACTTAACCGATGAGAGAGAAAGAACTATGTATGCTGCGGCAGATGCTAGATACATCGGACTCAAAAGTAGGAAAAATAATGAAAACAGCTCCAAATAAGTTCATTCAATTCCTTTGCGAGTGCTTCCTCAATATTGTCAATGGAAACGTTCCAGTTAATAAAACCAAATTAGAATGTTACGAAAAATCATTCAAAACACTACTATCTAGTCAATCAAGTTTGAAACAAAAGGGAAAAGTTTTAGCAAAAGAAACAGGGTTGGTGAGAATTGTTGGATTTTCCTGCTATAGTTACTTGACAAAAGAATATTGCATACAGAATTCATTTTAATTCCAAAACGAACGTTTTTGTCACATCAACCTGTAAAAAACAAAATTTTGGAAAACCCCATTTTTGAACAAAAGGCAGCTCAACTATCACTTTTTCAAAGAAATCAGTCTGAAAAACCACAAAAAGAAGAAAAGCCTGTTGAAACTATGAGCAGTGTATACGAAAACAAGGATGCTACTAAGGAAGAATTATCAGAACCAGTCGGCGAAGACAGTGAGATAGAACCAATATTAAAGAAACAAAAAATTTCTCAGTTTTAGTCTATAATGTCTGAACTTGAACCAATGGAGAAAAACAAAATTAGGCGATCTGAAATCTTACTCGAACACATTATGCAATCTGACGTCATTTCCATTAGAGGAAACGATGTACTTCATATCACTAAAGAACCAATGGGCGTTAAAGTTTCTACTTTTCTGTATGATTTGCAGCAAACCATAAAAAAAAAATGACAATAAAAAGTATTCAAAAATTTTGACTGCACTGGATATATCACCACATTTAGTTGCAAACACTTATGCCAAGCAAATCTTGGAAAACTCGTCGGAAAGTGAACAAGAGTTCTACCCAAGCCGAGAAAAACCCCGCAGCAGTGGATCCAAATCAACCCAAAAAGAGATTACGAAGAAACAAGTGACAAAACGACAGACAAAAAAGAGACCAGTCAAAAGAAATGGTCTTTTTTCTCCTGAAGTAAAACGTTTGGAACAATTTTATTTAAAAGGACCAGCCTCCTATGGAAGCACAAAACGCTTACATACTCAGAGCAAGCTACCATTAGGCAAAGTGCAGTCCTACATGAAGACAAAGACGTCTTTCACAAAGTACCGTTCAATTCGATCAAAATTTCCCAGGCTCAAAGTTTTTGTAAAATACATAAATGAAATTTGCTCATCGGATTTGGCGCACGTTGACAAACTAGCAAAATATAACCGTAACATAAAATATCTCTTGGTAGCAGTTGACTGTCTATCAAGATATTTAGGTGTGGAACCCTTGAAAACAAAGTATGCGACGGAAACAGCTGAAGCTTTCCAAAAGATGATCAAAAATAAGCAGCCTGAAAAAGTGTGGGTTGACGACGGTAAAGAGTTTCTTGGAGCTTTCAAACAATTGTGCAACAAACGTGGAATTCATTTATACATTACTTTCAGCGAAAAAAAGTCTGCATTTGCAGAGAGGAACATTAGGTCACTAAAAAAGATAATTCATCGGTACCTCGAAGAAAAGTGGACATATTCTTACCTTGACCAATTAGACCAATTTGTGAAAACAATCAATTCAAGAGTAAATCGGGTAACCAAACCTGCCCCAAATAAAATTACAAAAAAGGATGTACCACGTTTAGTGTCATTGATCACGTAAACAAGCACAACTCAGAAGCTCAAGTTTTTTGTTGGGGATTTTGTGAGAATAGTTAAAAAGGACAAAGCTTTCCGGAAAAGTTATAAGCAATCATTCACAGACGAAGTCTTTGAAATAACGGGAATGCCTACATTAAATCCACCAACATACTTCTTGGTCCCCGGTGACAACGAACCAATTCAAGGAAATTTTTATCAACCGGAATTACAACTTGTCAGGCTCCCTCCCGTTGAAAATGTCGAATAACCGGTTTGAAGGCGAGTTTACAGTTCACGTTGTTTCATCCTCTTCAATGAAAATATTTGATTCAAACACACTTGCATCATTTCGGAATTTTTTATGACGAAATTCAACTTTCAGGTGATTGGCGAGTGGCGCTTAGTGAAATCATATTCCCAACAAAAATAGAAAATATTGTAAACGGAAATCTGACTGTGTACAACTTGAAAGACTTTGAAGATTCCCAAAAGATGTTATCTGGAGCCAATGTTATTTCTAGACCTTATAGCGGGCAAAAATTAGTTTTTTTGCCAGGAACATCTGATTCGGTGGCGCAACTTCTTGCCACAGATAAGCGCACAGTTGGATTACCCCATTTTTCTTTCAGAGAATTTAAGAGCTCTGGAAAATACGAAATTTTGCGTGGGAAAAATGATGGAATTACATTTCCCAGTGAAGAAATCCCCAGCATCATTTGCTTTGAAGATACTCCTGACGGTAATTGAATTCATATTGGGTACAAAATGACTCCAAGTGAAAACAGGCTTATGAAAATGATTATACAAAAGCAAATTATGGGGAATTTCCAGCCGACCTTTGTGCTGGAAAGCATCTTATTTTCATCAATACAAACATAATTGAATATCAATACGTCGGTGACACTAAAGCGCCTCTTTTGAGAGTCATTGATTCGAAACAACGTCTGAAAAACGGTAGTGTATTTGAGCTTGAACCAACTCATCGAATCGTTTTTAAAAGTTTAGACTACAAGAAACTTTGACCAACACAATTCAGTTAATTTCAACTGAACTGCGGACGGAAACAGGACAATTAGTTCCATTTTCGGGAACTGGAAAAGTTATTTTAACACTGCAATTCAAAAAATTTTTCCGATAAATTAGATTCTTACTATGCTAATCAAGCGAAGTCTTTGCCTCATTTCCCAGGACATTATCGACAAAGAGGAAGTAGTTTTGGCGCTTTAACTGCAGGAATTGGAAGTGTTGCCCTGCCCCTAGCACGTCGCTTCATTTTGCCAACTGCCAAACGTATCGGGAAAGAGCTCCTGAAACAACGTGTACAAGACATTCTGGATGTAGTGGGCAACAAAAAATCTCCTAGACAAGCAATTATGAATACAATTTCAAAAACTGTTAAAAAACAGACTGGAGGCTCTCGACGAATTACTTCACGTCAGAGGAAATTAATACGAGGCAAGCCAATGAAAATAGGTGAGAAACGCAGAAAGACAATTTCAACGCATAGAGAACCAAAAAGAAGTTGGTCGGATTCTTTTTGCTAAAGTGAACGATAATTGCTAAGTTGTTACCATCAGAAGCAACTCACAGCTCATTGGGTTTATTTGAAAAACCTTCACTACTGGTGTCTTTTGATGAGAGCTTTTGTCAAAAATTGGGTCCAATATACAGCCCATATGGACTCATGTTAGAATTTGAAGTCGCTGGTGACAGAAACAACTTCATTGATTTACAAAAAATTTTTCTCGAAGTTAAATGTAAAAGTGTCCAGTCTTCTGAAGCTGATTTGAAATATGACGCTACAGCCGCCGCTGACCTTACAAAAACAGATTCTCCCTACTTTTGCAATAATGTGTATCATTCCCTATTCTCTGATTGTACAGTGTCTGCTAATGGACTGAAAATTTCAAACGCAAACGGAAATTATGCGCACAAAAGTTTCATTGAGACCGAGTTCTCACATAATAAAGATGCCCTGGCCTGTCAGGGCTATTCGAAGGAGGAAAAACCGGAAACGCTATCAACTGCAGAAGTGAACAGAAGAAAAATTTTGGTCAGACAATCAGCTGAATGCACATTCTATGGCAAAATTGGTTTAGATTTTTTTTACTTGCGATAGACATCTGCTAAGTGGTGTGACACTTCGAATTGCATTCAGAGGCTCAATTGATGATTTTGTTATAATGTCTGATGATGCTGCGAAACAGTACAAAGTATAAATTGTCGAAGCTAATTTGCATGTGCGGAAGATGACCCTTAATGATACTGTTGTTTCCGCCATTGAAAAAACATTATTGAGTAGTCGCCCATCCTATCCTTACCTTGAAACCCTCACAAAAATGTTTCTGGCTTCAACGCGTCTACACAGTTGAAAACAAGAAGACATATTTGCGAGAGAACCAATCCGCCGACTGGTGATCTGCTTAAATACAAATGAAGCTTTTCTGGGTAACAACCGGCAAAATCTATTTCATTTCCAAAAATTCAACCTAGAGCAGATTTATGTATATCGAAACGGTTTGACTGTGGCAGATAGTCCAATATCTACAGCTGACGACAAACGTCTTTACTTTAATACCATATCGGATCTAGCTTACTTTGATAATGGACATAGAATAAGTTTGACAGATTACCCAAACCATTTCATAATGGTTTTTGACTTGACAAGTATCCAACAAGCATCCCATGACTTTATTCACCCTGAACTGACAAACTGTTCAATATCTGTTGAAGTAAAATTTTCTGTGGGCTTACCAAACAATATTGATATTTTCCTTATTCGTGAAAAAGCTAGTACAATTTTTGTTGATAGTGCAAGAAGAGTATCAAAGAATCACATTTTGACAAACTAAAAATGGACGAAGATGATATGAATGATCTAATTCAAAAATGTGCTTTACTCAAGCATAAATTTCTGGGTGTCTTCGCTGCAAATAATTTTCCCCAAAAGTTGAAACCAAACAGCTTCCTAATTGTTAACGCAGCAACTGCAGAAAGTTTTGTTTCCCATTGGTTACTATTGTGCTAGAAAGAGGACCAAATGTTCTTTGTTGATCCTCTCTGACAGTCTATTTCGTAATACAAAGATTTCTACCAAAGACTAGTTTCTCTAGAAGAAAATGCGAATATTTATCAGTTACTGAAGGATCAGCCAATTCAAAGTAAAAACTCAAAACTTTGTGGACTTTTGTGTTTATATTGCTCATTATATTTTTAATTCACAAAAATTGGAAAACTGAAAGATGCTAAATTAATTCGCTCTGCTTTTCATATGATGTATTAACTTTCCTTGATTGCAATAAATTAATTTTTTTTCAAAATTTAATTTTTCTTCCTACACAAGGCGAACACTCAACAAATCAGTATCAATATTCAATTTTCCGTATCCACTAACAAAAATATCCATAATTTGACAAAAAGCACCAGAATGAGGTCCAGACAAAATGTTTTTAACTCTTCGGATAGTTTCACTATTAACACAATCAGTTTGAACTTGTTTCGATGGAGGACTGGCGTTGTAGATAGTCTTTTGAGCAACTACTGTCATCTTCGCAGAGGATTTTTGATTCATAATCAAATTCGTGATCGCTTTCCGTTTTCTTGAACAATTTTAGAAACACATAGATCCCCGTCCTTTCATACGTTTTCACTGTTGCTCTTATTAGGCGCTTATGAGTTTTCGAAATGTCGAAATAACAATCACCTCACCGATTTCTGTGTCTTTAGTGGAAGTGAAAGGCATGGCGCAATCAAATTTTATCATTTTCAAATAAAGTTTTGAGCACTCCAACTCAATGGCGCCGGCAAGCTTGGATTACACGTGTGTCATCAAACACTCAATTAATAACAAATGATTGGCGAATACAAACTCAAGTACGCCTACGGCGTACTTGAGTCTGATCATTACCATTTTTATGGCAAACATATGGTACAGGAATGTGATCTTTTGAACAATTTCACATGCATAAAGCGCTCATATAAACTAGGCAATTAGAAACAGATGCGAACTCAGATAATAAACTTACATGTTGAACACAATTTCAAAGGCATAAAGCACTCATATACACTAAAAATTAAAATCAGATGTGACCTCCGATAAGAAACTACACATTGAACTCAATATATATAACAAAAGTTATTTGAAAACAGATGTAACCCTAGATAACAATCTTTAATACGCGCAAGTTAAAATTTTGTGTGTATGTTGACTCAATATTAAAAACAGATGTGACCCCGTAGTTTACATGAAACTTTTGCAAAAGTTGTACACACAAACCCTGAGCTATAATTCGGCGGCATTCATATATGTGTTGAGTCAAATTGCAGTTTGTTTCCAGCAACAAATTCGAATCTGTTTAACTGAATTCTCCTGCACTTAACTTTTAAAATGTCGGTTAAAATTCTCGCAGAGACCGAGGCTTCTTGGGAAAGAACATTAGTTTATCAGACAGTTTATGAAAATTTTGTGGTTCTTATTCAACAACGAAAACAAAACGATGTGTGGCACGTTTACCATCACTGTCTTCTTCCGAAACTTCTTATAAATGCATTTGCTGCCCTACCCGATAAAATTGACTCATCCGAAAGCACCATTATTACTTCTGGTGGCCACCTACCAGCAAACGTGCTGCCAGCATTTCAAGATTGTAATATGGACACATTACCTGATGAAATAAAACGTATTTTCTACCGGTACGACTGTGACTGCGTACCTTTGTTTGAAAATCAACTCGGAGCTTATCAAGCTTGTGATGATCTGGGCAATTTGTGGGGGATCAAAACTTCACCGTCTTCACCAGACAGTGAGACACCTAGCCCATCACTCTTCACTGGAATTCACAACAACAACAACCCACCAAACAAATTCGATAACTTTGACGAGAACGTACTTTCCGGAACAACTTTCCAAACGCCAAAGCGAGAGGTTCTCAGCGACAGTTTTCAAACATCCACTTGTTCAGAGACTCCAAACGTTAGCGGTGAACCAATAAAGCGACGACCAGAAAATTCTTTGATGGACTTATTCGATTAAATTAACTTAAATAAAACTTGAAACATTACTTTTATCTAAAAACTGTTTCATTTTTGAGATGTTAAGTTGTGCGTGTAGGTGTGTTATACAAATTACGTGTTTTATGTTTCTCGAATTTATAATATAACATTTTTTGAAGACTGTTTTGTTTTTCAATCCAAAACACAGACAAAAGTATCATTCAAGTAAGTGATCAAGTTTGAACCTGTTCAGGGAAAATTTTCACTCTCCACTATGACGCAATCACACATATTAATTTCCTAGCAGGATTTCATGTACTACAACCACTATGGAGTGATTAGTTTTTGAGCTAAAATATCCAGATTAAGACTATCGAATCAATAAAAGTTGTAAACATCTGTTTGTTAAACCTTAAGTTTTTCGGAAATAACAATAATTTTATTTCGCAAAATGTGTACGTTTTTTGGCCCAAAAGAACTGTTAATATTATGCCAGCAGCTGTAGCAGCGTATGAACCCTGAAATTCATCCATATTTTGGAAAAAATTGTCAAAAAATTGTTAGATCTCACAGAAAAAAATCCAAAAATTGTACTTCAAAACCGAAATAGGCTGAGTTAAAAAAAGTTTTAAGATCCTCTAGCAGCACCTCCTAGCTTTGGACGCTCGTTCAAAAGGGTAAAAAAAGCAGGTTTGTTAAAAAAAAATTTTGAAAAAATTGAAAAAAATAGATTTTGATAGATGACCTCTGACCTTGACCCCAAAATTGAGGTCTTCAAAAAACACTTGGGATGAAACTGATGGTGCAGAGGTCCTCAGCACACTGTGTCCCACAAAACATCTCATCACGCTCGGCAAATTTAACTTAACCGTTACGGAGATAATTAGCGCCTAATTAACGGCTAATTAGCGACTAAATGACATAATTGCTAATTAATGAAAACAAGTTGGAATTTTTTTTACAGCAATGTCTTTGTGGGAAATTGCTGGATGTTTTTGGTCATAAGCACCATGGCCGAAAAATGGCTCCTTCACCAATTTCTAAAACATCAGGTCATCAATGTCACATTAACATCTGGCATTAATTAGCATATGAAGTCCCTAAGGAAAGATGTTAGATCGCGTTTTTTTTGCATTTTTGCACATTGTGGGCCCACGGCATCAACTTCTCTCATAACACCTGTCATCAAAAAAGGCTTCAGAAAAAAGACACAAGTTTCTGTCATGTAATTGTCATTTAATGACATTGATTTATGATGATTGACAGAAAAAAAAACTTTTTTTTTCTGTTTGTTTTAGAGCAATTTTTTTAGTGCAGTCCTATGTTTTTGGGCCCGGGGAGCAATTTTGCTCATCACACTTGACAGCGTAGGACAACTCTAACCACCCGTTATAGATGAGGTCTAAAATGACACTTTTTTGAAAGAATTAAAACAAAGTAACATGTTTTTCCGCTTTTTTATTTGCATTTTTTGAAGTAATCCACAAACAACAATACTCGGTATGACCCCTCTGAGTCTACTAGCACATCTTTTGAATTCGCAAAGTGTTTTAAATCTATTTTTGCGTTTAATTTTACTAAAATTTCGAAACTATTTTCCCGCCGATTCCAGTCAACCAGAGGCCGCTATTTTGAAATTCAAATTTGGCGCTCTATCTAGTGAATATCCCTTTTGTGTCCTAGCTGCAAATTAGGGATAATAAGAAAGCCGGGATAATAGTTTGAAGAAAAGACAAAATCTTTCGAGGTCGAGCTAAATTTATGGTTGAAGCGTGCGCCAATATTAGCCTATAGAAGTACGTTCAATTTGAATATCAAAATTTGCCGCCCTATTTCAGAACCATTTTCAAAACAATGTAAACATATATTCAGTCGTAACGAATGAAACTGAGTATTACACAGAACTGAGTTTTATTGCAGAGTAACGAACATTATTAAACAAACCGTTTATCCAACTTCATTTATTTACTTCTGATAACTGCTTTTGAAATAACTTATTCTTGCCGCTTCTGACCTTCAACGTTTAGTACACCGGGAAACAAATCGCGACATGAAACACGATTTCATCTCGATAAGTGCGGCTTACCACATTATCAATGCTCAGTTTGTGAGTTTTCAACTAGAAAAATGTCTCCTCTTGAAGAACATATGAGAACAGTTCACTCAAAGCTTACAAATTGTTGTCATTCTTGTTATCTTGGTTTTAACAGTTCTCACCTCTACGCACAACATGTGAGCTCTGTTCACTCGCTTCCCGTTTTTGGAGAAGAGTTCCAGCCTTTACAAATACCCTCACAGTGCGCATTCAATGGTCACCTTCAAACGTTTGTAATCGAAGCTGAAAACAATGACGAAAATTCGTTGTATTTTCAGACCTTTATGCAGTCCAAACGAGCACAAATAGAAGAAATTATTGAGCAAAAAATAAGCTCAGGACCCCAAAAATTTCAATTTTCCGCTGAACTATCATTCTTCAAACCAAAACACGACACTGATGAAGACGGCGAAAACTTAGTTGTATTTGCCAATTCACTATTGACCCCTGTAATTGCTGGAGGTATCTCAAACGACGACTTTGCCCTGATGGTGGAAAAAATGATGGCTGTTCTCTTTACTTTCGTGTCTTCAGGGAGTGGATGGCAATTAGACCGGGTGATTCGCTTACACCTCAACTTTGCCAAATACAGACCTTTTCGGGTATCGTCATTCATAGCTCTTCCTTATGAGTTCTCCACATGCCAAGCTGTTCTAAATATTCGAAACCACAATGACAATAATTGCTTTGTCTACTTTTATATAGCAGCCAGATGTCTAAAGGAAAATATTGGCATAAAAGTTGACGGTCAAAACGATACTTTCAGAGCGACAAATCCCGAAACTCATAAAGAACTGAAGTCGCTTTTCCCAGCGGGGAATTTTCAGATGCCAATGGGTCTTAGTAGTCTCAACAAGTTTGAGGAACTTAATTCGGCTCAAGTTAACGTGTTTGGTTACCACAAAAAGATCTATTTCCTATACGAATTTCAACAAAAAAGAGTTCAGAGGAGTTGGTTATTGATTTGCTGCTACTTTACGATTTAGATAAACATCACTATGTTCTTATCAAGGACATGTGCAAATTTTATTGCATTCTAATCACAGAAAAAAATCAAAAAATTGTACTTTAAAACCAAAATGATGTCATTAGTCTGAGTTAAGAAAAGTTTTAAGATCCTCTAGCAGCACCTCCTAGCTTTGGGCTCTCGTTCAAAAGGGTAAAAAAAGCAGGTTTGTTAAAAAAATTTTTGAAAAGAATTGAAAAAAATTTTTTTGATAGATGACTTCTCACCTTTGACCCCCAAATTGAGGTCTTCAAAAAACACTTGGGATGAAACTGATGGTGCAGAGGTCCTCAGCACACTGTGTCCTGCAAAACATCTCATCACGCTCGTCAAATTTAACTTAACCGTTACGGAGAAAATAAGCGCCTAATTAACGGCTAATTAGCGACTAAATAATATAATTGCTAATTAATGAAGAAAAATTAGAATTTTTTAACAGCAATGTCTTTATGGAACATGCTGGATGTTTTTGGTCCTAAGCATCATGGCTGAAAAATGGCTCCTTCACCAATTCCTAAAACATCTGGTCATCAATGTCACATTAACATCTGGCATTAATTAGCATATGAAGTATCCTAAGGAAAGATGTTTGATCGCGTTTTTTTTGCATTTTTTGCACATTGTGGGCCCACGGCATCAACTTCTCTCATAACACCTCTCATCGAAAAAGGCTTCAGAAGAAAGACAAATGTTTCTGTCATGTAATTGTCATTTAATGACATTGATTTATGATGATTGACAGAAAAAAAACTGTTTTTCTGTTTGTTTTAGAGCATTTTTTTAGTGCAGTCCTATAATTTTAGGCACGGGGAGCAGTTTTGCTCATCACACTTGACAGTTTAGGACAACTCTAACCACCCGTTATAGATGAAGTCAAAAATGACACTTTTTTGAAAGAGTTCAAATAACGTAACATGTTTTTCCGCTTTTTTAAATGCATTTTTTGAAGTAATCCACAAACAACAATACTCGGTATGACCCCTCTGAGGGTCTACTAGCACATCCTTTGAATTCGCAAAGTGTTTTAAAACTTTTTTTGCGTTTAATTTTACTAAAATTTTGAAAATATTTTCCCGCTGATTCCAGTCAACCAGAGGCAGCTTTTTTGAATTTCAAATTTGGCGCTCTATCTAGTGAATTTTCCTTTTCTGCCTTAGCTGCAAATTCGGGATAATAAGAAAGCCGGGATAATAGTTTGAAGAAAAGACAAAGTCTTTCGAGGTCGAGCTAAACTTGGAGTTGAAGCGCGCGCCAAAATTAGCCTATAGAAGTACGTTCAATTCGAATATCAAATTTGCCGCCCTATTTCAGTGCCATTTTTAAAACACTGTAAACATGTATTCAGTCGTAACGAATGAAACTGAGTATTACACAAAACTGAGTTTTATTGCAGAGTAACGAACTTTATTAAACAAACCGTTTACCCAACTTCTTTTATTTACTTCTGATAACTGCTTTTGAAATAACTTATTCTTGCCGCTTCTGCCCTTCAACGTTTAGTACACCGGGAAACAAATCGCGACATGAAACACGATTTCATCTCGATAAGTGCGGCTTACCACATTATCAATGCTCAGTTTGTGAGTTTTCAACTAGAAAAATGTCTCCTCTTGAAGAACATATGAGAACAGTTCACTCAAAGTTTACAAATTGTTGTCGTTCTTGTTATCTTGGTTTTAATAATTCTCACCTCTACGCACAACATATGAGCTCTGTTCACTCGCTTCCCGTTTTTGGAGAAGAGTTCCAGCCTTTACGAATACCCTCCCAGTGCGCATTCAATGGTCACCTTCAAACGTTTGTAATCGAAGCTGAAAACAATGACGAAAATTCGTTGGACTTGCAGACCTTTATGCAGTCCAAACGAGCACAAATAGAAGAAATTATTGAGCAAAAGTTAAGCTCAGGACCCCAGAAATTTAAATTTTCCGCTGAACTATCACTCTTCAAATCAAAAAACGAGACTGATGAAGACGACGAAAATTTAGTTGTATTTGCCAATTCACTAATGACCCCAGTAATTGCTGGAGGTATCTCAAACGACGACTTTGCCCTGATGGTGGAAAAAATGTTGGCTGTTCTCTTTACTTTCGTGTCTTCAGGGAGTGGATGGCTATTAGAACGGATGATTCGCTTACATCTCATTTTTGCGAAATACAGACCTATTCGGGGATCGTCATTCATAGCTCTTCATTATGAGTTATCCACATGCCAAGCTGTTCTAAATTTTCGAAACCACATTGACAATAATTGCTTTGTCTACTGTTATATAGCAGCCAGATGTCTGAAGGAAAATATTTGCATAAAAATGGACGGTCAAAACGATACTTTGAGAGCGACAAATCCCGAAACTTATAATGAACTGAAGTTGCTTTTCCCAGCGGGGAATTTTCAGATTCCAATGGGTCTTAGTAGTCTCAACAAATTTGAGAAACCTAATTCTGCTCAAATTAACGTGTTTGGTAACCACAAAAAAGATCTATTTCCTATACGAATTTCAACAAAAGGAGTTCAGAGGAGTTGGTTATTGATTTACTGCTACTTTACGATTCAGATAAACATCACAATGTTCTTATCAAGGACCTGTGCAAGTTTTATTGCATTCTACGGTCAGTGAGGTACTGTAGTTACCTGATTTTTTGCAGAAAATGTTTCTGGTTATGTTATGACGGTGTCACAGCTTTCGATGAACACGTTGAAAGGTGCAAAGATCATTCACGAGCCCTTGTTCGAATGCCTATCGAAAACAGCAATATCTACAAATTTAACAACTGGTCTGCCCTCTGGTTCGCCCCATTGGTAATTTACTTTGATTTTGAATCTTTCCTACGGCCAGTATCTACTTGTTCACATAGTGGAAACGTCTCCTCATCATCCACCATAGAGATTCATGAGCCCTGCGCGGTTTCGCTCTGACTGTTGTTGAGCATAACAACCCGAAGCCCAGGTATATTCACTTAGATAGCTCCGAAAATTGCATGAAGATGTTTGTTAAAGTGCTTCACAAGTTAGCAAATTATATTCACAAGCAGAAACAAAAACATCCGTATTTTCGTGGAGACAGATCAAAACTTGGAAAAACAGAAAGTGTTGCTTGTTGGATTTGTGAAACTGATTTTGAGAAAAATGACAAAAAAGACCTTGACCACTGCAACTACAGTGGCGAATTTCTCGGCTGGGCCCATCCGCAATGCAACAGACTACGGAGAACGTCCAAATTCATTCCCGTAATTGGGCACAACATACAAAACTACGATCTCCACCATATCTGTCTAGCATTGTAGGAAAGTGAGCCATCTGCAACAATAAGCGTAATACCAGCAACTGACGAGAGATATATCTCGATGCAATTAGGTGTTCAAGTGGACACGATGAAAAGGGATAGGCAACCTGTTCCAGTGCATGAGTTCCTAATGGTTGTTGACTCGTACAAGCTTTTTAACGCATCTCTAAAAAAATCACCGAAACTTTACCGCAATCTGAGCTCGGCATTTTGGAAGTAATGTTCAATGAAACCCCTAGTGACCACTTTGACCTGCTAAAGCAAAAAGGTTACTACCCATTTTCATACATGTCGAATTAGACAAATTTCTCGGAAGATATTTTGCCTCCATCAGAAGCATGGAAAAACTCACTAAATGGCAAAACAATTAAGCAAAACGAATGGAATCATGCAAACAGAATGTGGAATTTGCTTCCACAAGGTGTAAAACCATGCAGGATTATGGTGATGCCTATCTAAAATTAGATTGCGCTTTATTAGCTTGCTACTCTGAGATTTGTCGGAAAATTAGTTTCAAAACTTACAGGCTTGGTGTTGTGCAGTTCTTCACTGCCCCATACATGGCAAAAGATGCCGCAATTCGTATCACCAAAGCTGAAGTTCAGTTATTCACTATATGGGAACATCTGGACATGATACAGCCAGCGATACGCGGGGATATAACCTCTGTCTTCGAAAGTTGACATTTTAAAGCAAACAACCGCTACCTGCCTGGGATCAACTCCGAGGAAACGTCCACATTTGGGCTAATGGTGGACGCTAATAATTTATATGGCGCAGTTATGCAGGAGGAGATGCTACCCGTTGGTAATTTTTGTTTTGTTTTCGACATCTCGATAAACGAACTACTACACCACCCTGATAGCTCTTCAGTTGGGTATTTCTTTGAAGTCGATTTAGAATACCCAAGTGAAATACATGATCAACAGAAGGACTACCCATTGGCACCAGAAAAAAACACTAGTAAAGGACGACTGGCTAAGCGATTATCAGTTAGAGGTTAAACAGCATTACAATTTACCGGAAAATAAAGTTAACAAACTACTACAAACTATGTTTGACGAAAGCAAATATGTCCTACACTACAAACTACTGCAATTCAATGTTCGCCTGGGGTTGCGTATCAAAAGAGTACACAGAATTCTCAAATTCACACAATCAAAATGGCTTGAATCGTACATTACCTTAAACAGCGCCATGAGAAAAAAAGCAACTAACAGATTTGAACAGAACTACTACAAATTGATGAAGAACTCGGTATATGGGAAAAGAATTGAGTCAAAACGAAGACGACTGAAAGTAGACTTAACACGGGATGCCTAAAAAACTGCAAAACTTACATCAAAATTCGAGTTTGACAAATTTAAAATATTCGGCGAAAACATGGCGGCGATCTGTTCTCGACCAAAAGATATTAAATGGACAACACCAACTATTGTCGGGGCGACCATCTTGGATCTCTCAAAATTACGTATGTACGGGTTCCACTATGATGTTATGCGCCAAAATTTTCGGTGCTCACTCTTGTACTCTGATACCGACAGTCTATTGTATAAAGTTGAGACGACTGACCTCTATGCCGGCTTGGCAAAGAAGAAAGAAGTTTGTACAGATTTCGATTTTTGAAACTATCCCGACAATCATCCGCTCTACTCCGATGTTAACGACAGCAGAGTTCTCAAGTTCAAGGATGAGTTCGCTGGTGACTACATCTCGGAATTTATAGGCTTGAAGCCCAAAATGTATACAATAACTTCTAAAAGTAAGTATTAAATTACATATATATATATATATATATATATATATATATATATATATATATACTTTTATTCCCCGAGAACCGATCACTTTTTTTTCTTTGCATGTTGAAATAAGAATTCACCTGAGACTCGAGGTTGATCAGCTTTTGCTTTATTCAAGGTTGTAGAAAGCTGTCGGCGAAAAGGGGAAACAAAAGCTGCCCAGAAGTTGTTGACACAAGAGCTGTACAAGTCTACACTGGTTACGACAAAACCATATCGAGCAATAAGTAATAGAATAACGTCCTAAAACCATATTCTAAAGACAGTATCCGAAAACAAAGTGTCCCTCTCAGCGTACAACAATAAACGATACATTCTCGCTGATGGTTTGAGAACACTGCTATTTGGGCATTATTCTATAAGGAACAGTTCGCAATCTACAACAGAGAGTGATACTGATTCATATAGCTGGTTCGATAATGAGAAAGAGGACAGTGAAATAAGTTGGGATTACAAATCAGTCTCAGAAGAAAGTTTAAGTAGAATTTCCAATTGTAGAGACAATGACGCTAATGTCGACTGGGATTATCCGACACTTCCCAGCCCATTCCTCCTCCAGCAAAAAGAATGAGAAAACATTTAAGTGAACACATGAATCAAATGCTTGATATAGCAGAAAACTGGACACCACCGGACCCGGAAATGATTGTTGCTAGAGCTACTACTGAGGAGGAAGATAGTGATTCTGATGTTGTTGATTTCGATAGGAGCAGCAGTTCTGAAGATGATCATTTTCAGTGCTCATTCATTAACTTTGAATCAAGTAACGGCAGTGATTAAAATTCATAGCAAAACCCATCGCTTGAGCGTTTTGTTGCTTGCTTAATTAATTCAAACAAACTTACCTTAAATTCCACTTCTACGCAATTTTGTACGTGATTTTTGGTATTTTGGACTTAAAGTTCCAGAGCGTGTCTCAAAGTGTTCCGCATTTTGATTTTGTGAGGTACATTATTGTTTGTACGTGAATTTTGGTACAATTTAAGTTTCAGAACCTGTTTTCAAAGTGCTCCGCAGTTTGGATTTTGTGAAGTAATTAATTTCTTAAATATGTTTGGTTTACAGTTGGAAATACAAAATAATAAATTGTTGTTTGATCCGTTTTCACATAAATCAAGAGCTCGGTAAATAATCGTTTCAAATGCAGGTTTGATCACGGCAATTCTTCCTTCTCAATTTACATGTTCAATTCGAATGCAAGTTTAATCGCGGCAATTGCTCCTTCTCAGTTTACATGTAGATCAGAAGGGATATACCACTCCATATTATCCTCATGGGATATACCACTCCGTATTATCCTCATGGGATATACCACTCCATATTATCCTCATGCATTCTCTACCCTATTATCCTCATGGCAGGATAACCCCCCTCTCCCAATACAGCTATATATTACTACTTATTGTTTATCAGCCACAATTGTTACAGAATATGCGTTTTGTTTGTATATCTTTCCTTTGATCGAGAGTTCACGCTATGCCGCGGTGAGACAGTTCAATCTGACCGATGATTCCCATTACGAAAGTTTCTGTGGTAGATATTTCAATAAAAAGAGGATTTGTGGTATGTTTACTATTGGTTTAAATAGATTATGAACAGAAGTTCCAGATGTATTGCTTAGTTGAAAGATTGACAGTGTCCAACTAACACTTTTCAAAATTTGCTCTGAGATTGTTCTTCTTTGAATAATCTAATTTTTTAACAAAGAAATTTGCAATTTACTCGATTGTTTCGTCGTATGAAAGACTTATCTATCATAAGTGATATTTCGGGGTTTGACGATGGTTTCTCTCTTGGGAAGACAGTGTTTCGTTTTTGTCCGAATGTTCATCACTATAAACGTTTTCTTACTTCTTACAACCAGACATGCGTCAGTCACAATGTGGTGCTATACTAATGAGACTAAAGTACTAAAAACCACTTGAATCCACGGTCCGTCACATGAAAAAATCTTACTTCCGTCTGTTTTCGAAATCTAATTTTCCAGTTCACCTGTAGCTGTACATATTCTTTCAGAAATTGCAGATGCCCCAGCAATTAGATATTCGTAGATGGTTTTGAGTGACTGAAGATGATCAAGTTGAGGGCCAAGAAGTGTATCAATTGATATAATTTCCTTGGCAACGAGTTCTCACTTCCCGGGTCGAGGAATTTGGCCAAAATTATGTAAGATCAGCGGCAACTAGCGTTGACAAGTCGGAAAATTGACCGCAAATTTCTTACATAATTTTGCGTTGAATGCGTTGAACTTAAAGACAAAAATTCAACGCATTCAGCGGAAAATTATGTAAGAAATGGCCGTGAATTTTCGAACTTGTCAACGCTAGTTGCCGCTGATCTTACATATTTAGCGTTGAATTTAGCGTAGATCTTACATATTTAGCGTTGAATTTAGCGTAGATCTTACATATTTTTGCGTTGAATTTAGCGTTGATCTCACAAAAAATCAACGCGTAGAACACTGGGTATGGGACTCGAACCACTGACCACCTGTTTACTTGTCGCCTCTTCTACCATTGCGCCACCGTACCTTGTTTTCCTTAAGAGCCGCAATCCTTATAGGGCGTAGATCTTACATATTTTGCGTTGAATATGGCGTAGATCTTACATATTTTGCGTTGATTTTAGCGTAGACCTTACATATTTTGAATTGAATTTAGCGTAGAACTTGCATATATTTCGTTGAAATTAGCCTAGATCTTACATATTTTTCGTTGATTTTAGCCGAGATCTTACATAATTTCAACGTATTCAACCCATTTACCATGTGAGAAGTACTTGGAAAAATTTAAACTTTTTTTAAGTTTTGAAAAAAATTTGAATTCCTAAGATGGTCTGAAATGGTTTTTGCACCGTTAGAGAGCAAATGGTTATTTTTTGCTGACTTCATTTTTCTCAATTGTGCAGTATAGGGGTCGAAACAGTAAAAAAATCAGTTTTTCGAAAAAAGACTTGAAAAATTTGAAATCTTCAAATGGTCTGAATTGGATTTTGCACTATAAAAGAGCACTAAAAAAGATTTTTTCTGACTTCTTGTTACTCATCTTTGGAGTATAGGGTTCGAAATAGTGAAAAAATTAATTTTTCAAAAAAAAAACTTGAAAAAAATTTTGAAATCGTAAAATGGTCTGAAACGGATTTTGCACTATAAAAGAGCACTAAAAAGTGATTTTTATCACCTGTGCAGTGTAGGGTTGAAACAGTTAAAAATTTAACTCTTTGAAAAAAAAACTTGAAAAATTTGAAATCGTAAAATGGTCTCAATTGGATTTTGCACTATAAAAGAGCACTACAAAGTGGTCTTTGTGCTGACTTCGCTTCTCTCACCTGTGAAGTATAGGGGTCGAAACAGTGAAAAAAATTTTTTTGAAAAACTTTTGAAATCATAAAGTGGTCTGAAATGGAATTCAAAAAATTCAACTTTAATTTTGTAAGATCTAAGCCAAAATTCTACGCAAAATATGTAAGATTGGTGTTGAAAGCGTTGAATTTATGTAAGATCTACGCTAAATTCAACGCTAAATATGTAAGATCTATGCCAAAATTCAACGCTAAATATGTAAGATCTACGCCAAAAATCAACGCAAAATTATGTAAGATTGGCGTTGAATGCGTTGAATTTATGTAAGATCTACGCTCAAGCGTAGATCTTACATAAATTCAACGCATTCAACGCCAATCTTACATAATTTTGCGTTTTTTAGCGTTGACAGCTCGGCCCGGGTTCATTTTTTTCTCAATTTCTCCCATTTCAGGTGCAGGCTTCTAAAAGGCGTTCTATGCCAAATGGATAGCGTTTGCGTTCTGCCGACTGCGCCCCGTCGCTCCTCATCACAAAAGTTTTACGCGCAGAAATTTTACGTGACAACGGTCAGTTACACATAATTGATGCTCATTTCGCCCGTCAAGTACGCTTCACAACTATTAAAGAGTCAATTCTGGATGCCCCTTCTCACTTAAATTACAATTCTGAATTATAATAAGAACAACAGAAAAATTGTGAGACATAGGAGAAGAAAGACAAGGTGATTGTGCAGCTAAACAGAAGTTTGTAAATAGCATGAAATGTCAATGATGAACAATTATCATTTTGCAGCGTGGGTGAATATGCACTAGTAGTGAATATAGGGAGCGCTAGGATAGGGGGGGGGGGGGTTATCATGCCATGGGGAAAATAGGATATAGATTTGCATGGGGAAAATAGGGTATAGATTTGCATGGGGATAGTATGGTATAGATTTGCATGGGGATAATAGGGTATAGATTTGCATGGGGATAATATGGAATATAATTGCATGCGGATATAATGGTATATAATTGCATGCGGATATTATGTTCCATGCGGATAATGTGGCGGTAATTGTCTCGCCTTCTGACTTTCTTTTTCCCCTAACTTGACCGTCCGCTTATTGAACTTAGGCTAAAGAAACTTTCGTACAAATTGAACTGAATATAAAAATTGAATCAGGCCGCTCAAATTAAAGCAACACACCAAACCAAATCTGAACAATTCAATTTTGCACAAAGTATTTCTCAACACTATTCTGAGTTCAACACACTATGAAATTGAGTTTGTACATTGTCCCTTTCACTGTTCGCCGCTACTTTCTGTAGCTTCTAAATCAATGAATGAACAAAAACTTTGTTCCTCCTCTGAGCTGCTTCTATCAAAGTCATCAATTTGGTGATCAGAAATCTCCTCATCTCTTATTCCTCCCGCATTAATGAAACCAGGATCGGGCGGCGAATAGTGGCTGGCATTGTCCAGTAAAGGCTCAAGTTATTGCTGCAGTGTTTTCTCATTCTTTTCTCCGGGGGTGGTAGATATGTTGGAAAGTCCCAATCCACTTCAGTGTCACAAAAAACTTCACTTAAATTGTCATTACTCTCTGTACTAAAATTCCAACTTATCTGACTTTGGTCAGGATCAAACCATCCGTGCGAACTAAACGTTTCGCTTTGATTATCGCTCACGACAGAAAAGTGTTCATATGGGAGAATTCGCAACCCATCTCCGCAGATATATCTCTTATTATCGAATGCGGATAGAGATATTTTATTAGCTGTCACCGTTTTCAGGACATGATTTTCGGACGTTATTCTTGTGTTTACTGCTCTAACTGGTTACGATAATTGGAGAGTTTCTTTATATTATTCGTGGGTGAGAAGTTTTTGGGCTGCCCTGGTCACACCTTTAGCAGACAACTTGCGACAACCTAAACAAGGTAAACATGTTTTACAATAACCTTTTAAGTTTTGTTATGTAGTTTCCTCCGACGCACTTAACTTGCATTCAATTTACTGAGGGACGGGATTAAAAATTATTTATTATATGGACTCACTTTTTGATTTGATTGAACACATCTTGGGTTTGAGGCACACAAACTTGGATATAACTTTTTGAAAAACTTTTGAAAAACTTTTGGAAATCATAAAGTGGTCTGAAATGGAATTCAAAAAATTCAACCTTAATTTTGTAAGATCTAAGCCAAAATTCTACGCAAAATATGTAAGATTGGTGTTGAAAGCGTTGAATTTATGTAAGATCTACGCTAAATTCAACGCTATATATGTAAGATCTACGCCAAAATTCAACGCTAAATATGTAAGATCTATGCCAAATTTCAACGCAAAATATGTAAGATTGGCGTTGAATGCGTTGAATTTATGTAAGATCTACGCTATATTCAACGCTAAATATGTAAGATCTACGCCAAAATTCAACGCTAAATATGTAAGATCTACGCCAAAAATCAACGCAAAATTATGTAAGATTGGCATTGAATGCGTTGAATTTATGTAAGATCTACGCTCAAGCGTAGATCTTACATAAACTCAACGCATTCAACGCCAATCTTACATAAATTTGCGTTTTTTAGCGTTGACAGCTCGGCCCGGGTTCATTTTTTTCTCAAATTCTCCCATTTCAGGTGCAGGCTTCTAAAAGGCGTTCTATGCCAACTGGATAGCGTTTGCGTTCTGCCGACTGCGCCCCGTCGCTCCTCATCACAAAAGGTTTTACGCGCAGAAATTTTACGTGACAACGGTCAGTTACACATAATTGATGCTCATTTCGCCCGTCAAGTACGCTTCACAACTATTAAAGAGTCAATTCTGGATGCCCCTTCTCACTTAAATTACAATTCTGAATTATAATAAGAACAACAGAAAAATTGTGAGACATAGGAGAAGAAGGACAAGGTGATTGTGCAGCTAAACAGAAGTTTTTAAATAGCATGAAATGTCATTGATGAACAATTATCATTTTGCAGCCTGGGTGAATATGCACTAGTAGCGAAAATAGGGAGCACTAGGATAGGGGGGGGGGGTTATCATGCCATGGGGAAAATAGGATATAGATTTGCATGGGGATAATAGGGTATAGATTTGCATGGGGATAGTATGGTATAGATTTGCATGGGGATAATATTGTATAGATTTGCATGGGGATAATATGGAATATAACTGCATGCGGATAATATGGTATATAATTGCATGCGGATAATATGTTCCATGCGGATAATGTGGCGGTAATTGTCTCGCCTTCTGACTTTCTTTTTCCCCTAACTTGACCGTCCGCTTATTGAACTTAGGCTAAAGAAACTTTCGTACAATTTGAACTGAATATAAAAATTGAATCAGGCCGCTCAAATTAAAGCAACACACCAAACCAAATCTGAACAATCCAATTTTGCACAAAGTATTTCTCAACACTATTCTGAGTTCAACACACTATGAAATTGAGTTTGTACATTGTCCCTTTCACTGTTCGCCGCTACTTTCTGTAGCTTCTAAATCAATGAATGAACAAAAACTTTGTTCCTCCTCTGAGCTGCTTCTATCAACGTCAACAGTTTGGTCATCAGAAATCTCCTCATCTCTTATTCCTCCCGCATTAATGAAACCAGGATCGGGCGGCGAATAGTGGCTGGCATTGTCCAGTAAAGGCTCAAGTTATTGCTGCAGTGTTTTCTCATTCTTTTCTCCGGGGGTGGTAGATATGTTGGAAAGTCCCAATCCACTTCAGTGTCACAAAAAGTTTCACTTAAATTGTCATTACTCTCTGTACTAAAATTCCAACTTATCTGACTTTGGTCAGGATCAAAACATCCGTGCGAACTAGAGGTTTCGCTTTGATTATCGCTCACCACAGAAAAGTGTTCATATGGGAGCGTTCGCAACCCATCTCCGCAGATATATCTCTTATTATCGAATGCGGTTAGAGATATTTTATTAGCTGTCACCGTTTTCAGGACATGATTTTCGGACGTTATTCTTGTGTTTACTGCTCTAACTGGTTACGATGTTTGGAGAGTTTCTTTATATTATTCGTGGGTGAGAAGGTTTTGGGCTGCCCTGGTCACACCTTTAGCAGACAACTTGCGACAACCTAAACAAGGTAAACATGTTTTACAATAACCTTTTAAGTTTTGTTATGTTGTTTCCTCCGACGCACTTAACTTGCATTCAATTTACTGAGGGAAGGGATTTATTATATGGACTCACTTTTTGATTTGATTGAATACATCTTGGGTTTGAGGCACACAAACTCGGAAATATAGTCTCCACTGAATTTGTCCTTGAATTTAAGCACTTCAGACTTATTGTTGTTGTCATGAAGTGCGTGGTCTTCTGGATAGGATGAAAAATCGAATTCGTTTTTTACTTCCGCAGATTGGTTGGCTATATCCTGATACAGATTGTTTGATTCAATTCTATATATGAGGCTGTCTGTATCCGAGTACAATAGACGACATTGAAAGTTTTGTCGCATAACTTGAAAATGAAAGCGATACATATATTACTTAGACATGTCGAGCACAGTTGCACCCGCAATAGTCGGCGTATTCCACGTTATAATTTTCGGCTGGCTGCACATAGCGGCCATGTTCTCCCCAAATATTTTGAATCTCTCAAATTCGATTTTCGAAACAAGTTTTTCTGCTCTTTCCGCATTTCGTGTAATTTCCACCTTCGACTGTCGCCTTTTCGACTCAATTGTTTTGCCATATACAGATTATTCATGAGTTTATAATAATTCTGTTTGAATTTATTAGTTGCGTTTTTCCGCATATTGCTATTTAAGGTTATATACGGTTCGAGCCATCGTTCCTGATTGAATTGCAGCACGCGGTGAAGTTTCGTTATACGTAATCCAAGTTGCACATATAATTGGAGTTACTTATAATGGACCACGTAGTTCTTCTTGTCAAACAGTGTTTGTAGTAGTTTAGGGACCTTAGCTTCAGGAATATTGTACTGCTCTTTTAGGCTGCATTGGAAATCGCTTAGCCACTCGTCTTGTACAATTTCCTTTACAGGCGCTAGCGGATAATCCCTTTGGTTGTCGTGAAAGTCTGTAGGACACTCCAGATCCACTGCAACAAAGTAGCCGATGGCAGAATCCTGAGCCATATTCAAGATCTGGCTAATAGAAACTTCATTGGCAAATCTAAAGCTTCCGATCGGAAGCAGCTCTTTTTGCATCACACCCCCATACAAATTATTTGCGTCGAGGCACAACCCGAATGTGGAAGCCTTTTTTTGGGTTGAAGCCCGGTAAGATTTGATTGTTGGCTTTGAAGTACCTCGTTTCGAATACGGAAGTAATTCCGCTTCTTACTGACTGCTCAATCATGTGCAGATGCTCCGGTTCTGTCAAAAGTTCTACGCTTGCTTTTGTTATCCGTAAAGCTGCATCTTTTGCCATATTTGGCGCTGTGAAAAATTGCGCCACGTCCAACCTGTATGTCTGGAAACTGATTTCGCGACAGTATTCCGAACAGCAGGCCAGAAGGGCAACGTCCAGTTTCAAGTAGGAATCGTGGTAGTCCTGCATTGTCTTACAGTTTAGCAGCTGCCACAACTTCTTCGCTTTATCTAATTCGGACTCATTGATTGATATTTTTCCGTTTTCCACAGAATTTGTCCATTTGCTGAGAGCCAGTAGCTCCCTCTCCGCAAACTTTGACCGGTCACTCATATAGGAAAAAGGGTAATAACCTATCTGCTTCAGAAGTTGTCTGTCAGATGCAGGAATATGGGCAAACATAGATTCCTTTATACCGAACTCTGACTTTGGCAAAGACTCCACCAGCTTTTCGAGAGATCCGTTGAAGAGTTTGTAAGAATCAACGAAGCGTAGATCCTCGTAAACAGATACGACCTTCTTGTCAGCCCTCTCCACTTAATCAACTTGCACTCCCAGCATCATTGCTATGTATTTTTCGTCTGTTGCTGGAATGACGTTGATTGTTGTTGTTGGTTCGCACTTTTGCAGACTAGGACAAATATGATGGAGGTCATAGTTTTGGATGTTGTGTCCAATTACGGAAATAAAATTGGAATTCCGGCGTGCCCTGTTAAACTGTGGGTGAGCCCAACCCAGGAAGCCGCCGCTGTAATGGCAGTGGTCCAGATGTTTTTCTTCAGTTTCTGAGAATTTGTTCTCACAAATCCAACACTGTTTGCTCGCATCTGTATGAAATGATGATTGGTCACCACGGAAGAAGGGTTGTTTGCGCTTCTGTTCGTGTATATCCTTAGCAAGTTTATGAATCATTTGAACGAAATTTTGCATGCAGTTTTTAGAGCTGTCCAAATGAGTAAATTTGGGCTCGGGGTTGCCGTGCTCAATAACAGTCAATGCAAAGTCACATGGTTCGTGAACTTCAATTGGTCGCAATGAAGTTCTCTCTTCGCTTGGAGCACAGGAGGCCACTGGTTTGAGAAACGACTCGAAATCAAAATAGATGACTAAGGGAGCAAACCAAGTAGCTGACCAGTTAGTGACTTTGTATAAATTATTGTCTGATTTTGGCATGCGGATAACAGCTGGTGGATTATTACCGCAAACTTCAACAAGATCTTTAAATTGTTCAACATCTTTGTGACACAAGTAAAGAAAGTTCCGGCATAAGTGAAGAGTTGACCTGATTTTGATGTTTTTGATGAAGCAGAACAGCCTGCACAAATCTTTGATAAGAACGTAATGGTGTTTATCATTCTCATAAATAAGAAGCAAATCGAGGCTCAATTCGGAGGTTGTCCTTTCAGACACCCGCATTGGAAACAAATCTCGTTTTTCAAATCCAAAAACGTTAACCTCTACGTCGTTAAGTGTTTCAAACTTATCAATGTCATTGAAACCCATGGGCATTGTAAACTTACCAGCAGGCTGAATTGATGACATTTGATAGAACTCGGGTGATGCTAGCTTTAAAGAGTCGTTTCGTCCTTCTTCTCCCTCAAAATTGTTGCTCTTTAGATAGGAAGCTGCGACAAAGCTGTAAAGGAAACAGCTGTTGTCTGTATGGCTCCGTGTGTTGAGGAGAGAGTTGCATTTTGTAAATGTGGCGGTAAGTCGATATAGGAAGAGCCGCTGGCCGGTCTGTATTTGGCGAACTTAATATTGACGCGAAGAACTTTTTCAAGCAACCATCCACTTCCAGAAGGGGCAAAGGTGAACAACACCGCCAACTTTTTTTCCACCATTGATGAAAATCTGCATTGCTGCATACACAGGTGTCATCAGAGAGTTAGCAAAGATGGTTATAGCTCCTCGTCTTCATCAGGTTCACGAAAATGTTTGAGAAAATGAAGTTCTGCTGAGAATTGCGGACTTTTTGCGGGCCCGCTGATAATTTTTGATCAATCAGTTCCTGAATTCGCTCCTGTTTGAACTTCATGAACGCTTGGAGGTCTCTTGCAACCACCATTTCGTCATCCGTGGGTTCTATAGAGTAGGATTGTAGAATGCCATTAAAAGCTGACTGATCAGGGGGTTGAGTAGGTTGAAACTCAGCACCAAAGACTGGAATTGAATGAACTGACCTTGCATGTTCGGCATAGAGGTGCGAACTGTTGAATCCGAGGTGGCGAGACCGACAACAGTTTGTGAACCTTGAATGTTGAGTTCGCATGTGTTGCTCCAGTTCAGTCATTTTTCGAGATGTAATCTCACACAAAGAACAGTGATAAGTTGGTAATTTCATTTCGTCTGGATGAAATTTTGTTTCATGGCGAGTACGATTTCCTCTGGTGCTAAGCACAGAGTCACAATACCGACAAGCAAAAGTCATGACTATAGAATATAACAACTTGACTTGAATGTAACAACCTGAATTGAATTTAGGGCAGATTTGAATGATTCGGAAAACTATTATTGGACGTTATGGTAATTGCATTCGCTACGAAGAGTTTAACATGAAAAGCACTCTGTATAACAACAGTGTTTGGCGGGCGCCAAATTCAAATATTTGAATTCGTCAAATTTTATTGGTTGAAACTGGCAGGAAATTTTTGGTTCGATTTTTTGCTGAAAAAAAACGCAAAAAAGATGTAAAGCACTTTGCGATATAAAAACTATGTGCTATTAGACCCTCAGAGGGGTCATACCGAGTGTTGTTATTGTGAATCACTTAAAAAATGCATTTCAAAAAGCGGAGAAACATGTTACTTTCTTTTGAGTATTTTAAAAAAGTGCCATTTTAGGCCTCTTAAAAAAGTGGTGGTTAGAGTTGTCCTACACTCTCAAGTGAGATGAGCGAAATTGCTCCCCGGGCCCAAAAATATAGGACAGCACTAAAAAAAATTGCTCTAAAACAAAGAGAAAAAAAGTTTTTTTTTCTGTCAATCATCATAAATCAATGTCATTAAATGACAATTACATGACAGAAACATGTGTCTTTTTTCTGAAGCCTTTTTCGATGACAGGTGTTATGAGAGAAATTGATGCCGTGGGCCCACTATGCGTAAAAAAGCAAAGAAACGCGATCTAACATCTTTTTTTAGGGTACTTCATATGCTAATTAATGCCAGATGTTAATGTGACATTGATGGCCAGATGTTTTGGAAATCGGTGAAGGAGCCATTTTTCGGCCATGATGCTTATGACCAAAAACATCCAGCATGTTCCCACAAAGACATTGCTGTAAAAAAAATTCCAACTTTTTTTTCATGAATTAGCAATTATGTTAATTAGACGCTAATTATCTCCGTAACGGTTAAGTATAATTTGACGAGCGTGATGAGATCTTTTGTGCGACACAGTGTGCTGAGGACCTCTGCACCATCAGTTTCATCCCAAGTGTTTTTTGAAGTCCTCATTTTTGGGGTCAAAGGTCAGAGGTCATCTATAAAAAAAATTTTTTTTTCAATTTTTTTCAAAATTTTTGTTACAAACCTGCTTTTTTACCCTGTTGAACGAAAGCCCAAAGCTATGAGGTGCTGTTGGAGGACGTTTAAACTTTTTTCAACAGAGCCTAATGAAATCATTTGGGTTTTAAAGTGCTTTTTTCCGAAATTTATCTCTGACGAATTACATTTCTGACAACTTTTCCAAATTGTGAATTGGTTTCAGAATTCATATGCTGCTACTGTTTTGGCATAATGTCAACAAGTCATATGAGCCAAAAAGCGCACACATTTTGCGAAAAAGAAATTGTGTTAATTCCATATAACTTTAGACTTAACAAACAGATGATCAGAAATTTTATTGATTCGGAAGTCTAATTGTGGATTATTACCACAAAAAGTAAGCACTTCATAGTGATTGCAGTACATTAATGCCTGCTAGGAAAATAATATCCGTGATTGCGTCATAGGTGAAAGTGAAAATCTTCCCTGAACAAGTCCGAACATGATCACTTACTTGAATTATTTTTTTGTCTAAGTTTTGAATAGAAACACAAAACGGGCATAAAAAAGTTGTATTGCAATTTCAAGAAATAGAAACGAATTATCTAGTATAACACACACACGCACAAACTAACATCTTAAAATTGAAACAGTTTTTATATGAAAGTAAAGTTTCAAGTTTTAATTAAGCAAATTTAATCGAATAAGTTCATCAAAGAATTTTTTGGTGCACCGCTAACGTTTGGAGTCTCTGAACACGTGGGTGTTTGGAAACTGTCGCTCAGAGCCTCTCGCTTTGGCGTTTGAAAAGTTGTTCCGGACAAAACGTTCTCGTCAAAGCTATTGAAATTGTTTGGAGGGTTGTTGGTGTTGTGAATTCCAGCAAAGAGAGATGAGCTGGGTGCCGGCGTAGCAGTTGGACTTGGGTCAATTGCCGGTGTTGTGGGTAGACTAGATAGTGTCGATTCACCGTCTGGTGAATCAGGTGATGAACTGATTCCCCACAAGTTGGCCAAATCATCACAAGTTTGATATGCTCCGAGTTGATTTTCAAACAATGTACGCACTCGCAGTCGTACCGTTAGAGAATTCGTTTGGTTTCTTCAGGTAATGTGTCAATATTACAATCTTGAAATACTCTCAGCACGTTAGCAGGTAGGTGGCCACCAGAAGTATTAATAGTGCTTTTGGATGGGTCGGTTTTTTCGGCCAGGGCGGCAATTGCATTTATAAGAAGCTTTGGAAGAAGACAGTGATGGTATGTGTTCCAGACATTGTCTTGTTTACGTTGTTGGATGAGAACAACAAAGTTCTCATGAACTGTTCGATAAACCAGAGTTCTTTCCCATGAGGCCTCGGACTCTGCAAGAATTTTGACCGACACTTTAAAAATTAAGTGTAAAAGAATTCAGTAAAACAGATTCGAATTTGTTGCTGGAAACAAACTGCAATTTGACTCAACACATATATGAATGCCGCCAAATTTTAGCTTAGGGTTTCTGTGTACAACCTTTTAAATAGTTTCACGTAAGCTAGGGGGTCACATCTGTTTTTAATTTTGAGCCAAGATACACAGAAAATTTTAACTTGAGCGTACCAAAGATTGTTATCTAGGTTTACAACTGTTTTCAATTAACTGTTGTTATATATTGTGTTCAATGTGTGGTTTCTTATCTGAGGTCACATCTGCTTTTAATTTCTGGTTTATATTATTGCTTAATGACTTTGAAATTGCGTTAAACCTGTAAGTTTATTATCTGAGGTCGCATCTGTTTCTAATTTCTAGTGTATATGAGTGCTTTATGCCTTTGAAATTGTGTTCAACATGTATATTTATTATCTGAGGTCGCATCTATTTCTAATTTCCTAGTTTATATGAGCGCTTTTTGCATGTGAAGGTAGTTAAAAGATCACATTCCTGTACCATATGTTTGCCGTAAAAATTGTAGTGAACGGACTCAAGTACGCCGTAGGCGTACTTGAGACTGTATTCGCCAATCGTTTGTTTTTAATTGAGTGTTTGATGACACACGTGTAATCCAAGCTTGCCGCCGCCCCTGAGTTGGAGCGTTCACAATACTTGTCAAGTGAAATTATATCAAGTTGCGCCATGCTTTTCACTTCCACTGAAGACACAGATTTCGGCGATTGTTATTTCGACATTTCGAAAACTGATAAACGTTTGATCAGAACAACCGTGAAAACGTATGAAAGGGCGGGGACCTATGTGTTTCTAAAATTGTTCAAGAAAGCGGAGAGCGATTACGAATTTCAGCAGAGAGTTTCCACTAACTGTTCAAGAATTTGAGAACTTGATTGAAAAGTCAGCAGACATACGCTCTCAGTTCACCTTAGAGGAACCAACAAAACCACCTCCAGCAAAAAAGCACGATTCCAACAAAAGTCAGAAGAAATTTCGAAGACCAACACCAGCAACAAAAATGGTTGAGGCGATGTACGAGCGCTCACCACACTACTTTAAACAATTTCAAAAACAGTTCAAGTTTCAGATTGTCAAAGAGAAACCTACCCTTTCTAACACAAACGTTTATGCAGTGTGTGCCTATTTTGATTCTGAGTTTTGTGGTTTAGTAACTAACCATTATCACGTTTTGCTTGATACAACAACTTTCGAAAAGGAAAGTTTGAAACAAAACCAGAATTTTCCTGTGCCTTGTGTTTTTACAACCTTCAAAATTTTATTTTAGACTGCAACAACTTTTGAGACTAATGGAGAAATTTTTACAAAGCTCAAATTGGCGATTGAATTCAACAGCTCCGCAGATAAAGTTGACTCACAGACAGTACGCAAACAGCTGCCAGCTTTTGCCTGCCACAATAATGTGAAAAACAGCAATGCAAAACAAGTGAACATGAATCAAAAACCCTGTGCGAAGATGCCAGTAGTTGCCCAAAAGACGATCTACAACGCCCGTCCTCCATCGAAATAAGTTCAAACTGATTTTTTTAAAAGTGAAAAAGAGTTGAAAACATTTTGTCTGGTCCTCATTCTAGTGCTTTTTGTCAAATTATAGATATTTTTGTTAGTGGATACGGGAAACTGAAAATTGATACTGATTTATTGAGTGTTCGCCTTGTGTATGAAGAAAAAAAATTGAAGAGAAAAATAATTTATTGCAATCAAGGAACGGTTAATACAGCATATGAAAAGCAAAGCGAATTAGTCGAGCATCACTCAGCTGTACAATTTTTTGTAGAGTTAAAAATATAATGAGCAAAATAAATACAAAAAAGTCCCTAAAGTTTTGAGTTTTTACTTTGAATTGGCTGATCTTTCAATAACTGATAAATTTTTGCATTTTCTTCTCGAGAAATTATTCTTTGGTAGACATCTTTGTACGACGAATTAGACTGTCCGAGAGGATCAGCAAAGCAAAATTGATCCTCCTCCTCTTTCTGGCACAATAGTAATCAATGGGTACCAAAATTTGCTGCAGTTGCTGCGTTAACAATTAGGAAACTGTTTGGTTTCAGCTTTTGGGGAAAATTGTTTGCAGCAAAGACACCCAGAAATTTATGCTTGAGTAAAGCACATCTTTGAATTAGATCATTGATATCATCTTCGTCCATTTTTAGTTTGTCAAAATGTGATTCTTTGATACTCTTCTTGCACTATCAACGAAAATTGTACTAGCTTTTTCACCAATAAGGAAAATTTCGAAATTGTTTGTAAGGCCACAGAAAATTTTAATTCAACAGATATTGAACAGTTTGTCAATTCAGGGTGAATAAAGTCATGAGATGCTTGTTGGGTACTGGTCAAATCAAAAACCATTATGAAATGGTTTGGGTAATCTGTCAAACAAAGAAAAGACGTTTGTCATCAACTGTAGATATTGGATTATCTGCCACAGGCAAACCGTTTCGATACACATAAATCTGCTCTAGGTTGAATTTTTGGAAATGAAATGGGTTTTGCCGGTTGTTACCCAGAAAAGCTTCATTTTTATTTAAGCAGATCACCAGTCGGCGGATTGGTTCTCTCGCAAATATGTCTTCTTGTTTCCAACTGTGTAGACCCGTTGAAGCCAGAAAGATTTTTTTGAGGCTTTCAAGGTAAGGATAGGGTGCGCGACTACTCAATAATGTTTTTTCAATGGCGGAAACAACAGTGTTTATTAAAGGTCATCTTCCGCCCATGCAAATTAGCTTCGACAATTTATACTTTTTACTGTTTCACAGCATCCTCAGACATTATAACAAAATCATCAATTGAGCGTCTGAATGCAATTCGAAGTGTCACACCACTTAGCAGATGTCTGTCTCAAGTAAAAAAATCTAAAGCAATTTTGCCATAGAATGTGCATTCAGCTGATTGTCTCACCAAAATTTTTCTTCTGTTGACTTCTGCAGTTGATAGCGTTCCCGGGTTTTCCTCGTCAGAATAGCCCTGACAGGCCAGCCATGCATTTTTTGCATCTTTATTATGTGAGAACTCGGTCTCAATGAAACTTTTGTGCGAATATTTTCCGTTCGCGTTTGAAATTTTCAGTCCATTAGAAGACACTGTACAATCAGAGAATAGTGAATGTAACACATTATTGCAAAAGTAGGGAGAATCTGTTTTTGTAAAACAATTTTGTCATTTAACTTCGAGAAAAATTTTTTGTAAATCAGTGAAGTTGCTTGTCACCAGCGACTTCAAATTCTAACTTCATTTGGGCTGTAGATTGGACCCAATTTTTGACAAAAACTCCCATCAAAAGTCACCAGTAGTAAGGGCTTTTCAAATAAATCCAATGAGCTGTGAGTTGCTTCTGATGGTAACAAATTTGCGATCTTTCACTTTAGCAAAAAAATCCGACCGACTTCTTTTTGGTGCTCTATGCGTTGAAATGGCTTTTCTGCGTTTCTTGCCTACTTTCATTGACTTGCTTCGTATCGATTTCCTCCGACGCCAAGTAAATCGTTGAGATCCTCCTGTTTGTTTTTTAACAGTTTTTGAAATTGTGTTCTTAATTGCTTGTTTAGGAGATTTTTTGTTGCCCACTATATCCAGAATGTCTTGTACACGTTGTTTCAGGAGCTCTTTCCCGATACGTTTGGCAGTTGGCAAAATGAAGCGACGTGCTAGGGGCAGGGCAACACTTCCAATTCCTGCAGTTAAAGCGCCAAAACTACTTCCTCTTTGTCGATAATGTCCTGGGAAATGAGGCAAAGACTTCGCTTGATTAGCATAGTAAGAATCCATTTTATTGGGAAAACTTTTTGAATTGTAGTGTTAGAATCACTTATCCAGTTCCCAAAAACGGAACTAATTGACCTGTTTCCGTCCGCAGTTCAATTGAAATTGATTGAATTGTGTTGGTCAAAAGTTTCTTGTAGTCTAAATTTGTAAAAACGATTCGATGAGTTCAAGCTCACTTACACTACCGTTTTTCAGACGTTGTTTCGAATCAATGACTCTCAAAAGAGGCGCCTTAGTGTCACCGACGTATTGGTATTCAATTATGTTTGTATAGATGAAGATAAGATGCTTTCCAGCACAAAGGTCAGCTGGAAATTCCTCATAATATGCTTTTGTCTCATCACTTTTCATAAGCCTGTTTTCATTTGGGTTCATTTTGTACCCAATATGAATTCCGTTACCGTCAGGAATACCTTCAAAGCCAATGATGCTACGGATTTCTTCACTGGGAATCGTAATTCCCTCATATTTCCCTAGCAAAAATTCGTATTCTCCAGAGCTCTTAACTTCTCTGAAAGAAAAGTGTGGTAATCCAACTGTGCGCTTAATTGTGGTAAGAAGTTGCGCAACCGTATCAATTATTCCTGGCATAAAAGCTAGTTTTTGTCCGCTATAAAGTCTAGAAATAACATTGGCTCCAGAAGACGTCTTTTGGGAATCTTCATAGTCTTTTAAGTTGTACACAGCCACTCGCCAATCACCTGAAAATTGAATTTTGTCATTAAAAAATTTCCGAAATGATGCAAGTGTGTTTGAATCAAGTATTTCCAGTGAAGCGGATGAAACAACGTGAACTGTAAACTCGTCTTCAAACCGGTTATTCGACATTTTCAACGGGAGGGAGCCTGACAAGTTGTAATTCTGGTTGATATAATTTTCCTTGAATTGGTTCGTTGTTACCGTGGACCAAGAAGTATGTTGGTGGGTTTAATGTAGGCATTCCCGTTATTTCAAAGACTTCGTTTGTGAATGATTGCTTGTAACTTTTCCGGAAAGCTTTGTCCTTTCTAACTATTCTCACAAAATCCCCAACAAAAAACTTGGGCTTCTGAGTTGTGCTTGTTTACGTGATCAATGACACTAAACGCGGTACATCCTTTTTTGTAACTTTATTTGGGGCACGTTTGGTTACCCGATTTACTTTTGAATTGATTGTTTTCACAAATTGGTCTAATTGGTCAATGTAAGAATATGTCCACTTTTCTTCGAGGTACCGATGAATTATTTTTTTTAGTGACCTAATGTTCCTCTCTGCAAACGCGATTTTTTTTCGCTGAAAGTACTGTATAAATGAAATCCACTCTTGTTGAACAATTGTTTGAAAGCTCCAAGAAACTCTTTACCGTCGTCAACCCACACTTTTTCAGGCTGCTTAATTTTGATCATCTTTTGGAAAGCTTCAGCTGTTTCCGTCGCATACTTTGTTTTCAAGGGTTCCACACCTAAATATCTTGATAGACAGTCAACTGCTACCAAGAGATATTTTATGTTACGGTTATATTTTGCTAGTTTGTCAGCGTGCGCCAAATCTATTGACCAAATTTCATTAATGTCTTTTACAAAAACTTTAAGCCTGGGAAAATTTAATCGAACTGAACGGTACTTTGTGAAAGACGGTTTTGTTTCCAAATAGGACTGCACTTTGGCTAATGGTAGCTTGCTCTGAATATGTAAGCGTTTTGTGCTTCCATAGGAGGCTGGTCCTTTTAAATAAAGTTGTTCCAAACGTTTTACTTCAGGAGAAGAAAGACCATTTCTTTTGACTGGTCTCTTTTTTGTCTGTCGTTTCGTCACTTGTTTCTTCGTAATCTCTTTTTGGGTTGATTTGGATCCACTACTGCGGGTTTTTTCTCGGCTTGGCTAGAATTCTTGTTCACTTTCCGACGAGTTTTTCCAAGATTTGCTTGGCATAAGTGTTTGCAACTAAATGTGGTGATATATCCTGTGCAGTCAAAATTTTTCAATACTTTTTACTGTCAATTTTGTTTATGGTTTGCTGCAAATCATACAGAAAAGTAGAAACTTTAACGCCCAGTGGTTCTTTAGTGATATGAAGTACATCGTTTCCTCTAATGGAAATGACGTCAGATTGCATAATGTGTTCGAGTAAGATTTCAGATCGCCTAATTTTGTTTTTCTCCATTGGTTCAAATTCAGACATTATAGACTCAAACTGAGAAATTTTTTGTTTCTTTAATATTGGTTCTATCTCACTGTCTTCGCTGACTGGTTCTGATATTTCTTCCTTAGTAGCATCCTTGTTTTCGTAAACACTGCTCATAGTTTCAACAGGCTTTTCTTCTTTTTGTGGTTTTTCAGACTGATTTCTTTGAAAAAGTGGTAGTTTAGCTGCCTTTTGTTCATAAATGGGGTTTTCCAAAATTTTGTTTTTTACAGGTTGATGTGACAAAAACATTCGTTTTGGAATTAAAATGAATTCTGTATGCATTAATCTTTTGTCAAGTAACTATATCAGGAAAATCCAACAATTCTCACCAACCCTGTTTCTTTTGCTAAAAGTTTTCCCTTTTGTTTCAAACTTGATTGACTAGATAGTAGTGTTTTGAATGATTTTTCGTAACATTCTAATTTGGTTTTATTAACTGGAACGTTTCCATTGACAATACTGAGTAAGCACTCGCAAAGGAATTGAATGAACTTATTTGGAGCTGTTTTCATTATTTTTTCTACTTTTGAGTCCGCTGTATCTAGCATCCGTCGCAGCATACATAGTTCTTTCTCTCTCATCGTTTAAATTGATGATATCAGCTTTAGCTGATGGAAGATAGAAAATTGATGGACCTGGAGGAACAAAATTTGAACAGTAACGTAGGACGTCAGATGTTTTGGGATCTAAGTCGATTAAAAAATGACAAAACTGCTTCCTGATTGCTAATTCATAACTTTCCTTCAAAAATTGTGTGTTATTCAGTTGTCGGCCAATAAAATTAATTTGCTGTGTGTCTCGTGGTGATTTGAACAAAGTTATATGTGTTGTATTCAAATCAATTGTTCTAGACCATTTGCTCTGTTGAAACAAGTTGTGTTTAACATATTTTACACTAATGTTTCTATGTCGCCCCGCAGTTGCTAACTTAGAAAACTCTTTGTCGTTAAAAATTTCTTCACATGAATCGTCAAAAACCAGCAGACAGTTTTCTAACTCTGAAAAGTGTTCAAAACCAGAAAACTGTTTGAATTCTATGTTCAGTTTCTTCTTTAATGGCTGATAATTTGGCTGATCATGCTGATAAAAATAAAAGATTTTTTGAAACTCTGGGGAGAAAGTGCCATGTAGTAACATTTTGAAAATTAGACCAGTTTTTCCGCAACACGATGGCCCGCAAACAGCCATGAACAACCTGTTTAGGAAGAGCGTACCCAACTGTGCACGAGAGTAGAGAAAACCAAAATGTTGATTCTTCGCAATCAAGTTTGAAAAAGACTAGTTTGATCAGAGAAACAGTTATGAGAAATATTATTATAAAAATTTGTGTAAAATATACCACTTCTGATTGAGGTAATCTTGAATTACAGAACCTCCAAAACCATCTTTCTTGGTGCTCGGGGTCGAAAAACAAGGCGCTTATGCCTCCGCCTGAATCTAACTGGTCATCCCTTTGACTCATTTCAAAATCTATTTGTGAAAACTGAATTGCAAATTAATTTTATTACAAAACTATTCAGCGATATATATTTCATACATCACATATTCAGAGTCTTTGTCATCATTTCTGTAAGTGATTGTATAAATTGCATTTATTGAGTCTACTTTATCTCTGAAAACAATGGTTTCTACATCGTTTTTTTTCACCCGCTGCTTGATTTCTATGGAAAGACTCTCATCGTCCAGAGACATCAGAACTGGTACTGCACGCTTGGGCATAGGTAAAGGGGTTAGTTTCAGTCTTTGCATTTTCTCTTGTATAGACATGATACAATTGAAACTATTCCACGAGAGAAAGATATTTCTTAAAAGCTTCCATTTCAGCGCCACCACACACAATCTGCTGTTTTCTCAGAATTGTTTGTCCACGAGAGTCAATTCTTTTTTCCTTGACTAGTCTTAGAGTCAATTGATTGTCGGGCGCTATGCAACTGTAGACTGTCAAACTTGGAGATAAACTCACTTGAAGCAGTGATGGACTTGTCTTCACTGGACGTCGATTCATTCATCAACCAGTGATAGAACAACAGGGTTTTCTTCCTCGCCCAATGCCGGCTCTTCTGTCTCTTTGGGCAACTCAGTGCATGTAGGTTGCAAACAGGAGTTTCTCGATATAACTTCGAATGTTCAACTTTTGGACAAGACAATGTCTCTAAATTTATTACGTTTTTCTGAAGTAGTCCCGTGAGAGTATTTGTTTTCTCTTTGCCCTTGGCGTAAAATACCGCTAATGGAAATCGAAGAATAATGCTGTCTATGATTTGTTGTAAATAGCAGTAAGGATAATCTCCCGTTTCCCAGAGAAGACCGTGCAAAAACTTAGAAACCCACTGGTAAGACTTTTGATCACTTGAAGAGAGCGTTCTGTATGAATTGGGAGGTAGAAAACAAATTATGTCGATAAAGTTCTCAGTAGCAATAGCAAGTTCTTTAACTATGAAGCCAGATTTTTTCCAAAAACCTTCAAAGTCGAGAACAACCACTCGTGATTTCAGCATTCCAACATACTGAACAATCGTCCTTTGAATGTTTTCACGCAAAGACAAAATGCAAGGCCGGTCACGTGACCAATATACTCGTTTGTGACTAGACAAGGTAAAACCTATGAGTAACCCGGTCCTTTTTCGCTTAACTCATAAACGAAGCCCGCAGCGTCATGAAGAATAGCATGCAATCTCAAAATTTTGAAAGATTTGAAATATTTGTCCAGCGACGCATTATCAATACCAATTATTCCCCCATAGGGACGCAGTTTAAGAGCAATTTCAAGATCAATGTTGGGATCCAAATGCAAACAAGTTGCTAGAAAGTACACAAATCTTCTTCCATAATCAGGATAATTTTCTTTCAAAAATAAGTTGTTTTCGTGAATACTTTTTATGTCTACCGTCGCAATCGTTGAAGCCATTCCCTTCCCCAAAGTTTGAATTTGTTTTTTCCTTACATGCCTCCCCAATTGTCTTGTGCTCGCGCTTGTTTTCTCACTCTTCCCCTATATTGTTTCCGTAGAATTTACATGTAAAAACATTAACTTTTGTGACCATGCAAATAATCCATACCCTATAATCCCATGGCTAAGGATCATTCCATATTATCACCATGCAAATCTATACCTTATTATCCCCATGCAAATCTATATCCTATTATCCCCATGCAAATATATACCCTATTGTCTCCATGCAAATCTATACCCTATTATCCCATGGCAAAGGATCATTCCATATTATCCCCATGCAAATCTATACCCCATTATCCCCATGGAAATCTATACCCTATTATCCCCATACAAATCTATACCCTATTATCCCCATGCAAATCTATACCCTATTATCCCGATGAAAATATATACCCTATTATCCCCATGCAATCTATACCATATTATCCGCGTGCAATTATATACCCTATTATCCGCATGCAATTCTATACCCTATTATCCCCATGCAAATGTATACCCTATTATCCCCATGCAAATCTATACCCTATTATCCCCATGCAATTATATACCCTATTATCCCCATGCAAATCTATACCCTATTATCCCCATGCAAATCTATACCCTATTATCCCCATGCAAATCTATACCCTATTATCCCCATGCAAATCTATACCCTATTATCCCCATGCAAATCTATACCCTATTATCCCCATGCAAATCTATACCCTATTATCCCCATGCAATTATATACCCTATTATCCCCATGCAAATCTATACCCTATTATCCCCATGCAAATCTATACCCTATTATCCCCATGCAAATCTATACCCTATTATCCCCATGCAAATCTATACCCTATTATCCCCATGCAAATCTATACCCTATTATCCCCATGCAAATCTATACCCTATTATCCCCATGCAAATCTATACCCTATTATCCCCATGCAAATCTATACCCTATTATCCCCATGCAAATCTATACCCTATTATCCCCATGCAAATCTATACCCTATTATCCCCATGCAAATCTATACCCTATTATCCCCATGCAAATCTATACCCTATTATCCCCATGCAAATCTATACCTTATTATCCCCATGCAAATCTATACCTTATTATCCCCATGCAAATCTATACCTTATTATCCCCATGCAAATCTATACCCTATTATCCCCATGCAAATCTATACCCTATTATCCCCATGCAAATCTATACCCTATTATCCCCATGCAAATCTATACCCTATTATCCCCATGCAAATCTATACCCTATTATCCCCATGCAAATCTATACCTTATTATCCCCATGCAAATCTATACCTTATTATCCCATGCAAATCTATACCCTATTATCCCCTTGCAAATCTATACCCTATTATCCCCATGCAAATCTATACCCTATTATCCCCATGCAAATCTATACCCTATTATCCCCATGCAAATCTATACCTTATTATCCCCATGCAAATCTATACCTTATTATCCCATGCAAATCTATACCCTATTATCCCCATGCAAATCTATACCCTATTATCCCCATGCAAATCTATACCCTATTATCCCCGTGGCATGATAACCCCCCCTTTTCCTAGTGCTCCCTATATTTACTACTTGCACTAGATATTCGGCTGATTTGCTCTGCTAATATTTGAAAAAGATTTAACATCAAATAAAGCTGCTCATTTTGTACCTTTTAGGTGCTTTACTGGGCTGAGAATTTTAGAAATAGTATTCTAGAAACGGAGGCATACAGATCCAAAACTAAAAGCAAATCTGGACATATTGATCAAAATTAAACTTTCCAAGAAAGAAGAGAACGTTTATTGTACGTACAGTTAGCACGAAACACAGAGAGAACCGACAAATCGATCAATTTGCAAAATTTATGCCTGACTCCATATAAAGCTGAAACGCACTGAACTTTCTATTTTCTTTCGGAACCCATTTCTTTCGGGCCCAGTAAACTCCTTTAAAAATGCTAAGATGCGAGGTTGAACTGGTGGGAGAGAAAAAAATAAACTTTCAAAAACAAAGGATTGAAAGCTCGGAGTGCCAATTCCCTCTAGTCAATTGCACGCGAGGAATTCTAGAAAAAAATTAAAAAGCAGTGTCATTTGAGAAATTTTAAGTGTAGCTCAATAAACTCAATGGATGAAAGAGCGTTTTTTGCTGATGCTTGAGTTAGTTGGCAAAAAAATAGATGGTCATGCTTTTGTGCTGAAAATAGTCTCTAAGAGTTTTTATGTTTTCAGCATTGAATTTGGAGATCGAAGCTTATCCGGGGTCAAACAGGAACGAGACGTGGAGAGGTTTCCTGGTAGAGGCGTCTATTAGAAAATATAAGCTACAGATGTAAGTCTTAGCAAATGTTCAAAACATGGCCAAAATGCACACTTTGCGGCCTCAAGTGTGTCTGCGTGTGTGTGTGTGTGTGTGTGTGTGTGTGTGTGTGTGTGTGTGTGTGTGTGTGTGTGTGTGTGTGTGTGTGTGTGTGTGTGTGGGGGGGGGGGGTATTAAACGCGAACTTTTTTGAGTCCTAAAAATGTAATCACCAAATAATTGTTTTCTGGGATGCCTCATAAACAAAAACACATAGTCATTATAGTCATAGTCATAGACATAGTCAAACATACTCAGAGTCTTTTTTCATTATGCTAAAAATTTTTGCCCAATTAAATTACTCCATATAACCTGCTGAAATTTAAAGGTTGCCGAAAGAAGATCTAACTTGAATTTTTGAAGCTTGGCGAATTCATTGGTTGTAGAAGAACAAAAACGAAAACAAGTTTCATGATGTACTTTACTGCCAATCTGGATCCCTTTCCCGTTATACAGAAGAAACTTTATTTAAATCAGAACCAGCTTTTTCACATAAAAAATTAAACTGACACCTGCTTATTTCATTTGTCATAAGTGCTCAGGTAACTTATAAATAATGCAAAAAATTAAATGTATATTGACCATAAAAAAAGCAAAACTCGGCAAGGTTTTATTCTAAAGAACGCTAATTTACGAAGCAGAAGTTTCTGCAATTAAAAAGAAGAGCATAAAAGGCTTCAAAATTTTTTTTTGAATTTTCGAGGGATCCAGGAAATAAAGAACACAGTCAGATTTCTTGGATGCACAATTGATTCGCGTTGAACAAATCTTTGTGTACCCCAATAAGCAATTTTGATGTTATTTTTGAGTTCTATGCAGTAAAATAACGCAAAATTTTCAAACAGTTGGTTTAAGATACATCCATTCACACTCTCACACATACAAATACACACACACACACACACACACACACACACACACACACACACACACACCACAAAGCACAAACCACAAAGGCACAACCATAAACACGTTCTTGCAAACACACGCATACACACATCCAAACAAATAGACACGTCTTCACACAAACCATTAGCGAACAACCACAAACAAAAACACACTCAATCAAACCACAAGCCAACGCACACACAAACATATAACTTACCCTTTCTGCACACACACACACAAAAATTATACATATATATATATATATATATATATATATATATATATATATAAGTAGTATGCTCATCTGCTATATGACTGGAGGGGGGGTCCCCCCCCTGCAAAGAACTTTACCACCGAAAAACTGATTTCTTGTTCCGAAAAGATATTTCTACAGGAAATATAGCAAGTTTCGATACCTATTATAGACTTTAGGATTTTGTAAGTTCATGTTATTTGGAATATGGGAATACAATTTTGGGAAACTGGATTTATTCTTGTCGCGGGCATATTTTGGGATAAATTGAACTTTTATTAGATTTTGAAAATGGGGAATTGTTTAAACTTGTCAAGTTTTGTTTACGGCGGGGAATTTCATGAGGAATTAAATCAAAGAGTGGTTGCCTCTTGGAAACTGTATTTCAAAACAAAAATAATTGGGCATGCGGTGTTTTTATGGATTTTGAAATTATTTTGCATTGGTTTGGAAAAGCGGTCCAATTAAGATAAAAGTAAATGTATGCCGGCAAATGCTGTCTGGAGCTTTAAATTTGGTTATGAAAATGAATCAGGAGCCTCTGTGTAGGATTTCAGTGGTTTGTTGATAAATGTTTGGAATACAGCCCTTTCTGTCTGGGAGTGCTAGTTAATCGTGAAAACTCAAATTTGGGGCCGAATAAAGACACAATTCTCCTTCTACACTGAACCAACTGTTGGCTGCAATGTAATTTTACCAAACCCTAAAGTTTCTGATTGAAATGAATAAGTATAAATGTAAAAGTTGTGATCTCAATTTTGGAACTGACGAAGAAAAGTATAATCACTTTGTAAAACATCATATTAATCGCTATATAAAATACTGTCATAGATTTCAAAAACCCCTTTTTTTGTTTCCCAGTTCTCAAAGCATACTTATCACAAAAAACACGTCAACCCTTTATATAGTTATCCGACCCTAGTTTCTGGTAAAATATTTGATCAAATTTGTCCATTTTGCAATCAAGCTTTTTTTTACAAGAAAGAGTTCAAAGATCATTTGAAATACAGTTGTGCTTGTAAGGCCAGAGGGATATTCTATCGGAAGACTGGGCAACTTTTCTAAAGTAAGTTTTCTTTCAGCGTTTTGAACAAAAGACTATTGGTAAAATTTTTCTTTGCATATCTTTTCACTTTCCGTTCTATAAAAGAAGTACTTATTAATAATACAAAGGAAGTATATTACAATTAATCAGTGTCAGAATCATCAATATAGGCACGGGTTTGTTTAACTGAAATAACTGGAGATTCTTCGGTCTCAGATAGAGTTTCTAGTACCTGTTCAGAGTTTCTACAAACGAGACTTTTGCTTTCATTGAATAGGTTTCTGTTTACATTAGCTGTTTTCTTTCTTCGTTTGCTTATATTTGCTAAAGTAGCACTGTCACTGCTGCTGGTAGATTAATCGGGGCTTTCCTCAGCTTCGTTGAGAATGAAGGGGTTACTGATTTCATGATTAGAGTCATCGCTTTGATCAGATAGGTTCGAAAGGTCGGCAACATCATTTAACTCCTCATTCGAATACGACGGTTGATGAAAGCCGGGATCAGGTGTTTCCCAACCCGATGCTTCACCACCTTCGGGAAGTTCGAACACATTATAGGGTTCATTCAATTCCGTATCCCAGTCAGTTTCGACGCACATTTTTTTCGTAATGTACTCGTCCCTCAACGAAAAGTGTCCAAATGGTAGTGTAGTTTTTCGGTCCGAGCTGATATATCTCTTGTCATCATATGCGCTTAGCGCAATTTTGTTGACACAAACAGTTTGTAATTGATGTTTTTCGGTGTTGAATTTAATGTTTTCCACTCTCACTAGATCACCGGTTTCTAATGTTTTTTTGAACATCTCATGGTTCAATGTGGCTTGAGCGAATTTTTCGGTTCCTTTCGCAGACATTTTTGTTTGCCCGTTAGCGACGAGAATAGAATACAGTTTTGGTTTAAGAGCGCAAAACTCCTGTTTTGGCGTTCCCGCAAGTTCATCTTTGAACTTTAAAACAACTTTTTCGTTCGATCTATCATAGAGTGTGTGATCTGTTGGAAAATTTGAGAGGTCAAAATGGTTTTTGAGCGCCAAATTTTTTTCCAGGTCTTTATAGAAATTGGGGGTTTTCACCTTGTAAATGAAGGAGTCTGTATCTGAATACAGCAGTACACAGTCGGTTTGTTTTTCATTACATTGTAGTGGAACTCCGGCATGAAGAGCTTCGAAAGGTCCAAAATGCTAGCACCCACAATTGTTGGCTTGTTCCAGAGGATAGACTGCTTTTTCTTAGTTATCAGAGTCAAGTTTTCGTCTATGATTTTAATTAATGAAATATTACCTTCGGATGTTGCTTTCAGAAGTTCCTCTTCCGTTCTGATGAATGAAACTGACACTCGGTTTCGCAAACTTTCACAAAATTTTCCAAAGGTCGAATTCGAGATTAGCTTATAGAAATCCTGATCAAACTTGGTGGATGCTTACTGTCGTTTTTGCGTGTTGAGTGCAATGTAACTTGAAAGCCACTTCGATTTTCGGAATTTTACAACTTGATGGACCTTGGTAGTTTTGATGCCGTTGTTAACGTAGAATTTCAGGTTACGATAGTGAACCACATATTTTCTCTTGGGGTGGAAGGTCTGTCTCAGCTTATTGGTTTTTGAGGCAGTCAATTCAAGGGCGTTTTTCAAAGAAGTTTGAAAGTCACTCAATTCTAGGGGATCGATTGGTTCTTTGTCTAGTACAAGTAGATAGTCTGCATGTTTATCATGTAGTTCGTCGGGGTACTCCAAATCCACTTCAACCATGAAACCAATATCCCCCTCATCTTCTGTTTGTAATATTTCGTCCAATGAAATGTCGTCCACGAGCTCAAAGTCCTTGAGTGGCAATGGGTAGTGGAGCATGATGCCACCGTAAAGGTTGTTTGCATCAATGTTGATTGATGATGAAACATCTTTCGACTCGTCAAATTCCGGCAACATGGTGTTATTGGCAACTTCCTGTCGTGAGCTAAAGACAGAGGACAACCCTCCACGCATCATCCTCTCTGTCATGTCAAGTATCCGTCGATCAGTCAGTAGCTCAAGTTCTGGTTCACAAACTTTTAGGCAGGCACTTCCTGAAAGGTTTGAGGCTGTATAGAATTGGGAACAGTCCAATCCGTATGTATTATAACATACGGATCGTAGCTCCTCAAACCAGCAAGCTAACTGGAGAATATCTCCTGTAAAGTAAAGTTCAAGGAACTGTTTGAGGCTTTCACAGTTGAAAACTTTGAACACATTATTCAACTGAATGAGTTCTTCATTGGTAACGTCGATTTGGTTGTCTTTTAGACTGTTCTTCCAGTTCTTTAGACTTGGAAGAGACAGATCACGTAGCTTTGTGAATGAGTCCACATATGAGTATGGAAAGTTTCCTTTTTTCTTCAACAGTTTTCGCTGCTCGTCTGTATAGCCCCGATAGAAGTGGTCTAGGAGAGAAAATTTTGTGTCGGTTAAACTTTGTACCAGTTTATCTAAGCTACAAGGCATGAACTTGAAGCTTTCGATAAAACGATGGTACTCGTACACTGCAACTTCGTCACGCTTCCGTTTTCGCGTTTCGATAAAAACGCCAAAATTGAGTGCAATAAACTTCTCATCATTGGTTGGTATGACTTCAATTTTTGTCGACTGTGAAGCTGAGTGTAAGGCATGCACAATATGATGTAAATCATAATTCATCATATTGTGAGCAATCACTGGTGTGTAATTTACCGTTCTTCGCTTTAGATTACACTCACTATGTGCATACCCGATGAATTGTCCGTTGAAGTGGCAGTGGTCTAATACCTTTTCGGCATCATTGTTGAAATCAACATTACAAATCCAACACTTTGACCACGTGTCTCTTGGAGGTGCTGTCCCAAGAAAACATGGGAATTTCCGCTTTTGACGATAGAAATGTTTTGCAAGTTTCTCTATTTTTGTAACAAAGCGTTCCATACAATCGGGACCAGTATATATATCAAAATGCAGGTGCTCAGGGTTATTGCGCTCAACAACAATCATGCAGTAACTGCACGGGAGATGTTGTTCTAATGCAGAACTGCTTGAAATAGTTGGGTTGCTTCTTACCGTTGCAACTGGCACAACCAAAGATTCCAGATCCAGGTACACTACAAAAGGTGAAAACCACCTTGCCGCATAGTTCTCAAACTTGACATTTTTATCGCCTGTGGGCATGGTTGTTTGTACTGAGTCGTTTTCCAGACAAAATTTTTGATGAGAATTGAGTAGCTGTGCTGAGGAACATACATGAAAACATTTCCGACACAGCTCGCTTCTATCACGATACTCCCTTCCTTTGATTTTCGCGACAAGTTTCATCAAGTTGATATTGAGTACGTAGTGGTAGGTCTGTTCGTTTTGAAGGAGCAACAAGTCCAGAACAAACGGAAATGGTTTTCCTTTTGACAACCTCAGGGGTAGTAGATGGTTCTTGTCGTACCTTAAGCAGAGTTTTTTTTAACTTTTTTTTACTTTTTACAGGGAAGAGGATTATCAAAATTTTTTTTGTTATTAGATAACTGAAATTCGTCATAATTTTTTTTTCTTTGAAAGGTTATTTTTTTATTATGCAAAATTGATGTAATTTAAAAATCTTATTACCTGAACACATTAACTTGCACTTCATTGAGATCCTCGAACTTTGTTATGTCATGGAGACTCATTGGCATTTCAAAGTACCCTTTCGACATCTTGGCTGACGGGTTCTCTCTGCTGTATGTAAGAACATTTGTCCTGGGCCTGAAGCACGGTGCTGGCGGCTCCAGTTTTTCTTTTTTATAAACAATGTGGTATCCAGCTGTGTAGCAATATAGAAAGCAGTTGTCATCGCTTCCATTGTGTATGTTCAGCAAATTCGAATCCCTTCTCAACGGATGGCCTTCATGAAACAGTATGTAACTGCTACCCCGCACTGCAACGCATTTAACCAGTTTCAGGGTTACCTTGTCTATAGAGAGCAGCTGCCATCCACTTCCGTAGCTTGAGAAGATTACGAGCTTTGACACAATGTTGTCAATGAGAGATTCGTAGCTTGCATCTGAAATCCTTGAATGATACACCGTCACTGTTTCTGTGTTGAAGTACACGCTCACTTTTTCAACTTCTTCATCTAAGGGCTTCTGAAGCGTCATTTCAACGTTAATTTGAAGTTTTTGGGGAAATTTGTGTGTGTTTTTGGATAATTCTTGTCACTTCATCACGCTTTCTGAACATATATTCCATTATGTCCAAATCTTTCTCCCCCGGTTGAAACTCATAGTAGTTTACACCACCGCTGATTGAACTGACAGTGGGCCTTGACGAGTCAACGTCATCTTCTTCCATGTCCAATATTGGCACGCCATGTTCGTTGTTAACGTGTTCCACATAGTCCAGTTTCGTTTGAAAACCTACACGACAAGTGTAACACACTTTCAAAATAGGCTGCTGGTGAGAAATATGGGAATGCTTGCGCAGCGTAGGCAAGCTTCGTACTTTCTAAGAGCAATGAAAACAGCTAAACGTTGGTACATCCGGAAATATGTTATGAATGTTCTTCAGGTGTTTATTAAGAGAACGTCGACCGCAGAGTTGTGTTGAACAGTGGGGGCATTTTATCGCCATGTTGACGCAATTTTATCTTGAAAGCGTTTTTAAGCTTGCAAAAGTTTCAACAAATGAATTTAAGGAAAATTTAAAAATTGGTAAAGCTTGGAATAGATTCAAGGAAGGAATGGTTGAAAGAAATTCCAAAATGTTTGCAGTGTCTACTAGTCAAAAATTTTTCAAATAAATATCAGAGGAGGTTTGAGAAAAAAGCAATGTAATTGTTTTAAGTGCTGAAGGAAAGATTTTGAGAGTTTATTTCAGTTAAAGCTTGAAGAATTTATCAACTTGAAAGAATGAAACTAAGTGAGAAAATAAAATAATTGAGCGCGGGGTTTGACAAACTTTCTATGGAATTTCATGCACGCCCAGCTCAAAAATTCAGGATAAGGTAATTGAAGTTCAGAATTTAGAAAATTAACATTTGCCTCGTGCAAATTTTATCGTGTACAACTATGAACCTGTACTTGCTGTTTTGTAAATATACACTTACCAAAGTTCACAGGTGAAATTCTTATCAGTCTTACTTTGTATAGATATTTAGGTATTCAACAAATCCACATTTACCCAGTTTTGTGAATTTCTTATCAAACTCTGATTTTATGGCTGAAACATTTGTAGAGTAGAATTCTTTTCTAGATAGTATTACTTGCATTAAGCGCTATAATTCAAAGATAGGTTGGGGAAAGTCTAAAGGAATTCATTCAAGATCTAACCTTGCACGCCCAAGTTAACAATGTTTGTTTAATTTCAATGTATTCAGGGGCCCATTTTTAGACCTGAGTGTCAACCTACCTCAAAACTTGTTAAAACAGAACAAGTTACTGATATGTGACTACAGACAAGGAGCGTGAATTGAATGAACTTTTGTTTCCCCAGACCAATCTCAGCTGAGTAAAAGAAGAAACATGGTCTCTTTATGAAAACTGTCGTGATACGGTTCTAAATCTGAGAACAAAAAGAATATTGGTTCAAGATTAGATCTCTTTGTTCGTTATGAAAAAATTTTTGCTTTGCTTTTCAAAAACTGTCCAACTATCATCTATGAACAGTTACCTGTTAGCTCAGAATGAGAAATCCAAAATCGTATATCCAGGTTTCGAGATAAGTTGAAAAAAAGTCCTAAAATTATACAATTCTTATAAAATTTTGTTAAAAATTTGAAGATAACTTTAAAAAAACTAAAGAGTGTAATAATTTTTTTCAGGAACTAGCAGCCTGGATAATTACATCCCTAATATGCACAAGAAAATCCAGAGTAACTATGAGAAAAAAAATTGAAAAAAAACAAATTTGGTAAGTTATTAGTTCTTCAGTTTTCAGCTTTGATCTCTTAGTACATTATGAACAAAAGTTTGCTTTTATTCTCAGAAACTGGTCAAGAATCATCCATAAACAGTTACCTGACAGCCTTGAATGAAAAATCCAAAATCGTATATCCAGATTTTGAGATAAGTTGATAAAAATTCAAAAATTTTGCAATTTTTGAAAAATTTGTGTTGAAAATTGAAGATAACTCCAAAAAATATGATGATTACAATTCTTTTTCGTCAGAAACTAACAGCATGATCAATTTTGTGCATTCTCTGTCAACAATTTTTATCACTTCTGGTTGAAAAATTTGAAAGAAAAATCAAATTTTCAAGGTTTTGCACCATATACCGTTATCAGACTAAAAAAACTTTTTCAGAAATTTGCATTTTTTTTTGTTCAAAAGCTGACTTGGCAAACTAGCCACCACAATGCCAGAAAAGAAACCGCAAAGAACTGAGAAATTCTGAAGCTACATTTAATTTAATTTGCAACATTTTGAAAATTAAATTGGGAGGGTAAACAGAAAATTTTATACAAATTTTTGGTTTTCTTTGCGGTTGAATTAAGATCTTTTTTTCCTGATCTGTTCTGGAACTCTTATATAATCCGGTTCTCAGCTGCATAAAAACAACTCGACGTTTAACGAATCAACCATTTTTCTCTAATGAAGAAAATGTTTTAAATAACGGTTTTTTAAAGAATGAAAGCTCAATCAATTTAGTTTTACAACAGAAAAAAATCGGCTTGAAAAGACTGAACGAGAATTTGTTTACAAGTTTTTTTAATTATTGTTGTATTATTTGATTGGAGCAATATTAAAGTTAATCAGAGTTTAAGAGTTTATGAAAAGCTCTCTCGCACTGGTTAAGTGTCTTCTCTTTCTTGGAGCTTTCAGTACACGTTGGGTTTCTCTGTTTAGTGGAGTTGTAGTGGAGTCAGGTTCTGGTGTTGATTCTCCCCCTTCTGATTGCTTGTTTTCTACTGGTGTCTCAAAGTTTGTCCCGGAGAGGTTGTCCAGAAGAGCACTTGCACTTCGCTGATCGCTGATTTGTTTTTCCCACAATTTCGAGAAAAGTGACGGACTGCTCTCAAATGACGATACTCTGGGACTAGGATCTCTCACCGGCGTTGTACATGGTGTTGGCTGAGAAGGTGATTCGGGTGATCGTGCTAGTCCCCAGAGATCAGCCAAACTGTCGCAAGCTTCTACTACACCGAGTTGATTTTCGAAGAATGGTACCATATCGCAATCATATTTATAGAATACTTTTTTCAGATTCTCCGGTAGATCAACAATATTATATGAGGAGAGATTGTCTGGGACTTTAGATGGAGGAATAATGCCTCTAGAAGTGAAAATTGCGCCGCTATGTGTGTCTGTTGGTTGTCTTTCAGGTAACTTGGCCATGAAGTTGACAAATATTTTCGGGAGCAGGCAATGGTTGAGGGTGTTCCATTCATCTTTCTCGTTGTATTGCTTCTGCTGGACAACCACTAAGAAATTCTCGTGGTGTGTTTGATAGACCAAAGTTCGTTCCCAAGAATTTTCTTCTTCTGTGAGGATATAATAAGACATTATTTTCTTGTTTTTGGTAGGGTACTTTTTAAAGTTGAAAAGTAAAACAGCAAGTACGATTTTATGTAATTTCTTGGCGTTACAAATATTGAGAAATAAAAGAAACAATTAAGTGTACAAAATTCAAACCAAATGACAAATTTTCTCTGTGCATGTATGTGCAATTGTTGATTTTAAATTATTTCTATACTGTTGAAGAACTTCAGGAAAATATAGGTTTCATTTATTAGCTCCACTCCCAAATATAATCTGCTGACACACCCCCCAGGTTACTCTACCTTATAATAAAGTTTTATTTATTGAACAAACGTAAAACTAGTTGTTTGCTGAAAATACAGAGATACATGTGTCTGACCCATGGTAGTTTGCAGTTACTGTGTCTGTTAGCTAACCGTTTAGCTAAACGTACAGCTATCATGTAGGTTAACGTTTTATTTTACACGCTATGCTTATCAGATGAAGAATATTGTTTTAAGTTTATGCATTTGTGTGTGTGTGTGTGTGTGTGTGTTTGTGTTCAAATCAATCTCGCTGTTTGTTGTAGATACTGTAAGGATACATGTGTTTGACACATGGCAGTTTGCAATTAATATATCTGTTAGCTAACCGTGTAGCTAAACATACAACTACCATGTAGGTAAACGTTGTATTTTACACGTTTTTCTTATCAGTTGAAGATTTCTAATTTTAGCTCACACATTTCTGTAAGTGTGTTTAAATTTGATTTCCATAGAAATTCATTGCTATTTCATTTTCAATTGAAAACAGTTTGACACAAAAAATTTGGGCAAAGAATTGTACAATGCCATTTACAGCTGAGAAAGACGCCGAGTTTGGTGACGCTCATTTTGACGTTTCCAAAAGTGAAAAACGTTTGATCAGAGCATCGATTAAGTCTTATGAAAAACCTGGAAGTTACGTTTTTTGAAAATTATTCAAAAAAGCTGAACATGAAAATGAATTTCAACAAAGAATAAAACTAACACTTGAAGAGTTTGAAAAGCTGATGAAAAAATCTCCAAAGAAGTGTGCCATTGCTAACAATTCTAATGATACTGATATAACAGCAAAGGCAGCAAGAGCAAAGAAACCAAAGTTGAAACAAAAAGACGACGAGCACGAAATATCTGAATAAAAGAATCGTTTGACAATATGGTGGAAGCTATGTATGAGCGCTCACCTGCTTACTTTAAACAATTTCAAAAGAATTTCAGGTTTTTCGTCTCTGAAGAGAAACCATCTTCAATGTTTGCTAAGAATTACGCTGTATGCATGCATTTTGAAAACGACTATTGTGAAGTGTTACCCTCTAACCATTATCATGTGTTGTTTGATGTGTCTGACGTTTCTACGGAAATAATGAAACGAAATAAACTTTATGCAGTTCCTTGTTTGTACACAACTTTCAAAACTTTTTTTCAAACGGGACCACAGTGGAAACAAATGGAGAGATTTTAGAAAAACTAAAACTAGCTGTGGAATACAACGGTTCTGCACCGCCGACAAAAGGAGAAGCAAGTGCAATTCAGAAGCGTTTACCAAATTTGAGCAATGTCCCGAGCAAAAATCACCGCCAAAATGGAATTGCTGCTTACAAATGTCGGGGTAATGTTGAGAAAACATCAAATCAGCAAATACAAACTGACTGGTTATCAACTGAAACTCTAAAGAGATTTGAAAACATTTTGTATGGTCCTCATGCAGGTGCTTTTGTCAAATAATGGATATTTTTATGAGTGGCTATGGAAAATTAAATATTGACACTGATGTTTTGTGTGTACGCTTAGTTTTTGAAGAAAAATTAACAGTTTTGAAAAAAAATTTATTTCATCAAATCTTGATAGTAATGTTAGAGCATCATATGAAGCGCAAAACTTATCAAATCAACATTACTCATCTTTACAATTTCTTTTTCACCAAAAAGATAATGAGCAATATAAATGCAAAACAAACCACACGTTTTTGAGTTTGGTTTTTGAATAGGCTGGTTTCTTAGCAATTCATACACAGTTCGAATATCAACAGCAGAGGAAATATATCTATTGTGTATATGTTTATATGATGTTAGATTTTGTCCCAACGGATCCGCAAAAACATATTCTCCATATTTTCGACAAATAAGTGTCCAATGTGTTCCAATTGACTGAGAAGTTGATACATTCACTATAATGAATTTGTTGTGAGATAGATTAACAGGGAAATTGTCAGCTGCGAAGACACCCACGAACTTGTACTTTAAAAGCTTACATCCTTGAACGAAGTTGTTTATTTGGTTTTCATCCATCAATTTGAAACTCTTCGGGCAGAATCGATAAAAATTGTGCTTGCATTTTCACCAATTATAAAAATTTCAATATTACTGGGCAAGGCGGCTGAAAACTTAAGTTCAATTGATATTGAACAATTAGTAAGTTCAGGGTGAATAAAGTCATGAGACGCCTGCTGGGTGCTGGTGAGATTAAACACCATAATAAAATGGTTGGGGTATTCAGACAAACTTATTCCATGTTCATTGTCAATATAGGCTAAATCTGACATTGTGTTGAAGTACAAACGTTTTACGTCAGCTGTTTTAATTGGGCTATCAGCAACGGGGAGTCCATTTCGGTAAATACAAATTTGCTCCAGATTAAATTTACGAAAGTGAAAGGGATTGAGTTGTTTGCTTCCTAAGAAAGCTTCATTTGTTAGGACAAATGGCAAGACGTCGAATGGGCTCCCTGCTAAATACATCTTCCTGTTTCCAACTTTGTAAACCAATGGAAGCCAGAAATGTTTTTTTTATAGTTTCCAAGTAAGGATAGGACGCTGGGCTTGATAGTAAAGTTTTTTCAATTGCAGAGACCACGTCATCGTTGAGCGTCATTTTTCTCACATACAAATTAGCTTCACTTTGTATGATTTCCCAGCTTCACTTTGTATGATTTTCCAGCATCGTCAGAAATTATAACAAAATCATCTATTGATCGTCGAAACGAAATTCGCAGAGTGACTCCACTCAAAAGATGACGATCGCATGTAAAAAAATCTACTGCCACTTTTCCATAAAAAGTACATTCAGCAGATTGTCTAACCAAAGCTTTTCGTCTGTTAACTTCAGCTGTTGCTATCGCTCCAGGATTATCCTCGTACGAATAACCTTGGCAAGCCAACCAAGTAGCTTTTGCGTCTTTGTTGTGAGAAAATTCGGTTTCAATGAAACTTTTGTGAGCATAATTTCCATTCGCATTTGAAATTTTTAATCCGTTGGCTGATACTGTACAGTCAGAAAAGAGTGAATGTAAAACATTATTACAAAAGTAAGGAGCGTCTGTTTTAGTTACATCTGCCGCAGCTCCAGCATCATATCTTAAATCAGCTTCAGATGCCTGAACTATCTTGCATTTGATTTCAAGGAAAATTTTTCGCAGATCAATAAAATTATTTCTGTCTCAGGCCACCGCAAACTCAAGCATGGGTCCGTTAGGACTGTAAACTGGTCCTACTTTTTGACAAAAGCTGCCATCAAAAGTTACAAGAAGCGCTGGTTTTTCAAATAAATCCAAGGAACTATGTGTTGCCTCTGTTGATAACATATTACCGATCATCTTCATCTTTGGCAAAGAAATCCGACCGACTTCTCTTTAGCTGTTTGTGTTTTGAAATGACTACCTTTCTTTTTTGCTACCTTTTCTCGCTTTTGAACCTTAGCGTTTAGATCGTCTACGATTCATTCGTCTTTGTCTCATTCGCAGTGCCAATGAACCTCCTGTTTGCTTTTTGACTGTATTTGATATCGTGTTTTTCAGCGCTTGTTTTGGAGATTTTTTTTACTGACGACGTCCATTAACTCTGGTACGCTCTGTAACAGAAGTTCTTTTCCAACACGTTTTGCTGCTGGTATAATAAATTTTCTTGCAAGAGGTAGAGCGATTCTTCCAATACCACTTGCCAAAGCTCCAAAGCCGCTACCTCTTTGCCTATAATGCCCCGAAAAATAAGGCAATGCAGATGCTTGATTGGTGTAGTAAGATTCCATTGCTTTTACTTTTGTTAATTTTTTGAACTGTAACGTCAGAATGACTTTACCGGTCCCTGAAAAGGGGACTAATTGACCTGTTTCGGTGTGTTGGTTCAAGCTCGCAGATGCTACCGTTTTTCAACCGTTGTTTTCAATCAATGACTCGTAATAAAGGTGCTTTCGCATCGCCAACGTATTGATAATCGATAATGTTTGTATAAATGAATATCAAATGTTTCCCGGCGCACAGATCAGCTGGAAAGTCACCCATAAAAGCCTTGGTATCATCTTTTTTCATCAGTTTATTTGCAGTTGTGTCCATTTTGTACCCAATGTGTGTTCCTCGTCCATCAGGGACACCCTTGAAACCAATAATGCTAGGAATTTTATCGCTTGGAAACGTAATTCCCTCGTATTTTCCAAAGAAAATTTCAAATTTACCGGAACTTTTTATTTCTCTGAAAGAAAAATTTGGTAAATCAACAGTTCTTTTAATGGTAGCTAACAACTGTGGCACAGTATCAAAAGTTCCTGGCATGAAAGCTAATCGCTCACCGTTGTATGGACGTGATATGACATTGGCTCCAGAGCTATTCCGTTGGTGATCTTCTAAACCACCCAAACTGTAAGAAGTTAGGACTCCGTTTGTGATGTGTTCAATTTTTGTTGGAAAAATAATTTCACTCAAAAGCTACTCTCCAGTCTCCCGACAGTTGTTTTTCATCATTGGAAAAGTTTCTGAATGAAGCCAAGGTGTTTTGATCAAAGATCTCCATCGAAGCGGAGGAGATTACATGTACCGTAAATTCATCTTCAAAACGTTTACTTGCCATTGTGCAAAGGAGATTCTCGTACTAATTGGAGTTCGGGTTGATAGAATTTACCCTGAATAATTTCTTTATCGGTATCAATAAGAGAGTACGTTGGAGGGTTCAATGTTGGGATAAACGAAATCTCAAAAATCTCTTAAAAGACTGTTTGTAACGCTTTCCAATCGTCCCCTCCTTTTTCAATATTCGTACAAGATTACCAACAACAAATTTTGGTTTTTGAGAAAATGTTGTATTCGCGATCAACGATACCAGCCGCGGAACGTCTTTTTTTGTGAATTTGTTTGGAGCAAGTTTGATTGTTCGATTAACTCTAGAATTGATAGTTTTCACAAACGAATCCAGTTTATCTAGATATGAGTAAGTCCACTTTTCTTCTGAGTATCTGTATATTATATTCTTGAGGGAACGTATATTTCTTTCAGCACAAGCAGACTTTTTCTCACTGAACGTACTGTATAAATGAATTCCGCGTTTGTTGCAAAGGTCTTTGAAAGCACCGAGGAACTCCGTGCCATCATCAACCCAAACTTTTTCAGGTTGTTTATGTTTGATCATCTTTTTGAAAGCTTGTGCAGTTTCTGTAGCATATTTTGTTTTTAGTGGTTCAACCCTGAGATATCTTGAGAGACAGTCAACTGCAACAAGAAGGTATCTTACACCACGGTTGTACTTTGCAAGTTTATCAACAAATGCTAGATCTACGGACCAGATCTCATTTAGGTCATTAACAATTACCTTAAGCCTTGGAAATCTGAGGCGACGTGAACGATATTTGGTGAAGGATGGTTTCGTTTCCAGATACATTTTTACTTTTTTCATTGATAATTTACTCAAATTTTGCAGTCTTTTTGCGTTTCCAAATGACGCAGGTCCTTTTAAATAGAGGTTGTCAAGTTTCTTCACATCATCTATAGAGAGCCCAGTCTTTTCTACTCGTGATTTCGTCTGTCTTCTTTTTGCTCTCATCGACTTTTGGTTTTGCGTTCTTTTCTTCTGTTTCAGATCCTCCTCTTGGTTGTTTTTGTTGCTGCTGCTGCTTTTGTTTTCGAGTCGGTTGCTCTTCCTCTGCTTCGCTGTAAAACTTATCGAGTACTTTTTTTGCATGAGTATTGTATACCAAGTGCGCTGCTATATCAAGTTCACTCAATATTCTGGAATACTTTTGCACGTCAATTTTTTGGTAGGTTGTTGTAAATTGTACAAGAAATTTGTCACCTTCACTCCTTGAGGTTCATCTTCAATATGGAGAACATTATTCTCTCCACTAATAGAAACACTATCGGAATCAAAAATTTTTTTCAGGATAATTGCTGCTCTTTTTGTTTTATTTTCATCCATTAGTTTTAGTTCTAACATTATTGAGTCAAAGGCTGAATCTTTTCGTTTTTTCACTACAGGTTCGATTTCACTGTCATCACTAACAAATGACTCCGATTTTACATCATCGGGTTCACTTGTTCCATCACCAATACTCCTTGTTCTCGTGATCAGTCTATCAGTGCTTGTGTCAACATCTTTTTTTCCACTGCTCTTCTCAAAATTTGGATTAGATCTTTGTAGGAGCGATAACTGAGTGGCTTTTTGTTGATATACTGGATTATCAAAAATTTCTTCCTTGGCTGGATTTTTCGATATGAACAAACTCTTGGGGATCAAAACAAATTATTCTGCATGCATTATTTGATTTTTAAGTAAAGATAGCACGAGAAGCCTATTGCTTTGATAAGTTTTGATTTTCTTGATAAAATAAATCGTTTTTTCTTCAGACTTGTTTCCTTTGATAATAACTGCTTAAATGAGTCCTCTTGTTTAGTTACTAACTGTTTGTTGACTGGAACATTAATTACATTGAGCAAACACTCACACAGAAAATTTATAAAACTATTTGGTGCTTCTTTGAGGAACTTTCTGATATTACTATCAGACAGCTCGAGCATTTGCTTTAGCATACATAACTCTTTCTCTCTCATCTGTCAAATTAGTAATAACCGCTTTGGAGGAAGGTAGATAAAAAATTGTTGGACCTGGTTGTACAATATTTGAACAATAACGCAAGGAGTCTGAAGTTTTTGGATCCAAGTCAATGAGTAAGTGTCCAAAGGGTAATTTTGTTGCTAATTCGTAGCTTTCTTTTAAAAAACTTGTGTTGTTTAACTGTTTACCAATATAGGTGATCTGCTGTATGTCTCTAGGTGATTTGAACAAAAGGATGTGGGTTGTGTTGAGATCAATTGTCTTGACCATTTACTCTGTTGGAATAAGTTATGCTTAATGTAAATAACGCTAATATTTCTATGACGTCCAGCAGTTGCGAGTTTCGAAAATTCTTTGTCATTGAAAATTTCCTCGCAAGAATCGTCAAAAACAAGCAGACAGTTTTCCAGCTGTGAAATGAAATCAAATCCAGAAAGCTTTGTGAAAAAAATGTTCAAGTTACGCTCTATAGAGCTGAACTTTGGTTGCTCGTGTTGATAAAAGTAGTAAATAGATTTATATTTTGGATAAAAGGTGTTTCTCAGTAACATTTGAAATATGAGCTCAGTTTTACCACAGCATGACGGCCCACAAAGAGCCATGAATAGTCTATCGCTTGTTGAAATTATCTTGTTCATAGCTTCGGATTAGGAAGCGCGTAGCCAACTGTGCATGAAAGCAATGAAAACCAAAACGTTGACTCTTCACAATCAAGATGAAAAAACACAAGTTTGATCAAAGACACACCAATAAGAAACAGTATGATTACGATTTGAGTAAAATACTTCTGATCGTGGTAGACTAGAGTTACAAAATGTCCATGAGCGTCTCTCTTGATTTTCTTCATTGAAAACTAAATCATTCGAACCTATTCCAGCAGGGGAATCTATTTGGTCTTCTTTATCACTCATTTTAAAAGGCGTTTTGATCAAAAATGAATTAAAAAATCAGTTTTTGTGTCAGCTCATTATTTTGTTAGTACCTCTCTCAACCATAAAAAAATTCATATGTAGTATATCTAGAGTCTTTGTCTTCCTTCTTGTAAGTCACTTTGTAGTTCGATTGCATGCCATCATCCCTTGCATAGTAGACAATAGACTCCACATTTTGTTTGCTGACAACCTGCTTTATTTCGTCAGGGAGACTTTCGTCGTCCAGGGTCACTTGAACCGGTGCTGACGACTTGTGAATAGGTAAAGGGGTTAGTTTCAGTCTTTTCATTTTCTCTTTTTTAAAGACATGGTATATTTGAAAATATTCGAGCAGTGAAAGATATTTCTTCAGCGTCTCAACCGCAGCTATGTTGCAAACAATTTGTTGTTTCCTCAGAATAGATTGTCCCCGTGATTCTACTTTTTCCTCTCTGACCAAAGATAGAGATATTTGATTATCATTCGTTATGCAACTGCAAACTGTCAAACTTGGAGATAAATTCACTTGAAGAACTGAGGGAACTACCTTCTCCACTCGACGGCTCATTGTTGGGCAATGTTAGCCAATAGAAATACAATGGTACTTTTCTTTTAGCACAATGTTTCTTCTTTTGTTTCTCGGGTAAGATGAAAGAGTGCAAAGCACAAGTAAAATGTTTAATCGGATGAGAAATTTCTTCAACTTTTGGGCAAAAAAGAGTGTCAAATCTACAACTTCCTTCTGCAATAGGGTTTGCAGTGATTCTGATATCTCTTTTTCTTTTGCATAAAACTTTCCGGATGGAAAACGAAGTTTAATTGCGATAAAGATTTGGGATAGAAACCAGTAAGGATAACTGCCAGTGCTCCAAGATAAACCGTGTAAGAACCTACTAACCCACTGATGAGATTTCCTCTCACTAGCGGAAAGAGAATTGTATGGCAGTGGTGGAAGAAATAAGATTGTGTCTGAGTAATTGTTTGAGCAAATCGATAACTCTTTAATTATATAACCGGACTTTTTGTGACGAAAACCTTCAAAATCTAAGACAACAACTTCAGAATTCAACATTCCAGCAAATTAAACAAATTCCTTTTAAACGTTTTCACGAAAAGGCAAAACGTTAGACCAGTCATGTGACCAATATAAGCATTTGTGATTGGACAAGCTAAAACGTAGGAATATCCAGGGCCTTTCTGACTATGCTCTGCAATAAACCCTGAAGCGTCATGAAGTATTGCATGTAATCGAAGGAATTTATAAGACTTCAAGTAAGTGTCTAACGAGGAGTTGTCTATACCAATCAGTCCACCATATGGAATCAACTTGAGAACTATTTCCAAGTTAATGTCTGGGTCCAGATAATGACATGCTGCCAAAAAGTATACAAATCGTTCACTATATTCTGGGTAGTCAACTTTTTTTTGTTTGTAAATTTCATGAATGTTTTTCAAATCTATGGTCGCAATGGTTGTCATGCTGATTCTCAAACGGAAAAGTAATTAAATGAACAAAAGTTGCTTTTTGTGTATGAAAAAATTCAAGTTAACAAAATGACTTTTATTCAAGAAAATTTTTTAATTTTTTATAGTAGATATCTTATCTGAGAAAATTTTCAAGTCAACAAAAAATCAGTTTTGAATGCTCTTTCATAGTGCAAAATCCATTTCAGAC